>NC_064918.1:38770006-39138793 GCF_929443795.1 Astur gentilis
AGGGCTAGCACCTTCCTTGTGGGAGAAGGAGCCAGACGTTTGCCTTCTCAGAAAAAGCTTCTGCCGAGAGCGAGCACCGTGACATGCTGAGTCTCTGGGAAAGCAGAGATCCCAGTGCTGTTCCGGCTAAGATAGGCTGCAGAGGGATAGTGAATACCAGCAAGATCTTTCAGGGCTGGCACCTTCCTTGTGGGAGAAGGAGCCGTAAGTTTGCCTTTTCAGAAAAAGGTTCTGGCGAGAGTGAGCACCGTGACATGCTGAGTCTCTGGGAAAGCAGAGATCCCCAGTGCTGTTGTGCCTGTGGATAGGCTGCAGGAGGATAGTGAAGAGCTGCATTAGCTTTCAGGCCTGGCACCTTCCTTGTGGGAGAAGGAGCCGAAAGTTTTCTTTTTTCAGAAAAAAGCTTCTGCCGAGAGCGAGCACCGTGACATGCTGAGTCTCTGGGAAAGCAGAGATCCCCAAAGCTGTTGTGCCTGTGGAGTAGGCTGCAGAGGGATAGTGAAGACCAGCAAGATCTTTCAGGGCTGGCACCTTCCTTGTGGGGAGAAGGAGCCGTAAGTTTGCCTTTTCAGAAAAAAGCTTCTGCCGAGAGCGAGCACCGTGACATGCTGAGTCTCTGGGAAAGCAGAGATCCCCAAAGCTCTTGTGCCTGTGGATAGGCTGCAGAGGGATAGTGCATACCAGCAAGATCTTTCAGGGCTAGCACCTTCCTTGTGGGAGAAGGAGCCAGACGTTTGCCTTTTCAGAAAAAGTTTCTGCCGAGAACGAGCACCGTGACATGCTGAGTCTCGGGGAAAGCAGAGATCCCCAAAGCTGTTGTGCCTGTGGATAGGCTGCAGAGGGATAGTGAAAAACTGCATTAGTTTTCAGGGCTGGCACCTTCCCTGTGGGAGAAGGAGCCGAAAGTTTTCTTTTTCAGAAAAAAGCTTCTGCCGAGAGCGAGCACCGTGACATGCTGAGTCTCTGGGAAAGCAGAGATCCCCAAAGCTGTTGTGCCTGTGGATAGGCTGCAGAGGGATAGTGAAGACCAGCAAGATCTTTCAGGGCTGGCACCTTCCTTGTGGGAGAAGGAGCCGTAAGTTTGCCTTTTCAGAAAAAAGCTTCTGCCGAGAGCGAGCACCGTGACCTGCTGAGTCTCTGGGAAAGCAGAGATCCCCAGTGCTGTTGTGCCTGTGGATAGGCTGGCAGGGCGGAAGTGAAGACCAGCAAGGTCTTTCAGTGCTGGCACATTCCTTGTGGGAGAAGGAGCCAGATTTTTGCCTTTCAAAAAAATGTTTCTGCCGAGAACGAGCACCGTGACATGCTGAGTCTCTGGGAAAGCAGAAATCCGCAGTGCTGTTGTGGCTGTGGATAGGCTGCAGGGCGGCTGTGAAGACCAGCAAGATCGTTCAGGGCTGCAGCTTCCGTGTGAGAGAAGGAGCCAGACGTTTGCCTTTTCAGAAAAAGTTTCTGCCGAGAACAAGCACCGTGACATGCTGAATCTCTGGGAAAACAGAGATCTCCAGTGCAGTTGCGGCTAAAGATAGGCTGTAGGGGGATAGTGCAGACCTGCAAGAGCTTTGAGGGCTGGCACCTTCCTTGTAGGAGAAGGAGCCTTAAGATTTCCTTTTCAAAAAAAGTTTCTGCCGAGAACGAGCACGGTGACATGCTGAGTCTCTGGGAAAGCAGAGATCCCCAGTGCTGTTGTGCTTGTGGATAGGCTGCAGGGGGGCGGTTGAAGAACAGCAAGAGTTTTCAGGGCTGGCACCTTCCTTGTGGGAGAAGGAGCCAGACGTTTGCCTTTTCAGAAAAAGTTTCTGCGAGAACGAGCACCGTGAAATGCTGAGTCTCTGGGAAAGCAGAGATCCCCAGTGCTGTTTTGCCTGTGGATAGGCTGCAGGAGGATAGTGAAGAGCTGCATTAGCTTTCAGGCCTGGCACCTTCCTTGTGGGAGAAGGAGCCGAAAGTTTTCTTTTTCAGAAAAAAGCTTCTGCCGAGAGCGAGCACCGTGACATGCTGAGTCTCTGGGAAAGCAGAGATCCCCAAAGCTGTTGTGCCTGTGGATAGGCTGCAGAGGGATAGTGAAAAACTGCATTAGTTTTCAGGGCTGGCACCTTCCCTGTGGGAGAAGGAGCCGTAAGTTTGCCTTTTCAGAAAAAGGCTCTGGCGAGAGCGAGCACCGTGACATGCTGAGTCTCTGGGAAAGCAGAGATCCCCAAAGCTGTTGTGCCTGTGGATAGGCTGCAGAGGGATAGTGAAGACCAGCAAGATCTTTCAGGGCTGGCACCTTCCTTGTGGGAGAAGGAGCCGTAAGTTTGCCTTTTCAGAAAAAGCTTCTGCCGAGAGCGAGCACCGTGACCTGCTGAGTCTCTGGGAAAGCAGAGATCCCCAAAGCTGTTGTGCCTGTGGATAGGCTGCAGAGGGATAGTGAATACCAGCAAGATCTTTCAGGGCTAGCACCTTCCTTGTGGGAGAAGGAGCCAGACGTTTGCCTTCTCAGAAAAAGCTTCTGCCGAGAACGAGCACCGTGACATGCTGAGTCTCTGGGAAAGCAGAGATCCCCAGTGCTGTTGCGGCTAAAGATAGGCTGCAGAGGGATAGTGAAGAGCTGCATTAGCTTTCAGGCCTGGCACCTTCCTTGTGGGAGAAGGAGCCGAAAGTTTGCCTTTTCAGAAAAAGGTTCTGGCGAGAGTGAGCACCGTGACATGCTGAGTCTCTGCGAAAGCAGAGATCCCCAGTGCTGTTGTGCCTGTGGATAGGCTGCAGGAGGATAGTGAAGAGCTGCATTAGCTTTCAGGCTGGCACCTTCCTTGTGGGAGAAGGAGCCGAAAGTTTTTCTTTTTCAGAAAAAAGCTTCTGCCGAGAGCGAGCACCGTGACATGCTGAGTCTCTGGGAAAGCAGAGATCCCCAAGCTGTTGTGCCGGTGGATAGGCTGCAGAGGGATAGTGCATACCAGCAAGATCTTTCAGGGCTAGCACCTTCCTTGTGGGAGAAGGAGCCAGACGTTTGCCTTCTCAGAAAAAGCTTCTGCCGAGAACGAGCACCGTGACATGCTGAGTCTCTGGGAAAGCAGAGATCCCCAAAGCTGTTGTGCCTGTGGATAGGCTGCAGAGGGATAGTGAAAAACTGCATTAGTTTTCAGGCTGGCACCTTCCCTGTGGGAGAAGGAGCCGTAAGTTTGCCTTTCAGAAAAAATCTTCTGCCGAGAGCGAGCACCGTGACATGCTGAGTCTCTGGGAAAGCAGAGATCCCCAAAGCTGTTGTGCCTGTGGATAGGCTGCAGAGGGATAGTGAATACCAGCAATATCTTTCAGGGCTAGCACCTTCCTTGTGGGAGAAGGAGCCAGACGTTTGCCTTCTCAGAAAAAGCTTCTGCCGAGAACGAGCACCGTGACATGCTGAGTCTCTGGGAAAGCAGAGATCCCCAGTGCTGTTGCGGCTAAAGATAGGCTGCAGAGGGATAGTGAATACCAGCAAGATCTTTCAGGGCTGGCACCTTCCTTGTGGGAGAAGGAGCCGTAAGTTTGCCTTTTCAGAAAAAGGTTCTGGCGAGAGTGAGCACCGTGACATGCTGAGTCTCTGGGAAAGCAGAGATCCCCAGTGCTGTTGTGCCTGTGGATAGGCTGCAGGAGGATAGTGAAGAGCTGCATTAGCTTTCAGGCCTGGCACCTTCCTTGTGGGAGAAGGAGCCGAAAGTTTTCTTTTTCAGAAAAAAGCTTCTGCCGAGAGCGAGCACCGTGACATGCTGAGTCTCTGGGAAAGCAGAGATCCCCAAAGCTGTTGTGCCTGTGGATAGGCTGCAGAGGGATAGTGAAGACCAGCAAGATCTTTCAGGGCTGGCACCTTCCTTGTGGGAGAAGGAGCCGTAAGTTTGCCTTTTCAGAAAAAAGCTTCTGCCGAGAGCGAGCACCGTGACCTGCTGAGTCTCTGGGAAAGCAGAGATCCCCAAAGCTGTTGTGCCTGTGGATAGGCTGCAGAGGGATAGTGAATACCAGCAAGATCTTTCAGGGCTAGCACCTTCCTTGTGGGAGAAGGAGCCAGACGTTTGCCTTCTCAGAAAAAGCTTCTGCCGAGAACGAGCACCGTGACATGCTGAGTCTCTGGGAAAGCAGAGATCCCCAGTGCTGTTGCGGCTAAAGATAGGCTGCAGAGGGATAGTGAAGAGCTGCATTAGCTTTCAGGCCTGGCACCTTCCTTGTGGGAGAAGGAGCCGAAAGTTTGCCTTTTCAGAAAAAGGTTCTGGCGAGAGTGAGCACCGTGACATGCTGAGTCTCTGCGAAAGCAGAGATCCCCAGTGCTGTTGTGCCTGTGGATAGGCTGCAGGAGGATAGTGAAGAGCTGCATTAGCTTTCAGGCCTGGCACCTTCCTTGTGGGAGAAGGAGCCGAAAGTTTTCTTTTTCAGAAAAAAGCTTCTGCCGAGAGCGAGCACCGTGACATGCTGAGTCTCTGGGAAAGCAGAGATCCCCAAAGCTGTTGTGCCTGTGGATAGGCTGCAGAGGGATAGTGCATACCAGCAAGATCTTTCAGGGCTAGCACCTTCCTTGTGGGAGAAGGAGCCAGACGTTTGCCTTCTCAGAAAAAGCTTCTGCCGAGAACGAGCACCGTGACATGCTGAGTCTCTGGGAAAGCAGAGATCCCCAAAGCTGTTGTGCCTGTGGATAGGCTGCAGAGGGATAGTGAAAAACTGCATTAGTTTTCAGGGCTGGCACCTTCCCTGTGGGAGAAGGAGCCGTAAGTTTGCCTTTTCAGAAAAAATCTTCTGCCGAGAGCGAGCACCGTGACATGCTGAGTCTCTGGGAAAGCAGAGATCCCCAAAGCTGTTGTGCCTGTGGATAGGCTGCAGAGGGATAGTGAATACCAGCAATATCTTTCAGGGCTAGCACCTTCCTTGTGGGAGAAGGAGCCAGACGTTTGCCTTCTCAGAAAAAGCTTCTGCCGAGAACGAGCACCGTGACATGCTGAGTCTCTGGGAAAGCAGAGATCCCCAGTGCTGTTGCGGCTAAAGATAGGCTGCAGAGGGATAGTGAATACCAGCAAGATCTTTCAGGGCTGGCACCTTCCTTGTGGGAGAAGGAGCCGTAAGTTTGCCTTTTCAGAAAAAGGTTCTGGCGAGAGTGAGCACCGTGACATGCTGAGTCTCTGGGAAAGCAGAGATCCCCAGTGCTGTTGTGCCTGTGGATAGGCTGCAGGAGGATAGTGAAGAGCTGCATTAGCTTTCAGGCCTGGCACCTTCCTTGTGGGAGAAGGAGCCGAAAGTTTTCTTTTTCAGAAAAAAGCTTCTGCCGAGAGCGAGCACCGTGACATGCTGAGTCTCTGGGAAAGCAGAGATCCCCAAAGCTGTTGTGCCTGTGGATAGGCTGCAGAGGGATAGTGAAGACCAGCAAGATCTTTCAGGGCTGGCACCTTCCTTGTGGGAGAAGGAGCCGTAAGTTTGCCTTTTCAGAAAAAAGCTTCTGCCGAGAGCGAGCACCGTGACCTGCTGAGTCTCTGGGAAAGCAGAGATCCCCAAAGCTGTTGTGCCTGTGGATAGGCTGCAGAGGGATAGTGAATACCAGCAAGATCTTTCAGGGCTAGCACCTTCCTTGTGGGAGAAGGAGCCAGACGTTTGCCTTCTCAGAAAAAGCTTCTGCCGAGAACGAGCACCGTGACATGCTGAGTCTCTGGGAAAGCAGAGATCCCCAGTGCTGTTGCGGCTAAAGATAGGCTGCAGAGGGATAGTGAAGAGCTGCATTAGCTTTCAGGCCTGGCACCTTCCTTGTGGGAGAAGGAGCCGAAAGTTTGCCTTTTCAGAAAAAGGTTCTGGCGAGAGTGAGCACCGTGACATGCTGAGTCTCTGCGAAAGCAGAGATCCCCAGTGCTGTTGTGCCTGTGGATAGGCTGCAGGAGGATAGTGAAGAGCTGCATTAGCTTTCAGGCCTGGCACCTTCCTTGTGGGAGAAGGAGCCGAAAGTTTTCTTTTTCAGAAAAAAGCTTCTGCCGAGAGCGAGCACCGTGACATGCTGAGTCTCTGGGAAAGCAGAGATCCCCAAAGCTGTTGTGCCTGTGGATAGGCTGCAGAGGGATAGTGCATACCAGCAAGATCTTTCAGGGCTAGCACCTTCCTTGTGGGAGAAGGAGCCAGACGTTTGCCTTCTCAGAAAAAGCTTCTGCCGAGAACGAGCACCGTGACATGCTGAGTCTCTGGGAAAGCAGAGATCCCCAAAGCTGTTGTGCCTGTGGATAGGCTGCAGAGGGATAGTGAAAAACTGCATTAGTTTTCAGGGCTGGCACCTTCCCTGTGGGAGAAGGAGCCGTAAGTTTGCCTTTTCAGAAAAAATCTTCTGCCGAGAGCGAGCACCGTGACATGCTGAGTCTCTGGGAAAGCAGAGATCCCCAAAGCTGTTGTGCCTGTGGATAGGCTGCAGAGGGATAGTGAATACCAGCAATATCTTTCAGGGCTAGCACCTTCCTTGTGGGAGAAGGAGCCAGACGTTTGCCTTCTCAGAAAAAGCTTCTGCCGAGAACGAGCACCGTGACATGCTGAGTCTCTGGGAAAGCAGAGATCCCCAGTGCTGTTGCGGCTAAAGATAGGCTGCAGAGGGATAGTGAATACCAGCAAGATCTTTCAGGGCTGGCACCTTCCTTGTGGGAGAAGGAGCCGTAAGTTTGCCTTTTCAGAAAAAGGTTCTGGCGAGAGTGAGCACCGTGACATGCTGAGTCTCTGGGAAAGCAGAGATCCCCAGTGCTGTTGTGCCTGTGGATAGGCTGCAGGAGGATAGTGAAGAGCTGCATTAGCTTTCAGGCCTGGCACCTTCCTTGTGGGAGAAGGAGCCGAAAGTTTTCTTTTTCAGAAAAAAGCTTCTGCCGAGAGCGAGCACCGTGACATGCTGAGTCTCTGGGAAAGCAGAGATCCCCAAAGCTGTTGTGCCTGTGGATAGGCTGCAGAGGGATAGTGAAGACCAGCAAGATCTTTCAGGGCTGGCACCTTCCTTGTGGGAGAAGGAGCCGTAAGTTTGCCTTTTCAGAAAAAAGCTTCTGCCGAGAGCGAGCACCGTGACCTGCTGAGTCTCTGGGAAAGCAGAGATCCCCAAAGCTGTTGTGCCTGTGGATAGGCTGCAGAGGGATAGTGAATACCAGCAAGATCTTTCAGGGCTAGCACCTTCCTTGTGGGAGAAGGAGCCAGACGTTTGCCTTCTCAGAAAAAGCTTCTGCCGAGAACGAGCACCGTGACATGCTGAGTCTCTGGGAAAGCAGAGATCCCCAGTGCTGTTGCGGCTAAAGATAGGCTGCAGAGGGATAGTGAAGAGCTGCATTAGCTTTCAGGCCTGGCACCTTCCTTGTGGGAGAAGGAGCCGAAAGTTTGCCTTTTCAGAAAAAGGTTCTGGCGAGAGTGAGCACCGTGACATGCTGAGTCTCTGCGAAAGCAGAGATCCCCAGTGCTGTTGTGCCTGTGGATAGGCTGCAGGAGGATAGTGAAGAGCTGCATTAGCTTTCAGGCCTGGCACCTTCCTTGTGGGAGAAGGAGCCGAAAGTTTTCTTTTTCAGAAAAAAGCTTCTGCCGAGAGCGAGCACCGTGACATGCTGAGTCTCTGGGAAAGCAGAGATCCCCAAAGCTGTTGTGCCTGTGGATAGGCTGCAGAGGGATAGTGCATACCAGCAAGATCTTTCAGGGCTAGCACCTTCCTTGTGGGAGAAGGAGCCAGACGTTTGCCTTCTCAGAAAAAGCTTCTGCCGAGAACGAGCACCGTGACATGCTGAGTCTCTGGGAAAGCAGAGATCCCCAAAGCTGTTGTGCCTGTGGATAGGCTGCAGAGGGATAGTGAAAAACTGCATTAGTTTTCAGGGCTGGCACCTTCCCTGTGGGAGAAGGAGCCGTAAGTTTGCCTTTTCAGAAAAAATCTTCTGCCGAGAGCGAGCACCGTGACATGCTGAGTCTCTGGGAAAGCAGAGATCCCCAAAGCTGTTGTGCCTGTGGATAGGCTGCAGAGGGATAGTGAATACCAGCAATATCTTTCAGGGCTAGCACCTTCCTTGTGGGAGAAGGAGCCAGACGTTTGCCTTCTCAGAAAAAGCTTCTGCCGAGAACGAGCACCGTGACATGCTGAGTCTCTGGGAAAGCAGAGATCCCCAGTGCTGTTGCGGCTAAAGATAGGCTGCAGAGGGATAGTGAATACCAGCAAGATCTTTCAGGGCTGGCACCTTCCTTGTGGGAGAAGGAGCCGTAAGTTTGCCTTTTCAGAAAAAGGTTCTGGCGAGAGTGAGCACCGTGACATGCTGAGTCTCTGGGAAAGCAGAGATCCCCAGTGCTGTTGTGCCTGTGGATAGGCTGCAGGAGGATAGTGAAGAGCTGCATTAGCTTTCAGGCCTGGCACCTTCCTTGTGGGAGAAGGAGCCGAAAGTTTTCTTTTTCAGAAAAAAGCTTCTGCCGAGAGCGAGCACCGTGACATGCTGAGTCTCTGGGAAAGCAGAGATCCCCAAAGCTGTTGTGCCTGTGGATAGGCTGCAGAGGGATAGTGAAGACCAGCAAGATCTTTCAGGGCTGGCACCTTCCTTGTGGGAGAAGGAGCCGTAAGTTTGCCTTTTCAGAAAAAAGCTTCTGCCGAGAGCGAGCACCGTGACCTGCTGAGTCTCTGGGAAAGCAGAGATCCCCAAAGCTGTTGTGCCTGTGGATAGGCTGCAGAGGGATAGTGAATACCAGCAAGATCTTTCAGGGCTAGCACCTTCCTTGTGGGAGAAGGAGCCAGACGTTTGCCTTCTCAGAAAAAGCTTCTGCCGAGAACGAGCACCGTGACATGCTGAGTCTCTGGGAAAGCAGAGATCCCCAGTGCTGTTGCGGCTAAAGATAGGCTGCAGAGGGATAGTGAAGAGCTGCATTAGCTTTCAGGCCTGGCACCTTCCTTGTGGGAGAAGGAGCCGAAAGTTTGCCTTTTCAGAAAAAGGTTCTGGCGAGAGTGAGCACCGTGACATGCTGAGTCTCTGCGAAAGCAGAGATCCCCAGTGCTGTTGTGCCTGTGGATAGGCTGCAGGAGGATAGTGAAGAGCTGCATTAGCTTTCAGGCCTGGCACCTTCCTTGTGGGAGAAGGAGCCGAAAGTTTTCTTTTTCAGAAAAAAGCTTCTGCCGAGAGCGAGCACCGTGACATGCTGAGTCTCTGGGAAAGCAGAGATCCCCAAAGCTGTTGTGCCTGTGGATAGGCTGCAGAGGGATAGTGCATACCAGCAAGATCTTTCAGGGCTAGCACCTTCCTTGTGGGAGAAGGAGCCAGACGTTTGCCTTCTCAGAAAAAGCTTCTGCCGAGAACGAGCACCGTGACATGCTGAGTCTCTGGGAAAGCAGAGATCCCCAAAGCTGTTGTGCCTGTGGATAGGCTGCAGAGGGATAGTGAAAAACTGCATTAGTTTTCAGGGCTGGCACCTTCCCTGTGGGAGAAGGAGCCGTAAGTTTGCCTTTTCAGAAAAAAGCTTCTGCCGAGAGCGAGCACCGTGACATGCTGAGTCTCTGGGAAAGCAGAGATCCCCAAAGCTGTTGTGCCTGTGGATAGGCTGCAGAGGGATAGTGAATACCAGCAATATCTTTCAGGGCTAGCACCTTCCTTGTGGGAGAAGGAGCCAGACGTTTGCCTTCTCAGAAAAAGCTTCTGCCGAGAACGAGCACCGTGACATGCTGAGTCTCTGGGAAAGCAGAGATCCCCAGTGCTGTTGCGGCTAAAGATAGGCTGCAGAGGGATAGTGAATACCAGCAAGATCTTTCAGGGCTGGCACCTTCCTTGTGGGAGAAGGAGCCGTAAGTTTGCCTTTTCAGAAAAAGGTTCTGGCGAGAGTGAGCACCGTGACATGCTGAGTCTCTGGGAAAGCAGAGATCCCCAGTGCTGTTGTGCCTGTGGATAGGCTGCAGGAGGATAGTGAAGAGCTGCATTAGCTTTCAGGCCTGGCACCTTCCTTGTGGGAGAAGGAGCCGAAAGTTTTCTTTTTCAGAAAAAAGCTTCTGCCGAGAGCGAGCACCGTGACATGCTGAGTCTCTGGGAAAGCAGAGATCCCCAAAGCTGTTGTGCCTGTGGATAGGCTGCAGAGGGATAGTGAAGACCAGCAAGATCTTTCAGGGCTGGCACCTTCCTTGTGGGAGAAGGAGCCGTAAGTTTGCCTTTTCAGAAAAAAGCTTCTGCCGAGAGCGAGCACCGTGACCTGCTGAGTCTCTGGGAAAGCAGAGATCCCCAAAGCTGTTGTGCCTGTGGATAGGCTGCAGAGGGATAGTGAATACCAGCAAGATCTTTCAGGGCTAGCACCTTCCTTGTGGGAGAAGGAGCCAGACGTTTGCCTTCTCAGAAAAAGCTTCTGCCGAGAACGAGCACCGTGACATGCTGAGTCTCTGGGAAAGCAGAGATCCCCAGTGCTGTTGCGGCTAAAGATAGGCTGCAGAGGGATAGTGAAGAGCTGCATTAGCTTTCAGGCCTGGCACCTTCCTTGTGGGAGAAGGAGCCGAAAGTTTGCCTTTTCAGAAAAAGGTTCTGGCGAGAGTGAGCACCGTGACATGCTGAGTCTCTGCGAAAGCAGAGATCCCCAGTGCTGTTGTGCCTGTGGATAGGCTGCAGGAGGATAGTGAAGAGCTGCATTAGCTTTCAGGCCTGGCACCTTCCTTGTGGGAGAAGGAGCCGAAAGTTTTCTTTTTCAGAAAAAAGCTTCTGCCGAGAGCGAGCACCGTGACATGCTGAGTCTCTGGGAAAGCAGAGATCCCCAAAGCTGTTGTGCCTGTGGATAGGCTGCAGAGGGATAGTGCATACCAGCAAGATCTTTCAGGGCTAGCACCTTCCTTGTGGGAGAAGGAGCCAGACGTTTGCCTTCTCAGAAAAAGCTTCTGCCGAGAACGAGCACCGTGACATGCTGAGTCTCTGGGAAAGCAGAGATCCCCAAAGCTGTTGTGCCTGTGGATAGGCTGCAGAGGGATAGTGAAAAACTGCATTAGTTTTCAGGGCTGGCACCTTCCCTGTGGGAGAAGGAGCCGTAAGTTTGCCTTTTCAGAAAAAATCTTCTGCCGAGAGCGAGCACCGTGACATGCTGAGTCTCTGGGAAAGCAGAGATCCCCAAAGCTGTTGTGCCTGTGGATAGGCTGCAGAGGGATAGTGAATACCAGCAATATCTTTCAGGGCTAGCACCTTCCTTGTGGGAGAAGGAGCCAGACGTTTGCCTTCTCAGAAAAAGCTTCTGCCGAGAACGAGCACCGTGACATGCTGAGTCTCTGGGAAAGCAGAGATCCCCAGTGCTGTTGCGGCTAAAGATAGGCTGCAGAGGGATAGTGAATACCAGCAAGATCTTTCAGGGCTGGCACCTTCCTTGTGGGAGAAGGAGCCGTAAGTTTGCCTTTTCAGAAAAAGGTTCTGGCGAGAGTGAGCACCGTGACATGCTGAGTCTCTGGGAAAGCAGAGATCCCCAGTGCTGTTGTGCCTGTGGATAGGCTGCAGGAGGATAGTGAAGAGCTGCATTAGCTTTCAGGCCTGGCACCTTCCTTGTGGGAGAAGGAGCCGAAAGTTTTCTTTTTCAGAAAAAAGCTTCTGCCGAGAGCGAGCACCGTGACATGCTGAGTCTCTGGGAAAGCAGAGATCCCCAAAGCTGTTGTGCCTGTGGATAGGCTGCAGAGGGATAGTGAAGACCAGCAAGATCTTTCAGGGCTGGCACCTTCCCTGTGGGAGAAGGAGCCGTAAGTTTGCCTTTTCAGAAAAAAGCTTCTGCCGAGAGCGAGCACCGTGACATGCTGAGTCTCTGGGAAAGCAGAGATCCCCAAAGCTCTTGTGCCTGTGGATAGGCTGCAGAGGGATAGTGCATACCAGCAAGATCTTTCAGGGCTAGCACCTTCCTTGTGGGAGAAGGAGCCAGACGTTTGCCTTCTCAGAAAAAGCTTCTGCCGAGAACGAGCACCGTGACATGCTGAGTCTCTGGGAAAGCAGAGATCCCCAAAGCTGTTGTGCCTGTGGATAGGCTGCAGAGGGATAGTGAAAAACTGCATTAGTTTTCAGGGCTGGCACCTTCCCTGTGGGAGAAGGAGCCGAAAGTTTTCTTTTTCAGAAAAAAGCTTCTGCCGAGAGCGAGCACCGTGACATGCTGAGTCTCTGGGAAAGCAGAGATCCCAAAAGCTGTTGTGCCTGTGGATAGGCTGCAGAGGGATAGTGAAAAACTGCATTAGTTTTCAGGGCTGGCACCTTCCCTGTGGGAGAAGGAGCCGTAAGTTTGCCTTTTCAGAAAAAAGCTTCTGCCGAGAGCGAGCACCGTGACATGCTGAGTCTCTGGGAAAGCAGAGATCCCCAAAGCTGTTGTGCCTGTGGATAGGCTGCAGAGGGATAGTGCATACCAGCAAGATCTTTCAGGGCTAGCACCTTCCTTGTGGGAGAAGGAGCCAGACGTTTGCCTTCTCAGAAAAAGCTTCTGCCGAGAACGAGCACCGTGACATGCTGAGTCTCTGGGAAAGCAGAGATCCCCAGTGCTGTTGCGGCTAAAGATAGGCTGCAGAGGGATAGTGAATACCAGCAAGATCTTTCAGGGCTGGCACCTTCCTTGTGGGAGAAGGAGCCGTAAGTTTGCCTTTTCAGAAAAAGGTTCTGGCGAGAGTGAGCACCGTGACATGCTGAGTCTCTGGGAAAGCAGAGATCCCCAGTGCTGTTGTGCCTGTGGATAGGCTGCAGGAGGATAGTGAAGAGCTGCATTAGCTTTCAGGCCTGGCACCTTCCTTGTGGGAGAAGGAGCCGAAAGTTTTCTTTTTCAGAAAAAAGCTTCTGCCGAGAGCGAGCACCGTGACGTGCTGAGTCTCTGGGAAAGCAGAGATCCCCAAAGCTGTTGTGCCTGTGGATAGGCTGCAGAGGGATAGTGAAAAACTGCATTAGTTTTCAGGGCTGGCACCTTCCCTGTGGGAGAAGGAGCCGAAAGTTTTCTTTTTCAGAAAAAAGCTTCTGCCGAGAGCGAGCACCGTGACATGCTGAGTCTCTGGGAAAGCAGAGATCCCAAAAGCTGTTGTGCCTGTGGATAGGCTGCAGAGGGATAGTGAAAAACTGCATTAGTTTTCAGGGCTGGCACCTTCCCTGTGGGAGAAGGAGCCGTAAGTTTGCCTTTTCAGAAAAAAGCTTCTGCCGAGAGCGAGCACCGTGACATGCTGAGTCTCTGGGAAAGCAGAGATCCCCAAAGCTGTTGTGCCTGTGGATAGGCTGCAGAGGGATAGTGAAAAACTGCATTATTTTTCAGGGCTGGCACCTTCCCTGTGGGAGAAGGAGCCGAAAGTTTTCTTTTTCAGAAAAAAGCTTCTGCCGAGAGCGAGCACCGTGACATGCTGAGTCTCTGGGAAAGCAGAGATCCCCAAAGCTGTTGTGCCTGTGGATAGGCTGCAGAGGGATAGTGAAAAACTGCATTAGTTTTCAGGGCTGGCACCTTCCCTGTGGGAGAAGGAGCCGTAAGTTTGCCTTTTCAGAAAAAGGCTCTGGCGAGAGTGAGCACCGTGACATGCTGAGTCTCTGGGAAAGCAGAGATCCCCAAAGCTGTTGTGCCTGTGGATAGGCTGCAGAGGGATAGTGAAAAACTGCATTAGTTTTCAGGGCTGGCACCTTCCCTGTGGGAGAAGGAGCCGTAAGTTTGCCTTTTCAGAAAAAAGCTCTGGCGAGAACGAGCACCGTGACATGCTGAGTCTCTGGGAAAGCAGAGATCCCCAGTGCTGTTTTGCCTGTGGATAGGCTGCAGGAGGATAGTGAAGAGCTGCATTAGCTTTCAGGCCTGGCACCTTCCTTGTGGGAGAAGGAGACGAAAGTTTTCTTTTTCAGAAAAAAGCTTCTGCCGAGAGCGAGCACCGTGACATGCTGAGTCTCTGGGAAAGCAGAGATCCCCAAAGCTGTTGTGCCTGTGGATAGGCTGCAGAGGGATAGTGAAGACCAGCAAGATCTTTCAGGGCTGGCACCTTCCTTGTGGGAGAAGGAGCCGTAAGTTTGCCTTTTCAGAAAAAAGCTTCTGCCGAGAGCGAGCACCGTGACATGCTGAGTCTCTGGGAAAGCAGAGATCCCCAAAGCTCTTGTGCCTGTGGATAGGCTGCAGAGGGATAGTGCATACCAGCAAGATCTTTCAGGGCTAGCACCTTCCTTGTGGGAGAAGGAGCCAGACGTTTGCCTTCTCAGAAAAAGCTTCTGCCGAGAACGAGCACCGTGACATGCTGAGTCTCTGGGAAAGCAGAGATCCCCAAAGCTGTTGTGCCTGTGGATAGGCTGCAGAGGGATAGTGAAAAACTGCATTAGTTTTCAGGGCTGGCACCTTCCCTGTGGGAGAAGGAGCCGTAAGTTTGCCTTTTCAGAAAAAAGCTTCTGCCGAGAGCGAGCACCGTGACCTGCTGAGTCTCTGGGAAAGCAGAGATCCCCAGTGCTGTTGTGCCTGTGGATAGGCTGCAGGGCGGAAGTGAAGACCAGCAAGGTCTTTCAGTGCTGGCACATTCCTTGTGGGAGAAGGAGCCAGATTTTTGCCTTTCAAAAAAATGTTTCTGCCGAGAACGAGCACCGTGACATGCTGAGTCTCTGGGAAAGCAGAAATCCGCAGTGCTGTTGTGGCTGTGGATAGGCTGCAGGGCGGCTGTGAAGACCAGCAAGATCGTTCAGGGCTGGCAGCTTCCGTGTGAGAGAAGGAGCCAGACGTTTGCCTTTTCAGAAAAAGTTTCTGCCGAGAAGAAGCACCGTGACATGCTGAATCTCTGGGAAAACAGAGATCTCCAGTGCAGTTGCGGCTAAAGATAGGCTGTAGGGGGATAGTGCAGACCTGCAAGAGCTTTGAGGGCTGGCACCTTCCTTGTAGGAGAAGGAGCCTTAAGATTTCCTTTTCAAAAAAAGTTTCTGCCGAAAACGAGCACGGTGACATGCTGAGTCTCTGGGAAAGCAGAGATCCCCAGTGCTGTTGTGCTTGTGGATAGGCTGCAGGGGGGCGGTGAAGAACAGCAAGAGTTTTCAGGGCTGGCACCTTCCTTGTGGGAGAAGGAGCCAGACGTTTGCCTTTTCAGAAAAAGTTTCTGCCGAGAACGAGCACCGTGAAATGCTGAGTTTCTGGGAAAGCAGAGATCCCCAGTGCTGTTTTGCCTGTGGATAGGCTGCAGGAGGATAGTGAAGAGCTGCATTAGCTTTCAGGCCTGGCACCTTCCTTGTGGGAGAAGGAGCCGAAAGTTTTCTTTTTCAGAAAAAAGCTTCTGCCGAGAGCGAGCACCGTGACATGCTGAGTCTCTGGGAAAGCAGAGATCCCCAAAGCTGTTGTGCCTGTGGATAGGCTGCAGAGGGATAGTGAAAAACTGCATTAGTTTTCAGGGCTGGCACCTTCCCTGTGGGAGAAGGAGCCGTAAGTTTGCCTTTTCAGAAAAAGGCTCTGGCGAGAGCGAGCACCGTGACATGCTGAGTCTCTGGGAAAGCAGAGATCCCCAAAGCTGTTGTGCCTGTGGATAGGCTGCAGAGGGATAGTGAAGACCAGCAAGATCTTTCAGGGCTGGCACCTTCCTTGTGGGAGAAGGAGCCGTAAGTTTGCCTTTTCAGAAAAAAGCTTCTGCCGAGAGCGAGCACCGTGACCTGCTGAGTCTCTGGGAAAGCAGAGATCCCCAAAGCTGTTGTGCCTGTGGATAGGCTGCAGAGGGATAGTGAATACCAGCAAGATCTTTCAGGGCTAGCACCTTCCTTGTGGGAGAAGGAGCCAGACGTTTGCCTTCTCAGAAAAAGCTTCTGCCGAGAACGAGCACCGTGACATGCTGAGTCTCTGGGAAAGCAGAGATCCCCAGTGCTGTTGCGGCTAAAGATAGGCTGCAGAGGGATAGTGAAGAGCTGCATTAGCTTTCAGGCCTGGCACCTTCCTTGTGGGAGAAGGAGCCGAAAGTTTTCTTTTTCAGAAAAAAGCTTCTGCCGAGAGCGAGCACCGTGACGTGCTGAGTCTCTGGGAAAGCAGAGATCCCCAAAGCTGTTGTGCCTGTGGATAGGCTGCAGAGGGATAGTGAAAAACTGCATTAGTTTTCAGGGCTGGCACCTTCCCTGTGGGAGAAGGAGCCGTAAGTTTGCCTTTTCAGAAAAAAGCTTCTGCCGAGAGCGAGCACCGTGACATGCTGAGTCTCTGGGAAAGCAGAGATCCCCAAAGCTGTTGTGCCTGTGGATAGGCTGCAGAGGGATAGTGAAAAACTGCATTAGTTTTCAGGGCTGGCACCTTCCCTGTGGGAGAAGGAGCCGAAAGTTTTCTTTTTCAGAAAAAAGCTTCTGCCGAGAGCGAGCACCGTGACATGCTGAGTCTCTGGGAAAGCAGAGATCCCAAAAGCTGTTGTGCCTGTGGATAGGCTGCAGAGGGATAGTGAAAAACTGCATTAGTTTTCAGGGCTGGCACCTTCCCTGTGGGAGAAGGAGCCGTAAGTTTGCCTTTTCAGAAAAAAGCTTCTGCCGAGAGCGAGCACCGTGACATGCTGAGTCTCTGGGAAAGCAGAGATCCCCAAAGCTGTTGTGCCTGTGGATAGGCTGCAGAGGGATAGTGAAAAACTGCATTAGTTTTCAGGGCTGGCACCTTCCCTGTGGGAGAAGGAGCCGAAAGTTTTCTTTTTCAGAAAAAAGCTTCTGCCGAGAGCGAGCACCGTGACATGCTGAGTCTCTGGGAAAGCAGAGATCCCCAAAGCTGTTGTGCCTGTGGATAGGCTGCAGAGGGATAGTGAAAAACTGCATTAGTTTTCAGGGCTGGCACCTTCCCTGTGGGAGAAGGAGCCGTAAGTTTGCCTTTTCAGAAAAAGGCTCTGGCGAGAGTGAGCACCGTGACATGCTGAGTCTCTGGGAAAGCAGAGATCCCCAAAGCTGTTGTGCCTGTGGATAGGCTGCAGAGGGATAGTGAAAAACTGCATTAGTTTTCAGGGCTGGCACCTTCCCTGTGGGAGAAGGAGCCGTAAGTTTGCCTTTTCAGAAAAAAGCTCTGGCGAGAACGAGCACCGTGACATGCTGAGTCTCTGGGAAAGCAGAGATCCCCAGTGCTGTTTTGCCTGTGGATAGGCTGCAGGAGGATTATGAAGAGCTGCATTAGCTTTCAGGCCTGGCACCTTCCTTGTGGGAGAAGGAGCCGAAAGTTTTCTTTTTCAGAAAAAAGCTTCTGCCGAGAGCGAGCACCGTGACATGCTGAGTCTCTGGGAAAGCAGAGATCCCCAAAGCTGTTGTGCCTGTGGATAGGCTGCAGAGGGATAGTGAAGACCAGCAAGATCTTTCAGGGCTGGCACCTTCCTTGTGGGAGAAGGAGCCGTAAGTTTGCCTTTTCAGAAAAAAGCTTCTGCCGAGAGCGAGCACCGTGACATGCTGAGTCTCTGGGAAAGCAGAGATCCCAAAAGCTGTTGTGCCTGTGGATAGGCTGCAGAGGCATAGTGAAAAACTGCATAAGTTTTCAGGGCTGGCACCTTCCCTGTGGGAGAAGGAGCCGTAAGTTTGCCTTTTCAGAAAAAAGCTTCTGCCGAGAGCGAGCACCGTGACATGCTGAGTCTCTGGGAAAGCAGAGATCCCCAAAGCTGTTGTGCCTGTGGATAGGCTGAAGAGGGATAGTGCATACCAGCAAGACCTTTCAGGGCTAGCACCTTCCTTGTGGGAGAAGGAGCCAGACGTTTGCCTTCTCAGAAAAAGCTTCTGCCGAGAACGAGCACCGTGACATGCTGAGTCTCTGGGAAAGCAGAGATCCCCAGTGCTGTTGCGGCTAAAGATAGGCTGCAGAGGGATAGTGAATACCAGCAAGATCTTTCAGGGCTGGCACCTTCCTTGTGGGAGAAGGAGCCGTAAGTTTGCCTTTTCAGAAAAAGGTTCTGGCGAGAGTGAGCACCGTGACATGCTGAGTCTCTGGGAAAGCAGAGATCCCCAGTGCTGTTGTGCCTGTGGATAGGCTGCAGGAGGATAGTGAAGAGCTGCATTAGCTTTCAGGCCTGGCACCTTCCTTGTGGGAGAAGGAGCCGAAAGTTTTCTTTTTCAGAAAAAAGCTTCTGCCGAGAGCGAGCACCGTGACATGCTGAGTCTCTGGGAAAGCAGAGATCCCCAAAGCTGTTGTGCCTGTGGATAGGCTGCAGAGGGATAGTGAAGACCAGCAAGATCTTTCAGGGCTGGCACCTTCCTTGTGGGAGAAGGAGCCGTAAGTTTGCCTTTTCAGAAAAAAGCTTCTGCCGAGAGCGAGCACCGTGACATGCTGAGTCTCTGGGAAAGCAGAGATCCCCAAAGCTGTTGTGCCTGTGGATAGGCTGCAGAGGGATAGTGCATACCAGCAAGATCTTTCAGGGCTAGCACCTTCCTTGTGGGAGAAGGAGCCAGACGTTTGCCTTCTCAGAAAAAGCTTCTGCCGAGAACGAGCACCGTGACATGCTGAGTCTCTGGGAAAGCAGAGATCCCCAAAGCTGTTGTGCCTGTGGATAGGCTGCAGAGGGATAGTGAAAAACTGCATTAGTTTTCAGGGCTGGCACCTTCCCTGTGGGAGAAGGAGCCGAAAGTTTTCTTTTTCAGAAAAAAGCTTCTGCCGAGAGCGAGCACCGTGACATGCTGAGTCTCTGGGAAAGCAGAGATCCCAAAAGCTGTTGTGCCTGTGGATAGGCTGCAGAGGGATAGTGAAAAACTGCATTAGTTTTCAGGGCTGGCACATTCCTTGTGGGAGAAGGAGCCGTAAGTTTGCCTTTTCAGAAAAAAGCTTCTGCCGAGAGCGAGCACCGTGACATGCTGAGTCTCTGGGAAAGCAGAGATCCCCAAAGCTGTTGTGCCTGTGGATAGGCTGCAGAGGGATAGTGCATACCAGCAAGATCTTTCAGGGCTAGCACCTTCCTTGTGGGAGAAGGAGCCAGACGTTTGCCTTCTCAGAAAAAGCTTCTGCCGAGAACGAGCACCGTGACATGCTGAGTCTCTGGGAAAGCAGAGATCCCCAGTGCTGTTGCGGCTAAAGATAGGCTGCAGAGGGATAGTGAATACCAGCAAGATCTTTCAGGGCTGGCACCTTCCTTGTGGGAGAAGGAGCCGTAAGTTTGCCTTTTCAGAAAAAGGTTCTGGCGAGAGTGAGCACCGTGACATGCTGAGTCTCTGGGAAAGCAGAGATCCCCAGTGCTGTTGTGCCTGTGGATAGGCTGCAGGAGGATAGTGAAGAGCTGCATTAGCTTTCAGGCCTGGCACCTTCCTTGTGGGAGAAGGAGCCGAAAGTTTTCTTTTTCAGAAAAAAGCTTCTGCCGAGAGCGAGCACCGTGACGTGCTGAGTCTCTGGGAAAGCAGAGATCCCCAAAGCTGTTGTGCCTGTGGATAGGCTGCAGAGGGATAGTGAAAAACTGCATTAGTTTTCAGGGCTGGCACCTTCCCTGTGGGAGAAGGAGCCGTAAGTTTGCCTTTTCAGAAAAAAGCTTCTGCCGAGAGCGAGCACCGTGACATGCTGAGTCTCTGGGAAAGCAGAGATCCCCAAAGCTGTTGTGCCTGTGGATAGGCTGCAGAGGGATAGTGAAAAACTGCATTAGTTTTCAGGGCTGGCACCTTCCCTGTGGGAGAAGGAGCCGAAAGTTTTCTTTTTCAGAAAAAAGCTTCTGCCGAGAGCGAGCACCGTGACATGCTGAGTCTCTGGGAAAGCAGAGATCCCCAAAGCTGTTGTGCCTGTGGATAGGCTGCAGAGGGATAGTGAAAAACTGCATTAGTTTTCAGGGCTGGCACCTTCCCTGTGGGAGAAGGAGCCGTAAGTTTGCCTTTTCAGAAAAAGGCTCTGGCGAGAGTGAGCACCGTGACATGCTGAGTCTCTGGGAAAGCAGAGATCCCCAGTGCTGTTTTGCCTGTGGATAGGCTGCAGGAGGATAGTGAAGAGCTGCATTAGCTTTCAGGCCTGGCACCTTCCTTGTGGGAGAAGGAGCCGAAAGTTTTCTTTTTCAGAAAAAAGCTTCTGCCGAGAGCGAGCACCGTGACATGCTGAGTCTCTGGGAAAGCAGAGATCCCCAAAGCTGTTGTGCCTGTGGATAGGCTGCAGAGGGATAGTGAAAAACTGCATTAGTTTTCAGGGCTGGCACCTTCCCTGTGGGAGAAGGAGCCGAAAGTTTTCTTTTTCAGAAAAAAGCTTCTGCCGAGAGCGAGCACCGTGACATGCTGAGTCTCTGGGAAAGCAGAGATCCCCAAAGCTGTTGTGCCTGTGGATAGGCTGCAGAGGGATAGTGAAGACCAGCAAGATCTTTCAGGGCTGGCACCTTCCTTGTGGGAGAAGGAGCCGTAAGTTTGCCTTTTCAGAAAAAAGCTTCTGCCGAGAGCGAGCACCGTGACATGCTGAGTCTCTGGGAAAGCAGAGATCCCCAAAGCTCTTGTGCCTGTGGATAGGCTGCAGAGGGATAGTGAATACCAGCAAGATCTTTCAGGGCTAGCACCTTCCTTGTGGGAGAAGGAGCCAGACGTTTGCCTTCTCAGAAAAAGCTTCTGCCGAGAACGAGCACCGTGACATGCTGAGTCTCTGGGAAAGCAGAGATCCCCAAAGCTGTTGTGCCTGTGGATAGGCTGCAGAGGGATAGTGAAAAACTGCATTAGTTTTCAGGGCTGGCACCTTCCCTGTGGGAGAAGGAGCCGAAAGTTTTCTTTTTCAGAAAAAAGCTTCTGCCGAGAGCGAGCATCTGACATGCTGAGTCTCTGGGAAAGCAGAGATCCCAAAAGCTGTTGTGCCTGTGGATAGGCTGCAGAGGGATAGTGAAAAACTGCATTAGTTTTCAGGGCTGGCACCTTCCCTGTGGGAGAAGGAGCCGTAAGTTTGCCTTTTCAGAAAAAGGCTCTGGCGAGAGCGAGCACCGTGACATGCTGAGTCTCTGGGAAAGCAGAGATCCCCAAAGCTGTTGTGCCTGTGGATAGGCTGCAGAGGGATAGTGAAAAACTGCATTAGTTTTCAGGGCTGGCACCTTCCCTGTGGGAGAAGGAGCCGTAAGTTTGCCTTTTCAGAAAAAAGCTCTGGCGAGAGTGAGCACCGTGACATGCTGAGTCTCTGGGAAAGCAGAGATCCCCAGTGCTGTTTTGCCTGTGGATAGGCTGCAGGAGGATAGTGAAGAGCTGCATTAGCTTTCAGGCCTGGCACCTTCCTTGTGGGACAAGGAGCCGAAAGTTTTCTTTTTCAGAAAAAAGCTTCTGCCGAGAGCGAGCACCGTGACATGCTGAGTCTCTGGGAAAGCAGAGATCCCCAAAGCTGTTGTGCCTGTGGATAGGCTGCAGAGGGATAGTGAAGACCAGCAAGATCTTTCAGGGCTGGCACCTTCCTTGTGGGAGAAGGAGCCGTAAGTTTGCCTTTTCAGAAAAAAGCTTCTGCCGAGAGCGAGCACCGTGACATGCTGAGTCTCTGGGAAAGCAGAGATCCCCAAAGCTGTTGTGCCTGTGGATAGGCTGCAGAGGGATAGTGCATACCAGCAAGATCTTTCAGGGCTAGCACCTTCCTTGTGGGAGAAGGAGCCAGACGTTTGCCTTCTCAGAAAAAGCTTCTGCCGAAAACGAGCACCGTGACATGCTGAGTCTCTGGGAAAGCAGAGATCCCCAAAGCTGTTGTGCCTGTGGATAGGCTGCAGAGGGATAGTGAAAAACTGCATTAGTTTTCAGGGCTGGCACCTTCCCTGTGGGAGAAGGAGCCGAAAGTTTTCTTTTTCAGAAAAAAGCTTCTGCCGAGAGCGAGCACCGTGACATGCTGAGTCTCTGGGAAAGCAGAGATCCCAAAAGCTGTTGTGCCTGTGGATAGGCTGCAGAGGGATAGTGAAAAACTGCATTAGTTTTCAGGGCTGGCACCTTCCCTGTGGGAGAAGGAGCCGTAAGTTTGCCTTTTCAGAAAAAGGCTCTGGCGAGAGTGAGCACCGTGACATGCTGAGTCTCTGGGAAAGCAGAGATCCCCAAAGCTGTTGTGCCTGTGGATAGGCTGCAGAGGGATAGTGAAGACCAGCAAGATCTTTCAGGGCTGGCACCTTCCCTGTGGGAGAAGGAGCCGTAAGTTTGCCTTTTCAAAAAAAAGCTTCTGCCGAGAGCGAGCACCGTGACATGCTGAGTCTCTGGGAAAGCAGAGATCCCCAAAGCTGTTGTGCCTGTGGATAGGCTGCAGAGGGATAGTGCATACCAGCAAGATCTTTCAGGGCTAGCACCTTCCTTGTGGGAGAAGGAGCCAGACGTTTGCCTTCTCAGAAAAAGCTTCTGCCGAGAGCGAGCACCGTGACATGCTGAGTCTCTGGGAAAGCAGAGATCCCCAAAGCTGTTGTGCCTGTGGATAGGCTGCAGAGGGATAGTGAAAAACTGCATTAGTTTTCAGGGCTGGCACCTTCCCTGTGGGAGAAGGAGCCGTAAGTTTGCCTTTTCAGAAAAAAGCTTCTGCCGAGAGCGAGCACCGTGACCTGCTGAGTCTCTGGGAAAGCAGAGATCCCCAAAGCTGTTGTGCCTGTGGATAGGCTGCAGAGGGATAGTGAATACCAGCAAGATCTTTCAGGGCTAGCACCTTCCTTGTGGGAGAAGGAGCCAGACGTTTGCCTTCTCAGAAAAAGCTTCTGCCGAGAACGAGCACCGTGACATGCTGAGTCTCTGGGAAAGCAGAGAACCCCAGTGCTGTTGCGGCTAAAGATAGGCTGCAGAGGGATAGTGAATACCAGCAAGATCTTTCAGGGCTGGCACCTTCCTTGTGGGAGAAGGAGCCGTAAGTTTGCCTTTTCAGAAAAAGGTTCTGGCGAGAGTGAGCACCGTGACATGCTGAGTCTCTGGGAAAGCAGAGATCCCCAAAGCTGTTGTGCCTGTGGATAGGCTGCAGAGGGATAGTGAAAAACTGCATTAGTTTTCAGGGCTGGCACCTTCCCTGTGGGAGAAGGAGCCGAAAGTTTTCTTTTTCAGAAAAAAGCTTCTGCCGAGAGCGAGCACCGTGACATGCTGAGTCTCTGGGAAAGCAGAGATCCCCAAAGCTGTTGTGCCTGTGGATAGGCTGCAGAGGGATAGTGAAAAACTGCATTAGTTTTCAGGGCTGGCACCTTCCCTGTGGGAGAAGGAGCCGTAAGTTTGCCTTTTCAGAAAAAGGCTCTGGCGAGAGTGAGCACCGTGACATGCTGAGTCTCTGGGAAAGCAGAGATCCCCAGTGCTGTTGTGCCTGTGGATAGGCTGCAGGAGGATAGTGAAGAGCTGCATTAGCTTTCAGGCCTGGCACCTTCCTTGTGGGAGAAGGAGCCGAAAGTTTTCTTTTTCAGAAAAAAGCTTCTGCCGAGAGCGAGCACCGTGACATGCTGAGTCTCTGGGAAAGCAGAGATCCCCAGTGCTGTTGTGCCTGTGGATAGGCTGCAGAGGGATAGTGAAAAACTGCATTAGTTTTCAGGGCTGGCACCTTCCCTGCGGGAGAAGGAGCCGAAAGTTTTCTTTTTCAGAAAAAAGCTTCTGCCGAGAGCGAGCACCGTGACATGCTGAGTCTCTGGGAAAGCAGAGATCCCCAAAGCTGTTGTGCCTGTGGATAGGCTGCAGAGGGATAGTGAAAAACTGCATTAGTTTTCAGGGCTGGCACCTTCCCTGTGGGAGAAGGAGCCGTAAGTTTGCCTTTTCAGAAAAAGGCTCTGGCGAGAGTGAGCACCGTGACATGCTGAGTCTCTGGGAAAGCAGAGATCCCCAAAGCTGTTGTGCCTGTGGATAGGCTGCAGAGGGATAGTGAAAAACTGCATTAGTTTTCAGGGCTGGCACCTTCCCTGTGAGAGAAGGAGCCGTAAGTTTGCGTTTTCAGAAAAAAGCTCTGGCGAGAGTGAGCACCGTGACATGCTGAGTCTCTGGGAAAGCAGAGATCCCCAGTGCTGTTTTGCCTGTGGATAGGCTGCAGGAGGATAGTGAAGAGCTGCATTAGCTTTCAGGCCTGGCACCTTCCTTGTGGGAGAAGGAGCCGAAAGTTTGCCTTTTCAGAAAAAAGCTTCTGCCGAGAGCGAGCACCGTGACATGCTGAGTCTCTGGGAAAGCAGAGATCCCCAAAGCTCTTGTGCCTGTGGATAGGCTGCAGAGGGATAGTGAATACCAGCAAGATCTTTCAGGGCTAGCACCTTCCTTGTGGGAGAAGGAGCCAGACGTTTGCCTTCTCAGAAAAAGCTTCTGCCGAGAACGAGCACCGTGACATGCTGAGTCTCTGGGAAAGCAGAGATCCCCAGTGCTGTTGCGGCTAAAGATAGGCTGCAGAGGGATAGTGAATACCAGCAAGATCTTTCAGGGCTGGCACCTTCCTTGTGGGAGAAGGAGCCGTAAGTTTGCCTTTTCAGAAAAAGGTTCTGGCGAGAGTGAGCACCGTGACATGCTGAGTCTCTGGGAAAGCAGAGATCCCCAAAGCTGTTGTGCCTGTGGATAGGCTGCAGAGGGATAGTGAAAAACTGCATTAGTTTTCAGGGCTGGCACCTTCCCTGTGGGAGAAGGAGCCGAAAGTTTTCTTTTTCAGAAAAAGGCTCTGGCGAGAGTGAGCACCGTGACATGCTGAGTCTCTGGGAAAGCAGAGATCCCCAAAGCTGTTGTGCCTGTGGATAGGCTGCAGAGGGATAGTGAAAAACTGCATTAGTTTTCAGGGCTGGCACCTTCCCTGTGGGAGAAGGAGCCGTAAGTTTAGCTTTTCAGAAAAAAGCTCTGGCAAGAGTGAGCACCGTGACATGCTGAGTCTCTGGGAAAGCAGAGATCCCCAGTGCTGTTGTGCCTGTGGATAGGCTGCAGGAGGATAGTGAAGAGCTGCATTAGCTTTCAGGCCTGGCACCTTCCTTGTGGGAGAAGGAGCCGAAAGTTTTCTTTTTCAGAAAAAAGCTTCTGCCGAGAGCGAGCACCGTGACATGCTGAGTCTCTGGGAAAGCAGAGATCCCCAAAGCTGTTGTGCCTGTGGATAGGCTGCAGAGGGATAGTGAAAAACTGCATTAGTTTTCAGGGCTGGCACCTTCCCTGTGGGAGAAGGAGCCGTAAGTTTGCCTTTTCAGAAAAAGGCTCTGGCGAGAGCGAGCACCGTGACATGCTGAGTCTCTGGGAAAGCAGAGATCCCCAAAGCTGTTGTGCCTGTGGATAGGCTGCAGAGGGATAGTGAAAAACTGCATTAGTTTTCAGGGCTGGCATCTTCCCTGTGGGAGAAGGAGCCGAAAGTTTTCTTTTTCAGAAAAAAGCTTCTGCCGAGAGCGAGCACCGTGACATGCTGAGTCTCTGGGAAAGCAGAGATCCCCAAAGCTGTTGTGCCTGTGGATAGGCTGCAGAGGGATAGTGAAAAACTGCATTAGTTTTCAGGGCTGGCACCTTCCCTGTGGGAGAAGGAGCCGTAAGTTTGCCTTTTCAGAAAAAGGCTCTGGCGAGAGCGAGCACCGTGACCTGCTGAGTCTCTGGGAAAGCAGAGATCCCCAAAGCTGTTGTGCCTGTGGATAGGCTGCAGAGGGATAGTGAAAAACTGCATTAGTTTTCAGGGCTGGCATCTTCCCTGTGGGAGAAGGAGCCGTAAGTTTTCTTTTTCAGAAAAAATCTTCTGCCGAGAGCGAGCACCGTGACATGCTGAGTCTCTGGGAAAGCAGAGATCCCCAAAGCTGTTGTGCCTGTGGATAGGCTGCAGAGGGATAGTGAAAAACTGCATTAGTTTTCAGGGCTGGCACCTTCCCTGTGGGAGAAGGAGCCGTAAGTTTGCCTTTTCAGAAAAAAGCTTCTGCCGAGAGCGAGCACCGTGACATGCTGAGTCTCTGGGAAAGCAGAGATCCCCAAAGCTGTTGTGCCTGTGGATAGGCTGCAGAGGGATAGTGCATACCAGCAAGATCTTTCAGGGCTAGCACCTTCCTTGTGGGAGAAGGAGCCAGACGTTTGCCTTCTCAGAAAAAGCTTCTGCCGAGAACGAGCACCGTGACATGCTGAGTCTCTGGGAAAGCAGAGATCCCCAAAGCTGTTGTGCCTGTGGATAGGCTGCAGAGGGATAGTGAAAAACTGCATTAGTTTTCAGGGCTGGCACCTTCCCTGTGGGAGAAGGAGCCGAAAGTTTTCTTTTTCAGAAAAAGGCTCTGGCGAGAGTGAGCACCGTGACATGCTGAGTCTCTGGGAAAGCAGAGATCCCCAAAGCTGTTGTGCCTGTGGATAGGCTGCAGAGGGATAGTGAAAAACTGCATTAGTTTTCAGGGCTGGCACCTTCCCTGTGGGAGAAGGAGCCGTAAGTTTGCCTTTTCAGAAAAAAGCTCTGGCGAGAGTGAGCACCGTGACATGCTGAGTCTCTGGGAAAGCAGAGATCCCCAGTGCTGTTTTGCCTGTGGATAGGCTGCAGGAGGATAGTGAAGAGCTGCATTAGCTTTCAGGCCTGGCACCTTCCTTGTGGGAGAAGGAGCCGAAAGTTTTCTTTTTCAGAAAAAAGCTTCTGCCGAGAGCGAGCACCGTGACATGCTGAGTCTCTGGGAAAGCAGAGATCCCCAAAGCTGTTGTGCCTGTGGATAGGCTGCAGAGGGATAGTGAAAAACTGCATTAGTTTTCAGGGCTGGCACCTTCCTTGTGGGAGAAGGAGCCGTAAGTTTGCCTTTTCAGAAAAAGGCTCTGGCGAGAGTGAGCACCGTGACATGCTGAGTCTCTGGGAAAGCAGAGATCCCCAGTGCTGTTGTGCCTGTGGATAGGCTGCAGAGGGATAGTGAAAAACTGCATTAGTTTTCAGGGCTGGCACCTTCCCTGTGGGAGAAGGAGCCTTAAGTTTGCCTTTTCAGAAAAAGGTTCTGGCGAGAGCGAGCACCGTGACATGCTGAGTCTCTGGGAAAGCAGAGATCCCCAGTGCTGTTTTGCCTGTGGATAGGCTGCAGGAGGATAGTGAAGAGCTGCATTAGCTTTCAGGCCTGGCACCTTCCTTGTGGGAGAAGGAGCCGAAAGTTTTCTTTTTCAGAAAAAAGCTTCTGCCGAGAGCGAGCACCGTGACATGCTGAGTCTCTGGGAAAGCAGAGATCCCCAAAGCTGTTGTGCCTGTGGATAGGCTGCAGAGGGATAGTGAAAAACTGCATTAGTTTTCAGGGCTGGCACCTTCCCTGTGGGAGAAGGAGCCGAAAGTTTTCTTTTTCAGAAAAAAGCTTCTGCCGAGAGCGAGCACCGTGACATGCTGAGTCTCTGGGAAAGCAGAGATCCCCAAAGCTGTTGTGCCTGTGGATAGGCTGCAGAGGGATAGTGAAAAACTGCATTAGTTTTCAGGGCTGGCACCTTCCCTGTGGGAGAAGGAGCCGTAAGTTTTCTTTTTCAGAAAAAAGCTTCTGCCGAGAGCGAGCACCGTGACATGCTGAGTCTCTGGGAAAGCAGAGATCCCCAAAGCTGTTGTGCCTGTGGATAGGCTGCAGAGGGATAGTGAAGACCAGCAAGATCTTTCAGGGCTGGCACCTTCCTTGTGGGAGAAGGAGCCGTAAGTTTGCCTTTTCAGAAAAAAGCTTCTGCCGAGAGCGAGCACCGTGACATGCTGAGTCTCTGGGAAAGCAGAGATCCCCAAAGCTCTTGTGCCTGTGGATAGGCTGCAGAGGGATAGTGAAAAACTGCATTAGTTTTCAGGGCTGGCACCTTCCCTGTGGGAGAAGGAGCCGTAAGTTTGCCTTTTCAGAAAAAAGCTTCTGCCGAGAGCGAGCACCGTGACATGCTGAGTCTCTGGGAAAGCAGAGATCCCCAAAGCTGTTGTGCCTGTGGATAGGCTGCAGAGGGATAGTGCATACCAGCAAGATCTTTCAGGGCTAGCACCTTCCTTGTGGGAGAAGGAGCCAGACGTTTGCCTTCTCAGAAAAAGCTTCTGCCGAGAACGAGCACCGTGACATGCTGAGTCTCTGGGAAAGCAGAGATCCCCAGTGCTGTTGCGGCTAAAGATAGGCTGCAGAGGGATAGTGAATACCAGCAAGATCTTTCAGGGCTGGCACCTTCCTTGTGGGAGAAGGAGCCGTAAGTTTGCCTTTTCAGAAAAAGGTTCTGGCGAGAGTGAGCACCGTGACATGCTGAGTCTCTGGGAAAGCAGAGATCCCCAGTGCTGTTGTGCCTGTGGATAGGCTGCAGGAGGATAGTGAAGAGCTGCATTAGCTTTCAGGCCTGGCACCTTCCTTGTGGGAGAAGGAGCCGAAAGTTTTCTTTTTCAGAAAAAATCTTCTGCCGAGAGCGAGCACCGTGACATGCTGAGTCTCTGGGAAAGCAGAGATCCCCAAAGCTGTTGTGCCTGTGGATAGGCTGCAGAGGGATAGTGAATAACAGCATTAGTTTTCAGGGCTGGCACCTTCCCTGCGGGAGAAGGAGCCGAAAGTTTTCTTTTTCAGAAAAAAGCTTCTGCCGAGAGCGAGCACCGTGACATGCTGAGTCTCTGGGAAAGCAGAGATCCCCAAAGCTGTTGTGCCTGTGGATAGGCTGCAGAGGGATAATGAAAAACTGCATTAGTTTTCAGGGCTGGCACCTTCCCTGTGGGAGAAGGAGCCGTAAGTTTGCCTTTTCAGAAAAAGGCTCTGGCGAGAGTGAGCACCGTGACATGCTGAGTCTCTGGGAAAGCAGAGATCCCCAAAGCTGTTGTGCCTGTGGATAGGCTGCAGAGGGATAGTGAAAAACTGCATTAGTTTTCAGGGCTGACACCTTCCCTGTGGGAGAAGGAGCCGTAAGTTTGCCTTTTCAGAAAAAAGCTCTGGCGAGAGTGAGCACCGTGACATGCTGAGTCTCTGGGAAAGCAGAGATCCCCAGTGCTGTTTTGCCTGTGGATAGGCTGCAGGAGGATAGTGAAGAGCTGGATTAGCTTTCAGGCCTGGCACCTTCCTTGTGGGAGAAGGAGCCGAAAGTTTTCTTTTTCAGAAAAAAGCTTCTGCCGAGAGCGAGCACCGTGACATGCTGAGTCTCTGGGAAAGCAGAGATCCCCAAAGCTCTTGTGCCTGTGGATAGGCTGCAGAGGGATAGTGAATACCAGCAAGATCTTTCAGGGCTAGCACCTTCCTTGTGGGAGAAGGAGCCAGACGTTTGCCTTCTCAGAAAAAGCTTCTGCCGAGAACGAGCACCGTGACATGCTGAGTCTCTGGGAAAGCAGAGATCCCCATTGCTGTTGTGCCTGTGGATAGGCTGCAGGAGGATAGTGAAGAGCTGCATTAGCTTTCAGGCCTGGCACCTTCCTTGTGGGAGAAGGAGCCGAAAGTTTTCTTTTTCAGAAAAAAGCTTCTGCCGAGAGCGAGCACCGTGACATGCTGAGTCTCTGGGAAAGCAGAGATCCCCAAAGCTGTTGTGCCTGTGGATAGGCTGCAGAGGGATAGTGAAAAACTGCATTAGTTTTCAGGGCTGGCACCTTCCCTGTGGGAGAAGGAGCCGTAAGTTTGCCTTTTCAGAAAAAAGCTTCTGCCGAGAGCGAGCACCGTGACATGCTGAGTCTCTGGGAAAGCAGAGATCCCCAAAGCTGTTGTGCCTGTGGATAGGCTGCAGAGGGATAGTGCATACCAGCAAGATCTTTCAGGGCTGGCACCTTCCTTGTGGGAGAAGGAGCCAGACGTTTGCTTTCTCAGAAAAAGCTTCTGCCGAGAACGAGCACCGTGACATGCTGAGTCTCTGGGAAAGCAGAGATCCCCAGTGCTGTTTTGCCTGTGGATAGGCTGCAGAGGGATAGTGAAAAACTGCATTAGTTTTCAGGGCTGGCACCTTCCCTGTGGGAGAAGGAGCCGAAAGTTTTCTTTTTCAGAAAAAAGCTTCTGCCGAGAGCGAGCACCGTGACATGCTGAGTCTCTGGGAAAGCAGAGATCCCAAAAGCTGTTGTGCCTGTGGATAGGCTGCAGAGGGATAGTGAAAAACTGCATTAGTTTTCAGGGCTGGCACCTTCCCTGTGGGAGAAGGAGCCGTAAGTTTGCCTTTTCAGAAAAAGGCTCTGGCGAGAGTGAGCACCGTGACATGCTGAGTCTCTGGGAAAGCAGAGATCCCCAAAGCTGTTGTGCCTGTGGATAGGCTGCAGAGGGATAGTGAAAAACTGCATTAGTTTTCAGGGCTGGCACCTTCCCTGTGGGAGAAGGAGCCGTAAGTTTGCCTTTTCAGAAAAAAGCTCTGGCGAGAGTGAGCACCGTGACATGCTGAGTCTCTGGGAAAGCAGAGATCCCCAGTGCTGTTTTGCCTGTGGATAGGCTGCAGGAGGATAGTGAAGAGCTGCATTAGCTTTCAGGCCTGGCACCTTCCTTGTGGGAGAAGGAGCCGAAAGTTTTCTTTTTCAGAAAAAAGCTTCTGCCGAGAGCGAGCACCGTGACATGCTGAGTCTCTGGGAAAGCAGAGATCCCCAAAGCTGTTGTGCCTGTGGATAGGCTGCAGAGGGATAGTGAAGACCAGCAAGATCTTTCAGGGCTGGCACCTTCCTTGTGGGAGAAGGAGCCGTAAGTTTGCCTTTTCAGAAAAAAGCTTCTGCCGAGAGCGAGCACCGTGACATGCTGAGTCTCTGGGAAAGCAGAGATCCCCAAAGCTCTTGTGCCTGTGGATAGGCTGCAGAGGGATAGTGAATACCAGCAAGATCTTTCAGGGCTAGCACCTTCCTTGTGGGAGAAGGAGCCGAAAGTTTGCCTTCTCAGAAAAAGCTTCTGCCGAGAACGAGCACCGTGACATGCTGAGTCTCTGGGAAAGCAGAGATCCCCAAAGCTGTTGTGCCTGTGGATAGGCTGCAGAGGGATAGTGAAAAACTGCATTAGTTTTCAGGGCTGGCACCTTCCCTGTGGGAGAAGGAGCCGAAAGTTTTCTTTTTCAGAAAAAGGCTCTGGCGAGAGTGAGCACCGTGACATGCTGAGTCTCTGGGAAAGCAGAGATCCCCAAAGCTGTTGTGCCTGTGGATAGGCTGCAGAGGGATAGTGAAAAACTGCATTAGTTTTCAGGGCTGGCACCTTCCCTGTGGGAGAAGGAGCCGTAAGTTTGCCTTTTCAGAAAAAAGCTCTGGCGAGAGTGAGCACCGTGACATGCTGAGTCTCTGGGAAAGCAGAGATCCCCAGTGCTGTTTTGCCTGTGGATAGGCTGCAGGAGGATAGTGAAGAGCTGCATTAGCTTTCAGGCCTGGCACCTTCCTTGTGGGAGAAGGAGCCGAAAGTTTTCTTTTTCAGAAAAAAGCTTCTGCCGAGAGCGAGCACCGTGACATGCTGAGTCTCTGGGAAAGCAGAGATCCCCAAAGCTGTTGTGCCTGTGGATAGGCTGCAGAGGGATAGTGAAAAACTGCATTAGTTTTCAGGGCTGGCACCTTCCCTGTGGGAGAAGGAGCCGTAAGTTTGCCTTTTCAGAAAAAGGCTCTGGCGAGAGTGAGCACCGTGACATGCTGAGTCTCTGGGAAAGCAGAGATCCCCAGTGCTGTTGTGCCTGTGGATAGGCTGCAGGAGGATAGTGAAGAGCTGCATTAGCTTTCAGGCCTGGCACCTTCCTTGTGGGAGAAGGAGCCGAAAGTTTTCTTTTTCAGAAAAAATCTTCTGCCGAGAGCGAGCACCGTGACATGCTGAGTGTCTGGGAAAGCAGAGATCCCCAAAGCTGTTGTGCCTGTGGATAGGCTGCAGAGGGATAGTGAAAAACTGCATTAGTTTTCAGGGCTGGCACCTTCCCTGTGGGAGAAGGAGCCGTAAGTTTGCCTTTTCAGAAAAAGGTTCTGGCGAGAGCGAGCACCGTGACATGCTGAGTCTCTGGGAAAGCAGAGATCCCCAGTGCTGTTTTGCCTGTGGATAGGCTGCAGGAGGATAGTGAAGAGCTGCATTAGCTTTCAGGCCTGGCACCTTCCTTGTGGGAGAAGGAGCCGAAAGTTTTCTTTTTCAGAAAAAAGCTTCTGCCGAGAGCGAGCACCGTGACATGCTGAGTCTCTGGGAAAGCAGAGATCCCCAAAGCTGTTGTGCCTGTGGATAGGCTGCAGAGGGATAGTGAAAAACTGCATTAGTTTTCAGGGCTGGCACCTTCCCTGTGGGAGAAGGAGCCGAAAGTTTTCTTTTTCAGAAAAAAGCTTCTGCCGAGAGCGAGCACCGTGACATGCTGAGTCTCTGGGAAAGCAGAGATCCCCAAAGCTGTTGTGCCTGTGGATAGGCTGCAGAGGGATAGTGAAAAACTGCATTAGTTTTCAGGGCTGGCACCTTCCCTGTGGGAGAAGGAGCCGTAAGTTTTCTTTTTCAGAAAAAAGCTTCTGCCGAGAGCGAGCACCGTGACATGCTGAGTCTCTGGGAAAGCAGAGATCCCCAAAGCTGTTGTGCCTGTGGATAGGCTGCAGAGGGATAGTGAAGACCAGCAAGATCTTTCAGGGCTGGCACCTTCCTTGTGGGAGAAGGAGCCGTAAGTTTGCCTTTTCAGAAAAAAGCTTCTGCCGAGAGCGAGCACCGTGACATGCTGAGTCTCTGGGAAAGCAGAGATCCCCAAAGCTCTTGTGCCTGTGGATAGGCTGCAGAGGGATAGTGAAAAACTGCATTAGTTTTCAGGGCTGGCACCTTCCCTGTGGGAGAAGGAGCCGTAAGTTTGCCTTTTCAGAAAAAAGCTTCTGCCGAGAGCGAGCACCGTGACATGCTGAGTCTCTGGGAAAGCAGAGATCCCCAAAGCTGTTGTGCCTGTGGATAGGCTGCAGAGGGATAGTGCATACCAGCAAGATCTTTCAGGGCTAGCACCTTCCTTGTGGGAGAAGGAGCCAGACGTTTGCCTTCTCAGAAAAAGCTTCTGCCGAGAACGAGCACCGTGACATGCTGAGTCTCTGGGAAAGCAGAGATCCCCAGTGCTGTTGCGGCTAAAGATAGGCTGCAGAGGGATAGTGAATACCAGCAAGATCTTTCAGGGCTGGCACCTTCCTTGTGGGAGAAGGAGCCGTAAGTTTGCCTTTTCAGAAAAAGGTTCTGGCGAGAGTGAGCACCGTGACATGCTGAGTCTCTGGGAAAGCAGAGATCCCCAGTGCTGTTGTGCCTGTGGATAGGCTGCAGGAGGATAGTGAAGAGCTGCATTAGCTTTCAGGCCTGGCACCTTCCTTGTGGGAGAAGGAGCCGAAAGTTTTCTTTTTCAGAAAAAATCTTCTGCCGAGAGCGAGCACCGTGACATGCTGAGTCTCTGGGAAAGCAGAGATCCCCAAAGCTGTTGTGCCTGTGGATAGGCTGCAGAGGGATAGTGAAAAACTGCATTAGTTTTCAGGGCTGGCACCTTCCCTGCGGGAGAAGGAGCCGAAAGTTTTCTTTTTCAGAAAAAAGCTTCTGCCGAGAGCGAGCACCGTGACATGCTGAGTCTCTGGGAAAGCAGAGATCCCCAAAGCTGTTGTGCCTGTGGATAGGCTGCAGAGGGATAATGAAAAACTGCATTAGTTTTCAGGGCTGGCACCTTCCCTGTGGGAGAAGGAGCCGTAAGTTTGCCTTTTCAGAAAAAGGCTCTGGCGAGAGTGAGCACCGTGACATGCTGAGTCTCTGGGAAAGCAGAGATCCCCAAAGCTGTTGTGCCTGTGGATAGGCTGCAGAGGGATAGTGAAAAACTGCATTAGTTTTCAGGGCTGACACCTTCCCTGTGGGAGAAGGAGCCGTAAGTTTGCCTTTTCAGAAAAAAGCTCTGGCGAGAGTGAGCACCGTGACATGCTGAGTCTCTGGGAAAGCAGAGATCCCCAGTGCTGTTTTGCCTGTGGATAGGCTGCAGGAGGATAGTGAAGAGCTGGATTAGCTTTCAGGCCTGGCACCTTCCTTGTGGGAGAAGGAGCCGAAAGTTTTCTTTTTCAGAAAAAAGCTTCTGCCGAGAGCGAGCACCGTGACATGCTGAGTCTCTGGGAAAGCAGAGATCCCCAAAGCTCTTGTGCCTGTGGATAGGCTGCAGAGGGATAGTGAATACCAGCAAGATCTTTCAGGGCTAGCACCTTCCTTGTGGGAGAAGGAGCCAGACGTTTGCCTTCTCAGAAAAAGCTTCTGCCGAGAACGAGCACCGTGACATGCTGAGTCTCTGGGAAAGCAGAGATCCCCATTGCTGTTGTGCCTGTGGATAGGCTGCAGGAGGATAGTGAAGAGCTGCATTAGCTTTCAGGCCTGGCACCTTCCTTGTGGGAGAAGGAGCCGAAAGTTTTCTTTTTCAGAAAAAAGCTTCTGCCGAGAGCGAGCACCGTGACATGCTGAGTCTCTGGGAAAGCAGAGATCCCCAAAGCTGTTGTGCCTGTGGATAGGCTGCAGAGGGATAGTGAAAAACTGCATTAGTTTTCAGGGCTGGCACCTTCCCTGTGGGAGAAGGAGCCGTAAGTTTGCCTTTTCAGAAAAAAGCTTCTGCCGAGAGCGAGCACCGTGACATGCTGAGTCTCTGGGAAAGCAGAGATCCCCAAAGCTGTTGTGCCTGTGGATAGGCTGCAGAGGGATAGTGCATACCAGCAAGATCTTTCAGGGCTGGCACCTTCCTTGTGGGAGAAGGAGCCAGACGTTTGCCTTCTCAGAAAAAGCTTCTGCCGAGAACGAGCACCGTGACATGCTGAGTCTCTGGGAAAGCAGAGATCCCCAGTGCTGTTTTGCCTGTGGATAGGCTGCAGAGGGATAGTGAAAAACTGCATTAGTTTTCAGGGCTGGCACCTTCCCTGTGGGAGAAGGAGCCGAAAGTTTTCTTTTTCAGAAAAAAGCTTCTGCCGAGAGCGAGCACCGTGACATGCTGAGTCTCTGGGAAAGCAGAGATCCCAAAAGCTGTTGTGCCTGTGGATAGGCTGCAGAGGGATAGTGAAAAACTGCATTAGTTTTCAGGGCTGGCACCTTCCCTGTGGGAGAAGGAGCCGTAAGTTTGCCTTTTCAGAAAAAGGCTCTGGCGAGAGTGAGCACCGTGACATGCTGAGTCTCTGGGAAAGCAGAGATCCCCAAAGCTGTTGTGCCTGTGGATAGGCTGCAGAGGGATAGTGAAAAACTGCATTAGTTTTCAGGGCTGGCACCTTCCCTGTGGGAGAAGGAGCCGTAAGTTTGCCTTTTCAGAAAAAAGCTCTGGCGAGAGTGAGCACCGTGACATGCTGAGTCTCTGGGAAAGCAGAGATCCCCAGTGCTGTTTTGCCTGTGGATAGGCTGCAGGAGGATAGTGAAGAGCTGCATTAGCTTTCAGGCCTGGCACCTTCCTTGTGGGAGAAGGAGCCGAAAGTTTTCTTTTTCAGAAAAAAGCTTCTGCCGAGAGCGAGCACCGTGACATGCTGAGTCTCTGGGAAAGCAGAGATCCCCAAAGCTGTTGTGCCTGTGGATAGGCTGCAGAGGGATAGTGAAGACCAGCAAGATCTTTCAGGGCTGGCACCTTCCTTGTGGGAGAAGGAGCCGTAAGTTTGCCTTTTCAGAAAAAAGCTTCTGCCGAGAGCGAGCACCGTGACATGCTGAGTCTCTGGGAAAGCAGAGATCCCCAAAGCTCTTGTGCCTGTGGATAGGCTGCAGAGGGATAGTGAATACCAGCAAGATCTTTCAGGGCTAGCACCTTCCTTGTGGGAGAAGGAGCCAGACGTTTGCCTTCTCAGAAAAAGCTTCTGCCGAGAACGAGCACCGTGACATGCTGAGTCTCTGGGAAAGCAGAGATCCCCAAAGCTGTTGTGCCTGTGGATAGGCTGCAGAGGGATAGTGCATACCAGCAAGATCTTTCAGGGCTAGCACCTTCCTTGTGGGAGAAGGAGCCAGACGTTTGCCTTCTCAGAAAAAGCTTCTGCCGAGAACGAGCACCGTGACATGCTGAGTCTCTGGGAAAGCAGAGATCCCCAAAGCTGTTGTGCCTGTGGATAGGCTGCAGAGGGATAGTGAAAAACTGCATAAGTTTTCAGGGCTGGCACCTTCCCTGTGGGAGAAGGAGCCGTAAGTTTGCCTTTTCAGAAAAAGGCTCTGGCGAGAGTGAGCACCGTGACATGCTGAGTCTCTGGGAAAGCAGAGATCCCCAAAGCTGTTGTGCCTGTGGATAGGCTGCAGAGGGATAGTGAAAAACTGCATTAGTTTTCAGGGCTGGCACCTTCCCTGTGGGAGAAGGAGCCGAAAGTTTTCTTTTTCAGAAAAAAGCTTCTGCCGAGAGCGAGCACCGTGACATGCTGAGTCTCTGGGAAAGCAGAGATCCCCAAAGCTGTTGTGCCTGTGGATAGGCTGCAGAGGGATAGTGCATACCAGCAAGATCTTTCAGGGCTAGCACCTTCCTTGTTGGAGAAGGAGCCAGACGTTTGCCTTCTCAGAAAAAGCTTCTGCCGAGAACGAGCACCGTGACATGCTGAGTCTCTGGGAAAGCAGAGATCCCCAGTGCTGTTGCGGCTAAAGATAGGCTGCAGAGGGATAGTGAATACCAGAAAGATCTTTCAGGGCTGGCACCTTCCCTGTGGGAGAAGGAGCCGTAAGTTTGCCTTTTCAGAAAAAGGCTCTGGCGAGAGTGAGCACCGTGACATGCTGAGTCTCTGGGAAAGCAGAGATCCCCAAAGCTGTTGTGCCTGTGGATAGGCTGCAGAGGGATAGTGAAAAACTGCATTAGTTTTCAGGGCTGGCACCTTCCCTGTGGGAGAAGGAGCCGAAAGTTTTCTTTTTCAGAAAAAAGCTTCTGCCGAGAGCGAGCACCGTGACATGCTGAGTCTCTGGGAAAGCAGAGATCCCCAAAGCTGTTGTGCCTGTGGATAGGCTGCAGAGGGATAGTGAAAAACTGCATTAGTTTTCAGGGCTGGCACCTTCCCTGTGGGAGAAGGAGCCGAAAGTTTGCCTTTTCAGAAAAAAGCTTCTGCCGAGAGCGAGCACCGTGACATGCTGAGCCTCTGGGAAAGCAGAGATCCCCAAAGCTGTTGTGCCTGTGGATAGGCTGCAGAAGGATAGTGAAAAACTGCATTAGTTTTCAGGGCTGGCACCTTCCCTGTGGGAGAAGGAGCCGTAAGTTTGCCTTTTCAGAAAAAAGCTTCTGCCGAGAGCGAGCACCGTGACATGCTGAGTCTCTGGGAAAGCAGAGATCCCCAAAGCTGTTGTGCCTGTGGATAGGCTGCAGAGGGATAGTGCATACCAGCAAGATCTTTCAGGGCTAGCACCTTCCTTGTGGGAGAAGGAGCCAGACGTTTGCCTTCTCAGAAAAAGCTTCTGCCGAGAACGAGCACCGTGACATGCTGAGTCTCTGGGAAAGCAGAGATCCCCAAAGCTGTTGTGCCTGTGGATAGGCTGCAGAGGGATAGTGAAAAACTGCATTAGTTTTCAGGGCTGGCACCTTCCCTATGGGAGAAGGAGCCGAAAGTTTGCCTTTTCAGAAAAAAGCTTCTGCCGAGAGCGAGCACCGTGACATGCTGAGTCTCTGGGAAAGCAGAGATCCCCAAAGCTGTTGTGCCTGTGGATAGGCTGCAGAGGGATAGTGAAAAACTGCATTAGTTTTCAGGGCTGGCACCTTCCCTGTGGGAGAAGGAGCCGTAAGTTTGCCTTTTCAGAAAAAAGCTTCTGCCGAGAGCGAGCACCGTGACATGCTGAGTCTCTGGGAAAGCAGAGATCCCCAAAGCTGTTGTGCCTGTGGATAGGCTGCAGAGGGATAGTGCATACCAGCAAGATCTTTCAGGGCTAGCACCTTCCTTGTGGGAGAAGGAGCCAGACGTTTGCCTTCTCAGAAAAAGCTTCTGCCGAGAACGAGCACCGTGACATGCTGAGTCTCTGGGAAAGCAGAGATCCCCAAAGCTGTTGTGCCTGTGGATAGGCTGCAGAGGGATAGTGAAAAACTGCATAAGTTTTCAGGGCTGGCACCTTCCCTGTGGGAGAAGGAGCCGTAAGTTTGCCTTTTCAGAAAAAGGCTCTGGCGAGAGTGAGCACCGTGACATGCTGAGTCTCTGGGAAAGCAGAGATCCCCAAAGCTGTTGTGCCTGTGGATAGGCTGCAGAGGGATAGTGAAAAACTGCATTAGTTTTCAGGGCTGGCACCTTCCCTGTGGGAGAAGGAGCCGTAAGTTTGCCTTTTCAGAAAAAAGCTTCTGCCGAGAGCGAGCACCGTGACATGCTGAGTCTCTGGGAAAGCAGAGATCCCCAAAGCTGTTGTGCCTGTGGATAGGCTGCAGAGGGATAGTGAATACCAGCAAGATCTTTCAGGGCTAGCACCTTCCTTGTGGGAGAAGGAGCCAGACGTTTGCCTTCTCAGAAAAAGCTTCTGCCGAGAACGAGCACCGTGACATGCTGAGTCTCTGGGAAAGCAGAGATCCCCAAAGCTGTTGTGCCTGTGGATAGGCTGCAGAGGGATAGTGAAAAACTGCATTAGTTTTCAGGGCTGGCACCTTCCCTGTGGGAGAAGGAGCCGAAAGTTTTCTTTTTCAGAAAAAAGCTTCTGCCGAGAGCGAGCACCGTGACATGCTGAGCCTCTGGGAAAGCAGAGATCCCCAAAGCTGTTGTGCCTGTGGATAGGCTGCAGAGGGATAGTGAAAAACTGCATTAGTTTTCAGGGCTGGCACCTTCCCTGTGGGAGAAGGAGCCGTAAGTTTGCCTTTTCAGAAAAAAGCTTCTGCCGAGAGCGAGCACCATGACATGCTGAGTCTCTGGGAAAGCAGAGATCCCCAAAGCTGTTGTGCCTGTGGATAGGCTGCAGAGGGATAGTGAAAAACTGCATTAGTTTTCAGGGCTGGCACCTTCCCTGTGGGAGAAGGAGCCGTAAGTTTGCCTTTTCAGAAAAAAGCTTCTGCCGAGAGCGAGCACCGTGACATGCTGAGTCTCTGGGAAAGCAGAGATCCCCAAAGCTGTTGTGCCTGTGGATAGGCTGCAGAGGGATAGTGCATACCAGCAAGATCTTTCAGGGCTAGCACCTTCCTTGTGGGAGAAGGAGCCAGACGTTTGCCTTCTCAGAAAAAGCTTCTGCCGAGAACGAGCACCGTGACATGCTGAGTCTCTGGGAAAGCAGAGATCCCCAAAGCTGTTGTGCCTGTGGATAGGCTGCAGAGGGATAGTGAAAAACTGCATAAGTTTTCAGGGCTGGCACCTTCCCTGTGGGAGAAGGAGCCGTAAGTTTGCCTTTTCAGAAAAAGGCTCTGGCGAGAGTGAACACCGTGACATGCTGAGTCTCTGGGAAAGCAGAGATCCCCAAAGCTGTTGTGCCTGTGGATAGGCTGCAGAGGGATAGTGAAAAACTGCATTAGTTTTCAGGGCTGGCACCTTCCCTGTGGGAGAAGGAGCCGAAAGTTTTCTTTTTCAGAAAAAAGCTTCTGCCGAGAGCGAGCACCGTGACATGCTGAGTCTCTGGGAAAGCAGAGATCCCCAAAGCTGTTGTGCCTGTGGATAGGCTGCAGAGGGATAGTGCATACCAGCAAGATCTTTCAGGGCTAGCACCTTCCTTGTGGGAGAAGGAGCCAGACGTTTGCCTTCTCAGAAAAAGCTTCTGCCGAGAACGAGCACCGTGACATGCTGAGTCTCTGGGAAAGCAGAGATCCCCAAAGCTGTTGTGCCTGTGGATAGGCTGCAGAGGGATAGTGAAAAACTGCATTAGTTTTCAGGGCTGGCACCTTCCCTGTGGGAGAAGGAGCCGAAAGTTTGCCTTTTCAGAAAAAAGCTTCTGCCGAGAGCGAGCACAGTGACATGCTGAGTCTCTGGGAAAGCAGAGATCCCCAAAGCTGTTGTGCCTGTTGATAGGCTGCAGAGGGATAGTGCATACCAGCAAGATCTTTCAGGGCTAGCACCTTCCTTGTGGGAGAAGGAGCCAGACGTTTGCCTTCTCAGAAAAAGCTTCTGCCGAGAACGAGCACCGTGACATGCTGAGTCTCTGGGAAAGCAGAGATCCCCAGTGCTGTTGCGGCTAAAGATAGGCTGCAGAGGGATAGTGAATACCAGCAAGATCTTTCAGGGCTGGCACCTTCCTTGTGGGAGAAGGAGCCATAAGTTTGCCTTTTCAGAAAAAGGTTCTGGCGAGAGTGAGCACCGTGACATGCTGAGTCTCTGGGAAAGCAGAGATCCCCAGTGCTGTTGTGCCTGTGGATAGGCTGCAGGAGGATAGTGAAGAGCTGCATTAGCTTTCAGGCCTGGCACCTTCCTTGTGGGAGAAGGAGCCGAAAGTTTTCTTTTTCAGAAAAAAGCTTCTGCCGAGAGCGAGCACCGTGACATGCTGAGTCTCTGGGAAAGCAGAGATCCCAAAAGCTGTTGTGCCTGTGGATAGGCTGCAGAGGGATAGTGAAAAACTGCATTAGTTTTCAGGGCTGGCACCTTCCCTGTGGGAGAAGGAGCCGTAAGTTTGCCTTTTCAGAAAAAAGCTTCTGCCGAGAGCGAGCACCGTGACATGCTGAGTCTCTGGGAAAGCAGAGATCCCCAAAGCTGTTGTGCCTGTGGATAGGCTGCAGAGGGATAGTGAAAAACTGCATTAGTTTTCAGGGCTGGCACCTTCCCTGTGGGAGAAGGAGCCGAAAGTTTGCCTTTTCAGAAAAAAGCTTCTGCCGAGAGCGAGCACCGTGACATGCTGAGTCTCTGGGAAAGCAGAGATCCCCAAAGCTGTTGTGCCTGTGGATAGGCTGCAGAGGGATAGTGAATACCAGCAAGATCTTTCAGGGCTAGCACCTTCCTTGTGGGAGAAGGAGCCAGACGTTTGCCTTCTCAGAAAAAGCTTCTGCCGAGAACGAGCACCGTGACATGCTGAGTCTCTGGGAAAGCAGAGATCCCCAAAGCTGTTGTGCCTGTGGATAGGCTGCAGAGGGATAGTGAAAAACTGCATTAGTTTTCAGGGCTGGCACCTTCCCTGTGGGAGAAGGAGCCGAAAGTTTTCTTTTTCAGAAAAAAGCTTCTGCCGAGAGCGAGCACCGTGACATGCTGAGTCTCTGGGAAAGCAGAGATCCCCAAAGCTGTTGTGCCTGTGGATAGGCTGCAGAGGGATAGTGCATACCAGCAAGATCTTTCAGGGCTAGCACCTTCCTTTTGGGAGAAGGAGCCAGACGTTTGCCTTCTCAGAAAAAGCTTCTGCCGAGAACGAGCACCGTGACATGCTGAGTCTCTGGGAAAGCAGAGATCCCCAAAGCTGTTGTGCCTGTGGATAGGCTGCAGAGGGATAGTGAAAAACTGCATTAGTTTTCAGGGCTGGCACCTTCCCTGTGGGAGAAGGAGCCGAAAGTTTTCTTTTTCAGAAAAAAGCTTCTGCCGAGAGCGAGCACCGTGACATGCTGAGCCTCTGGGAAAGCAGAGATCCCCAAAGCTGTTGTGCCTGTGGATAGGCTGCAGAAGGATAGTGAAAAACTGCATTAGTTTTCAGGGCTGGCACCTTCCCTGTGGGAGAAGGAGCCGTAAGTTTGCCTTTTCAGAAAAAAGCTTCTGCCGAGAGTGAGCACCATGACATGCTGAGTCTCTGGGAAAGCAGAGATCCCCAAAGCTGTTGTGCCTGTGGATAGGCTGCAGAGGGATAGTGCATACCAGCAAGATCTTTCAGGGCTAGCACCTTCCTTGTGGGAGAAGGAGCCAGACGTTTGCCTTCTCAGAAAAAGCTTCTGCCGAGAACGAGCACCGTGACATGCTGAGTCTCTGGGAAAGCAGAGATCCCCAAAGCTGTTGTGCCTGTGGATAGGCTGCAGAGGGATAGTGAAAAACTGCATTAGTTTTCAGGGCTGGCACCTTCCCTGTGGGAGAAGGAGCCGTAAGTTTGCCTTTTCAGAAAAAGGCTCTGGCGAGAGTGAGCACCGTGACATGCTGAGTCTCTGGGAAAGCAGAGATCCCAAAGCTGTTGTGCCTGTGGATAGGCTGCAGAGGGATAGTGAAAAACTGCATTAGTTTTCAGGGCTGGCACCTTCCCTGTGGGAGAAGGAGCCGTAAGTTTGCCTTTTCAGAAAAAGGCTCTGGCGAGAGTGAGCACCGTGACATGCTGAGTCTCTGGGAAAGCAGAGATCCCCAGTGCTGTTTTGCCTGTGGATAGGCTGCAGGAGGATAGTGAAGAGCTGCATTAGCTTTCAGGCCTGGCACCTTCCTTGTGGGAGAAGGAGCCGAAAGTTTTCTTTTTCAGAAAAAAGCTTCTGCCGAGAGCGAGCACCGTGACATGCTGAGTCTCTGGGAAAGCAGAGATCCCCAAAGCTGTTGTGCCTGTGGATAGGCTGCAGAGGGATAGTGAAAAACTGCATTAGTTTTCAGGGCTGGCACCTTCCCTGTGGGAGAAGGAGCCAGACGTTTGCCTTCTCAGAAAAAGCTTCTGCCGAGAACGAGCACCGTGACATGCTGAGTCTCTGGGAAAGCAGAGATCCCCAGTGCTGTTGCGGCTAAAGATAGGCTGCAGAGGGATAGTGAATACCAGCAAGATCTTTCAGGGCTGGCACCTTCCTTGTGGGAGAAGGAGCCGTAAGTTTGCCTTTTCAGAAAAAGGTTCTGGCGAGAGTGAGCACCGTGACATGCTGAGTCTCTGGGAAAGCAGAGATCCCCAGTGCTGTTGTGCCTGTGGATAGGCTGCAGGAGGATAGTGAAGAGCTGCATTAGCTTTCAGGCCTGGCACCTTCCTTGTGGGAGAAGGAGCCGAAAGTTTTCTTTTTCAGAAAAAAGCTTCTGCCGAGAGCGAGCACCGTGACATGCTGAGTCTCTGGGAAAGCAGAGATCCCCAAAGCTGTTGTGCCTGTGGATAGGCTGCAGAGGGATAGTGCATACCAGCAAGATCTTTCAGGGCTAGCACCTTCCTTGTGGGAGAAGGAGCCAGACGTTTGCCTTCTCAGAAAAAGCTTCTGCCGAGAGCGAGCACCGTGACATGCTGAGTCTCTGGGAAAGCAGAGAACCCCAGTGCTGTTGCAGCTAAAGATAGGCTGCAGAGGGATAGTGAATACCAGCAAGATCTTTCAGGGCTGGCACCTTCCTTGTGGGAGAAGGAGCCGTAAGTTTGCCTTTTCAGAAAAAGGTTCTGGCGAGAGTGAGCACCGTGACATGCTGAGTCTCTGGGAAAGCAGAGATCCCCAGTGCTGTTTTGCCTGTGGATAGGCTGCAGGAGGATAGTGAAGAGCTGCATTAGCTTTCAGGCCTGGCACCTTCCTTGTGGGAGAAGGAGCCGAAAGTTTTCTTTTTCAGAAAAAAGCTTCTGCCGAGAGCGAGCACCGTGACATGCTGAGTCTCTGGGAAAGCAGAGATCCCCAAAGCTGTTGTGCCTGTGGATAGGCTGCAGAGGGATAGTGAAAAACTGCATTAGTTTTCAGGGCTGGCACCTTCCCTGTGGGAGAAGGAGCCGAAAGTTTGCCTTTTCAGAAAAAAGCTTCTGCCGAGAGCGAGCACAGTGACATGCTGAGTCTCTGGGAAAGCAGAGATCCCCAAAGCTGTTGTGCCTGTGGATAGGCTGCAGAGGGATAGTGAATACCAGCAAGATCTTTCAGGGCTAGCACCTTCCTTGTGGGAGAAGGAGCCAGACGTTTGCCTTCTCAGAAAAAGCTTCTGCCGAGAACGAGCACCGTGACATGCTGAGTCTCTGGGAAAGCAGAGATCCCCAAAGCTGTTGTGCCTGTGGATAGGCTGCAGAGGGATAGTGAAAAACTGCATTAGTTTTCAGGGCTGGCACCTTCCCTGTGGGAGAAGGAGCCGAAAGTTTGCCTTTTCAGAAAAAAGCTTCTGCCGAGAGCGAGCACAGTGACATGCTGAGTCTCTGGGAAAGCAGAGATCCCCAAAGCTGTTGTGCCTGTGGATAGGCTGCAGAGGGATAGTGCATACCAGCAAGATCTTTCAGGGCTAGCACCTTCCTTGTGGGAGAAGGAGCCAGACGTTTGCCTTCTCAGAAAAAGCTTCTGCCGAGAACGAGCACCGTGACATGCTGAGTCTCTGGGAAAGCAGAGATCCCCAAAGCTGTTGTGCCTGTGGATAGGCTGCAGAGGGATAGTGAAAAACTGCATTAGTTTTCAGGGCTGGCACCTTCCTTGTGGGAGAAGGAGCCAGACGTTTGCCTTCTCAGAAAAAGCTTCTGCCGAGAGCGAGCACCGTGACATGCTGAGTCTCTGGGAAAGCAGAGATCCCCAAAGCTGTTGTGCCTGTGGATAGGCTGCAGAGGGATAGTGCATACCAGCAAGATCTTTCAGGGCTAGCACCTTCCTTGTGGGAGAAGGAGCCAGACGTTTGCCTTCTCAGAAAAAGCTTCTGCCGAGAACGAGCACCGTGACATGCTGAGTCTCTGGGAAAGCAGAGATCCCCAAAGCTGTTGTGCCTGTGGATAGGCTGCAGAGGGATAGTGAAAAACTGCATTAGTTTTCAGGGCTGGCACCTTCCCTGTGGGAGAAGGAGCCGTAAGTTTGCCTTTTCAGAAAAAAGCTTCTGCCGAGAGCGAGCACCGTGACATGCTGAGTCTCTGGGAAAGCAGAGATCCCCAAAGCTGTTGTGCCTGTGGATAGGCTGCAGAGGGATAGTGCATACCAGCAAGATCTTTCAGGGCTAGCACCTTCCTTGTGGGAGAAGGAGCCAGACGTTTGCCTTCTCAGAAAAAGCTTCTGCCGAGAACGAGCACCGTGACATGCTGAGTCTCTGGGAAAGCAGAGATCCCCAAAGCTGTTGTGCCTGTGGATAGGCTGCAGAGGGATAGTGAAAAACTGCATTAGTTTTCAGGGCTGGCACCTTCCCTGTGGGAGAAGGAGCCGTAAGTTTGCCTTTTCAGAAAAAAGCTTCTGCCGAGAGCGAGCACCGTGACATGCTGAGTCTCTGGGAAAGCAGAGATCCCCAAAGCTGTTGTGCCTGTGGATAGGCTGCAGAGGGATAGTGAATACCAGCAAGATCTTTCAGGGCTAGCACCTTCCTTGTGGGAGAAGGAGCCAGACGTTTGCCTTCTCAGAAAAAGCTTCTGCCGAGAACGAGCACCGTGACATGTGAGTCTCTGGGAAAGCAGAGATCCCCAAAGCTGTTGTGCCTGTGGATAGGCTGCAGAGGGATAGTGAAAAACTGCATAAGTTTTCAGGGCTGGCACCTTCCCTGTGGGAGAAGGAGCCGTAAGTTTGCCTTTTCAGAAAAAGGCTCTGGCGAGAGTGAGCACCGTGACATGCTGAGTCTCTGGGAAAGCAGAGATCCCCAAAGCTGTTGTGCCTGTGGATAGGCTGCAGAGGGATAGTGAAAAACTGCATTAGTTTTCAGGGCTGGCACCTTCCCTGTGGGAGAAGGAGCCGAAAGTTTTCTTTTTCAGAAAAAAGCTTCTGCCGAGAGCGAGCACCGTGACATGCTGAGTCTCTGGGAAAGCAGAGATCCCCAAAGCTGTTGTGCCTGTGGATAGGCTGCAGAGGGATAGTGCATACCAGCAAGATCTTTCAGGGCTTGCACCTTCCTTGTGGGAGAAGGAGCCAGACGTTTGCCTTCTCAGAAAAAGCTTCTGCCGAGAACGAGCACCGTGACATGCTGAGTCTCTGGGAAAGCAGAGATCCCCAGTGCTGTTGCGGCTAAAGATAGGCTGCAGAGGGATAGTGAATACCAGCAAGATCTTTCAGGGCTGGCACCTTCCTTGTGGGAGAAGGAGCCATAAGTTTGCCTTTTCAGAAAAAGGTTCTGGCGAGAGTGAGCACCGTGACATGCTGAGTCTCTGGGAAAGCAGAGATCCCCAGTGCTGTTGTGCCTGTGGATAGGCTGCAGGAGGATAGTGAAGAGCTGCATTAGCTTTCAGGCCTGGCACCTTCCTTGTGGGAGAAGGAGCCGAAAGTTTTCTTTTTCAGAAATAAGCTTCTGCCGAGAGCGAGCACCGTGACATGCTGAGTCTCTGGGAAAGCAGAGATCCCAAAAGCTGTTGTGCCTGTGGATAGGCTGCAGAGGGATAGTGAAAAACTGCATTAGTTTTCAGGGCTGGCACCTTCCCTATGGGAGAAGGAGCCGAAAGTTTGCCTTTTCAGAAAAAAGCTTCTGCCGAGAGCGAGCACCGTGACATGCTGAGTCTCTGGGAAAGCAGAGATCCCCAAAGCTGTTGTGCCTGTGGATAGGCTGCAGAGGGATAGTGAAAAACTGCATTAGTTTTCAGGGCTGGCACCTTCCCTGTGGGAGAAGGAGCCGTAAGTTTGCCTTTTCAGAAAAAAGCTTCTGCCGAGAGCGAGCACCGTGACATGCTGAGTCTCTGGGAAAGCAGAGATCCCCAAAGCTGTTGTGCCTGTGGATAGGCTGCAGAGGGATAGTGCATACCAGCAAGATCTTTCAGGGCTAGCACCTTCCTTGTGGGAGAAGGAGCCAGACGTTTGCCTTCTCAGAAAAAGCTTCTGCCGAGAACGAGCACCGTGACATGCTGAGTCTCTGGGAAAGCAGAGATCCCCAAAGCTGTTGTGCCTGTGGATAGGCTGCAGAGGGATAGTGAAAAACTGCATAAGTTTTCAGGGCTGGCACCTTCCCTGTGGGAGAAGGAGCCGTAAGTTTGCCTTTTCAGAAAAAGGCTCTGGCGAGAGTGAGCACCGTGACATGCTGAGTCTCTGGGAAAGCAGAGATCCCCAAAGCTGTTGTGCCTGTGGATAGGCTGCAGAGGGATAGTGAAAAACTGCATTAGTTTTCAGGGCTGGCACCTTCCCTGTGGGAGAAGGAGCCGTAAGTTTGCCTTTTCAGAAAAAAGCTTCTGCCGAGAGCGAGCACCGTGACATGCTGAGTCTCTGGGAAAGCAGAGATCCCCAAAGCTGTTGTGCCTGTGGATAGGCTGCAGAGGGATAGTGCATACCAGCAAGATCTTTCAGGGCTAGCACCTTCCTTGTGGGAGAAGGAGCCAGACGTTTGCCTTCTCAGAAAAAGCTTCTGCCGAGAACGAGCACCGTGACATGCTGAGTCTCTGGGAAAGCAGAGATCCCCAAAGCTGTTGTGCCTGTGGATAGGCTGCAGAGGGATAGTGAAAAACTGCATAAGTTTTCAGGGCTGGCACCTTCCCTGTGGGAGAAGGAGCCGTAAGTTTGCCTTTTCAGAAAAAGGCTCTGGCGAGAGTGAGCACCGTGACATGCTGAGTCTCTGGGAAAGCAGAGATCCCCAAAGCTGTTGTGCCTGTGGATAGGCTGCAGAGGGATAGTGAAAAACTGCATTAGTTTTCAGGGCTGGCACCTTCCCTGTGGGAGAAGGAGCCGAAAGTTTTCTTTTTCAGAAAAAAGCTTCTGCCGAGAGCGAGCACCGTGACATGCTGAGTCTCTGGGAAAGCAGAGATCCCCAAAGCTGTTGTGCCTGTGGATAGGCTGCAGAGGGATAGTGCATACCAGCAAGATCTTTCAGGGCTAGCACCTTCCTTTTGGGAGAAGGAGCCAGACGTTTGCCTTCTCAGAAAAAGCTTCTGCCGAGAACGAGCACCGTGACATGCTGAGTCTCTGGGAAAGCAGAGATCCCCAAAGCTGTTGTGCCTGTGGATAGGCTGCAGAGGGATAGTGAAAAACTGCATTAGTTTTCAGGGCTGGCACCTTCCCTGTGGGAGAAGGAGCCGAAAGTTTTCATTTTCAGAAAAAAGCTTCTGCCGAGAGCGAGCACCGTGACATGCTGAGCCTCTGGGAAAGCAGAGATCCCCAAAGCTGTTGTGCCTGTGGATAGGCTGCAGAAGGATAGTGAAAAACTGCATTAGTTTTCAGGGCTGGCACCTTCCCTGTGGGAGAAGGAGCCGTAAGTTTGCCTTTTCAGAAAAAAGCTTCTGCCGAGAGCGAGCACCATGACATGCTGAGTCTCTGGGAAAGCAGAGATCCCCAAAGCTGTTGTGCCTGTGGATAGGCTGCAGAGGGATAGTGCATACCAGCAAGATCTTTCAGGGCTAGCACCTTCCTTGTGGGAGAAGGAGCCAGACGTTTGCCTTTTCAGAAAAAGTTTCTGCCGAGAACGAGTACCGTGACATGCTGAGTCTCTGGGAAAGCAGAGATCCCCAAAGCTGTTGTGCCTGTGGATAGGCTGCAGAGGGATAGTGAAAAACTGCATTAGTTTTCAGGGCTGGCACCTTCCCTGTGGGAGAAGGAGCCGTAAGTTTGCCTTTTCAGAAAAAGGCTCTGGCGAGAGTGAGCACCGTGACATGCTGAGTCTCTGGGAAAGCAGAGATCCCAAAGCTGTTGTGCCTGTGGATAGGCTGCAGAGGGATAGTGAAAAACTGCATTAGTTTTCAGGGCTGGCACCTTCCCTGTGGGAGAAGGAGCCGTAAGTTTGCCTTTTCAGAAAAAAGCTTCTGCCGAGAGCGAGCACCATGACATGCTGAGTCTCTGGGAAAGCAGAGATCCCCAAAGCTGTTGTGCCTGTGGATAGGCTGCAGAGGGATAGTGCATACCAGCAAGATCTTTCAGGGCTAGCACCTTCCTTGTGGGAGAAGGAGCCAGACGTTTGCCTTCTCAGAAAAAGCTTCTGCCGAGAACGAGCACCGTGACATGCTGAGTCTCTGGGAAAGCAGAGATCCCCAAAGCTGTTGTGCCTGTGGATAGGCTGCAGAGGGATAGTGAAAAACTGCATTAGTTTTCAGGGCTGGCACCTTCCCTGTGGGAGAAGGAGCCGTAAGTTTGCCTTTTCAGAAAAAGGCTCTGGCGAGAGTGAGCACCGTGACATGCTGAGCCTCTGGGAAAGCAGAGATCCCCAAAGCTGTTGTGCCTGTGGATAGGCTGCAGAAGGATAGTGAAAAACTGCATTAGTTTTCAGGGCTGGCACCTTCCCTGTGGGAGAAGGAGCCGTAAGTTTGCCTTTTCAGAAAAAAGCTTCTGCCGAGAGCGAGCACCATGACATGCTGAGTCTCTGGGAAAGCAGAGATCCCCAAAGCTGTTGTGCCTGTGGATAGGCTGCAGAGGGTTAGTGCATACCAGCAAGATCTTTCAGGGCTAGCACCTTCCTTGTGGGAGAAGGAGCCAGACGTTTGCCTTCTCAGAAAAAGCTTCTGCCGAGAACGAGCACCGTGACATGCTGAGTCTCTGGGAAAGCAGAGATCCCCAAAGCTGTTGTGCCTGTGGATAGGCTGCAGAGGGATAGTGAAAAACTGCATTAGTTTTCAGGGCTGGCACCTTCCCTGTGGGAGAAGGAGCCGTAAGTTTGCCTTTTCAGAAAAAAGCTTCTGCCGAGAGCGAGCACCGTGACATGCTGAGTCTCTGGGAAAGCAGAGATCCCCAAAGCTGTTGTGCCTGTGGATAGGCTGCAGAGGGATAGTGAAAAACTGCATTAGTTTTCAGGGCTGGCACCTTCCCTGTGGGAGAAGGAGCCGTAAGTTTGCCTTTTCAGAAAAAGGCTCTGGCGAGAGTGAGCACCGTGACATGCTGAGTCTCTGGGAAAGCAGAGATCCCCAGTGCTGTTTTGCCTGTGGATAGGCTGCAGGAGGATAGTGAAGAGCTGCATTAGCTTTCAGGCCTGGCACCTTCCTTGTGGGAGAAGGAGCCGAAAGTTTTCTTTTTCAGAAAAAAGCTTCTGCCGAGAGCGAGCACCGTGACATGCTGAGTCTCTGGGAAAGCAGAGATCCCCAAAGCTGTTGTGCCTGTGGATAGGCTGCAGAGGGATAGTGAAAAACTGCATTAGTTTTCAGGGCTGGCACCTTCCCTGTGGGAGAAGGAGCCGAAAGTTTGCCTTTTCAGAAAAAAGCTTCTGCCGAGAGCGAGCACAGTGACATGCTGAGTCTCTGGGAAAGCAGAGATCCCCAAAGCTGTTGTGCCTGTGGATAGGCTGCAGAGGGATAGTGCATACCAGCAAGATCTTTCAGGGCTAGCACCTTCCTTGTGGGAGAAGGAGCCAGACGTTTGCCTTCTCAGAAAAAGCTTCTGCCGAGAACGAGCACCGTGACATGCTGAGTCTCTGGGAAAGCAGAGATCCCCAAAGCTGTTGTGCCTGTGGATAGGCTGCAGAGGGATAGTGAAAAACTGCATTAGTTTTCAGGGCTGGCACCTTCCCTGTGGGAGAAGGAGCCGAAAGTTTGCCTTTTCAGAAAAAAGCTTCTGCCGAGAGCGAGCACCGTGACATGCTGAGTCTCTGGGAAAGCAGAGATCCCCAAAGCTGTTGTGCCTGTGGATAGGCTGCAGAGGGATAGTGAAAAACTGCATTAGTTTTCAGGGCTGGCACCTTCCCTGTGAGAGAAGGAGCCGTAAGTTTGCCTTTTCAGAAAAAAGCTTCTGCCGAGAGCGAGCACCGTGACATGCTGAGTCTCTGGGAAAGCAGAGATCCCCAAAGCTGTTGTGCCTGTGGATAGGCTGCAGAGGGATAGTGCATACCAGCAAGATCTTTCAGGGCTAGCACCTTCCTTGTGGGAGAAGGAGCCAGACGTTTGCCTTCTCAGAAAAAGCTTCTGCCGAGAACGAGCACCGTGACATGCTGAGTCTCTGGGAAAGCAGAGATCCCCAAAGCTGTTGTGCCTGTGGATAGGCTGCAGAGGGATAGTGAAAAACTGCATAAGTTTTCAGGGCTGGCACCTTCCCTGTGGGAGAAGGAGCCAGAAGTTTGCCTTTTCAGAAAAAGGCTCTGGCGAGAGTGAGCACCGTGACATGCTGAGTCTCTGGGAAAGCAGAGATCCCCAAAGCTGTTGTGCCTGTGGATAGGCTGCAGAGGGATAGTGAAAAACTGCATTAGTTTTCAGGGCTGGCACCTTCCCTGTGGGAGAAGGAGCCGAAAGTTTTCTTTTTCAGAAAAAAGCTTCTGCCGAGAGCGAGCACCGTGACATGCTGAGTCTCTGGGAAAGCAGAGATCCCCAAAGCTCTTGTGCCTGTGGATAGGCTGCAGAGGGATAGTGCATACCAGCAAGATCTTTCAGGGCTAGCACCTTCCTTGTGGGAGAAGGAGCCAGACGTTTGCCTTCTCAGAAAAAGCTTCTGCCGAGAACGAGCACCGTGACATGCTGAGTCTCTGGGAAAGCAGAGATCCCCAAAGCTGTTGTGCCTGTGGATAGGCTGCAGAGGGATAGTGAAAAACTGCATTAGTTTTCAGGGCTGGCACCTTCCCTGTGGGAGAAGGAGCCGAAAGTTTGCCTTTTCAGAAAAAAGCTTCTGCCAAGAGCGAGCACCGTGACATGCTGAGTCTCTGGGAAAGCAGAGATCCCCAAAGCTGTTGTGCCTGTGGATAGGCTGCAGAGGGATAGTGAAAAACTGCATTAGTTTTCAGGGCTGGCACCTTCCCTGTGGGAGAAGGAGCCAGACGTTTGCCTTCTCAGAAAAAGCTTCTGCCGAGAACGAGCACCGTGACATGCTGAGTCTCTGGGAAAGCAGAGATCCCCAGTGCTGTTGCAGCTAAAGATAGGCTGCAGAGGGATAGTGAATACCAGCAAGATCTTTCAGGGCTGGCACCTTCCTTGTGGGAGAAGGAGCCGTAAGTTTGCCTTTTCAGAAAAAGGTTCTGGCGAGAGTGAGCACCGTGACATGCTGAATCTCTGGGAAAGCAGAGATCCCCAGTGCTGTTGTGCCTGTGGATAGGCTGCAGGAGGATAGTGAAGAGCTGCATTAGCTTTCAGGCCTGGCACCTTCCTTGTGGGAGAAGGAGCCGAAAGTTTTCTTTTTCAGAAAAAAGCTTCTGCCGAGAGCGAGCACCGTGACATGCTGAGTCTCTGGGAAAGCAGAGATCCCCAAAGCTGTTGTGCCTGTGGATAGGCTGCAGAGGGATAGTGAAAAACTGCATTAGTTTTCAGGGCTGGCACCCTCCCTGTGGGAGAAGGAGCTGAAAGTTTGCCTTTTCAGAAAAAAGCTTCTGCCGAGAGCGAGCACCGTGACATGCTGAGTCTCTGGGAAAGCAGAGATCCCCAAAGCTGTTGTGCCTGTGGATAGGCTGCAGAGGGATAGTGCATACCAGCAAGATCTTTCAGGGCTAGCACCTTCCTTGTGGGAGAAGGAGCCAGACGTTTGCCTTCTCAGAAAAAGCTTCTGCCGAGAACGAGCACCGTGACATGCTGAGTCTCTGGGAAAGCAGAGATCCCCAAAGCTGTTGTGCCTGTGGATAGGCTGCAGAGGGATAGTGAAAAACTGCATTAGTTTTCAGGGCTGGCACCTTCCCTGTGGGAGAAGGAGCCGTAAGTTTGCCTTTTCAGAAAAAAGCTTCTGCCGAGAGCGAGCACCGTGACATGCTGAGTCTCTGGGAAAGCAGAGATCCCCAAAGCTGTTGTGCCTGTGGATAGGCTGCAGAGGGATAGTGAAAAACTGCATTAGTTTTCAGGGCTGGCACCTTCCCTGTGGGAGAAGGAGCCGTAAGTTTGCCTTTTCAGAAAAAAGCTTCTGCCGAGAGCGAGCACCGTGACCTGCTGAGTCTCTGGGAAAGCAGAGATCCCCAAAGCTGTTGTGCCTGTGGATAGGCTGCAGAGGGATAGTGCATACCAGCAAGATCTTTCAGGGCTAGCACCTTCCTTGTGGGAGAAGGAGCCAGACGTTTGCCTTCTCAGAAAAAGCTTCTGCCGAGAGCGAGCACCGTGACATGCTGAGTCTCTGGGAAAGCAGAGAACCCCAGTGCTGTTGCAGCTAAAGATAGGCTGCAGAGGGATAGTGAATACCAGCAAGATCTTTCAGGGCTGGCACCTTCCTTGTGGGAGAAGGAGCCGTAAGTTTGCCTTTTCAGAAAAAGGTTCTGGCGAGAGTGAGCACCGTGACATGCTGAGTCTCTGGGAAAGCAGAGATCCCCAGTGCTGTTGTGCCTGTGGATAGGCTGCAGGAGGATAGTGAAGAGCTGCATTAGCTTTCAGGCCTGGCACCTTCCTTGTGGGAGAAGGAGCCGAAAGATTTCTTTTTCAGAAAAAAGCTTCTGCCGAGAGCGAGCACCGTGACATGCTGAGTCTCTGGGAAAGCAGAGATCCCCAAAGCTGTTGTGCCTGTGGATAGGCTGCAGAGGGATAGTGAAAAACTGCATTAGTTTTCAGGGCTGGCACCTTCCCTGTGGGAGAAGGAGCCGTAAGTTTGCCTTTTCAGAAAAAGGCTCTGGCGAGAGTGAGCACCGTGACATGCTGAGTCTCTGGGAAAGCAGAGATCCCCAGTGCTGTTTTGCCTGTGGATAGGCTGCAGGAGGATAGTGAAGAGCTGCATTAGCTTTCAGGCCTGGCACCTTCCTTGTGGGAGAAGGAGCCGAAAGTTTTCTTTTTCAGAAAAAAGCTTCTGCCGAGAGCGAGCACCGTGACATGCTGAGTCTCTGGGAAAGCAGAGATCCCCAAAGCTGTTGTGCCTGTGGATAGGCTGCAGAGGGATAGTGCATACCAGCAAGATCTTTCAGGGCTAGCACCTTCCTTGTGGGAGAAGGAGCCAGACGTTTGCCTTCTCAGAAAAAGCTTCTGCCGAGAACGAGCACCGTGACATGCTGAGTCTCTGGGAAAGCAGAGATCCCCAAAGCTGTTGTGCCTGTGGATAGGCTGCAGAGGGATAGTGAAAAACTGCATTAGTTTTCAGGGCTGGCACCTTCCCTGTGGGAGAAGGAGCCGTAAGTTTGCCTTTTCAGAAAAAAGCTTCTGCCGAGAGCGAGCACCGTGACATGCTGAGTCTCTGGGAAAGCAGAGATCCCCAAAGCTGTTGTGCCTGTGGATAGGCTGCAGAGGGATAGTGAAAAACTGCATTAGTTTTCAGGGCTGGCACCTTCCCTGTGGGAGAAGGAGCCGTAAGTTTGCCTTTTCAGAAAAAAGCTTCTGCCGAGAGCGAGCACCGTGACCTGCTGAGTCTCTGGGAAAGCAGAGATCCCCAAAGCTGTTGTGCCTGTGGATAGGCTGCAGAGGGATAGTGCATACCAGCAAGATCTTTCAGGGCTAGCACCTTCCTTGTGGTAGAAGGAGCCAGACGTTTGCCTTCTCAGAAAAAGCTTCTGCCGAGAGCGAGCACCGTGACATGCTGAGTCTCTGGGAAAGCAGAGAACCCCAGTGCTGTTGCGGCTAAAGATAGGCTGCAGAGGGATAGTGAATACCAGCAAGATCTTTCAGGGCTGGCACCTTCCTTGTGGGAGAAGGAGCCGTAAGTTTGCCTTTTCAGAAAAAGGTTCTGGCGAGAGTGAGCACCGTGACATGCTGAGTCTCTGGGAAAGCAGAGATCCCCAGTGCTGTTGTGCCTGTGGATAGGCTGCAGGAGGATAGTGAAGAGCTGCATTAGCTTTCAGGCCTGGCACCTTCCTTGTGGGAGAAGGAGCCGAAAGTTTTCTTTTTCAGAAAAAAGCTTCTGCCGAGAGCGAGCACCGTGACATGCTGAGTCTCTGGGAAAGCAGAGATCCCCAAAGCTGTTGTGCCTGTGGATAGGCTGCAGAGGGATAGTGAAAAACTGCATTAGTTTTCAGGGCTGGCACCTTCCCTGTGGGAGAAGGAGCCGTAAGTTTGCCTTTTCAGAAAAAGGCTCTGGCGAGAGTGAGCACCGTGACATGCTGAGTCTCTGGGAAAGCAGAGATCCCCAGTGCTGTTTTGCCTGTGGATAGGCTGCAGGAGGATAGTGAAGACCTGCATTAGCTTTCAGGCCTGGCACCTTCCTTGTGGGAGAAGGAGCCGAAAGTTTTCTTTTTCAGAAAAAAGCTTCTGCCGAGAGCGAGCACCGTGACATGCTGAGTCTCTGGGAAAGCAGAGATCCCCAAAGCTGTTGTGCCTGTGGATAGGCTGCAGAGGGATAGTGAAAAACTGCATTAGTTTTCAGGGCTGGCACCCTCCCTGTGGGAGAAGGAGCTGAAAGTTTGCCTTTTCAGAAAAAAGCTTCTGCCGAGAGCGAGCACCGTGACATGCTGAGTCTCTGGAAAGCAGAGATCCCCAAAGCTGTTGTGCCTGTGGATAGGCTGCAGAGGGATAGTGAAAAACTGCATTAGTTTTCAGGGCTGGCACATTCCCTGTGGGAGAAGGAGCCGTAAGTTTGCCTTTTCAGAAAAAAGCTTCTGCCGAGAGCGAGCACCGTGACATGCTGAGTCTCTGGGAAAGCAGAGATCCCCAAAGCTGTTGTGCCTGTGGATAGGCTGCAGAGGGATAGTGAAAAACTGCATTAGTTTTCAGGGCTGGCACCTTCCCTGTGGGAGAAGGAGCCGTAAGTTTGCCTTTTCAGAAAAAAGCTTCTGCCGAGAGCGAGCACCGTGACCTGCTGAGTCTCTGGGAAAGCAGAGATCCCCAAAGCTGTTGTGCCTGTGGATAGGCTGCAGAGGGATAGTGCATACCAGCAAGATCTTTCAGGGCTAGCACCTTCCTTGTGGGAGAAGGAGCCAGACGTTTGCCTTCTCAGAAAAAGCTTCTGCCGAGAGCGAGCACCGTGACATGCTGAGTCTCTGGGAAAGCAGAGAACCCCAGTGCTGTTGCAGCTAAAGATAGGCTGCAGAGGGATAGTGAATACCAGCAAGATCTTTCAGGGCTGGCACCTTCCTTGTGGGAGAAGGAGCCGTAAGTTTGCCTTTTCAGAAAAAGGTTCTGGCGAGAGTGAGCACCGTGACATGCTGAGTCTCTGGGAAAGCAGAGATCCCCAGTGCTGTTGTGCCTGTGGATAGGCTGCAGGAGGATAGTGAAGAGCTGCATTAGCTTTCAGGCCTGGCACCTTCCTTGTGGGAGAAGGAGCCGAAAGTTTTCTTTTTCAGAAAAAAGCTTCTGCCGAGAGCGAGCACCGTGACATGCTGAGTCTCTGGGAAAGCAGAGATCCCCAAAGCTGTTGTGCCTGTGGATAGGCTGCAGAGGGATAGTGAAAAACTGCATTAGTTTTCAGGGCTGGCACCTTCCCTGTGGGAGAAGGAGCCGTAAGTTTTCTTTTTCAGAAAAAAGCTTCTGCCGAGAGCGAGCACCGTGACATGCTGAGTCTCTGGGAAAACAGAGATCCCCAAAGCTGTTGTGCCTGTGGATAGGCTGCAGAGGGATAGTGAAAATCTGCATTAGTTTTCAGGGCTGGCACCTTCCCTGTGGGAGAAGGAGCCGTAAGTTTGCCTTTTCAGAAAAAGGCTCTGGCGAGAGTGAGCACCGTGACATGCTGAGTCTCTGGGAAAGCAGAGATCCCCAGTGCTGTTTTGCCTGTGGATAGGCTGCAGGAGGATAGTGAAGAGCTGCATTAGCTTTCAGGCCTGGCACCTTCCTTGTGGGAGAAGGAGCCGAAAGTTTTCTTTTTCAGAAAAAAGCTTCTGCCGAGAGCGAGCACCGTGACATGCTGAGTCTCTGGGAAAGCAGAGATCCCCAGTGCTGTTGTGCCTGTGGATAGGCTGCAGAGGGATAGTGAAAAACTGCATTAGTTTTCAGGGCTGGCACCTTCCCTGTGGGAGAAGGAGCCGTAAGTTTGCCTTTTCAGAAAAAAGCTTCTGCCGAGAGCGAGCACCGTGACATGCTGAGTCTCTGGGAAAGCAGAGATCCCCAAAGCTGTTGTGCCTGTGGATAGGCTGCAGAGGGATAGTGAAAAACTGCATTAGTTTTCAGGGCTGGCACCTTCCCTGTGGGAGAAGGAGCCGTAAGTTTTCTTTTTCAGAAAAAGGCTCTGGCGAGAGTGAGCACCGTGACATGCTGAGTCTCTGGGAAAGCAGAGATCCCCAAAGCTGTTGTGCCTGTGGATAGGCTGCAGAGGGATAGTGAAAAACTGCATTAGTTTTCAGGGCTGGCACCTTCCCTGTGGGAGAAGGAGCCGTAAGTTTGCCTTTTCAGAAAAAAGCTCTGGCGAGAGTGAGCACCGTGACATGCTGAGTCTCTGGGAAAGCAGAGATCCCCAGTGCTGTTGTGCCTGTGGATAGGCTGCAGGAGGATAGTGAAGAGCTGCATTAGCTTTCAGGGCTGGCACCTTCCCTGTGGGAGAAGGAGCCGTAAGTTTGCCTTTTCAGAAAAAAGCTCTGGCGAGAGTGAGCACCGTGACATGCTGAGTCTCTGGGAAAGCAGAGATCCCCAGTGCTGTTGTGCCTGTGGATAGGCTGCAGGAGGATAGTGAAGAGCTGCATTAGCTTTCAGGCCTGGCACCTTCCTTGTGGGAGAAGGAGCCGAAAGTTTTCTTTTTCAGAAAAAAGCTTCTGCCGAGAGCGAGCACCGTGACATGCTGAGTCTCTGGGAAAGCAGAGATCCCCAAAGCTGTTGTGCCTGTGGATAGGCTGCAGAGGGATAGTGAAAAACTGCATTAGTTTTCAGGGCTGGCACCTTCCCTGTGGGAGAAGGAGCCGAAAGTTTTCTTTTTCAGAAAAAAGCTTCTGCCGAGAGCGAGCACCGTGACATGCTGAGTCTCTGGGAAAGCAGAGATCCCCAAAGCTGTTGTGCCTGTGGATAGGCTGCAGAGGGATAGTGAAGACCAGCAAGATCTTTCAGGGCTGGCACCTTCTTTGTGGGAGAAGGAGCCGTAAGTTTGCCTTTTCAGAAAAAAGCTTCTGCCGAGAGCGAGCACCGTGACATGCTGAGTCTCTGGGAAAGCAGAGATCCCCAGTGCTGTTGTGCCTGTGGATAGGCTGCAGAGGGATAGTGAGTACCAGCAAGATCTTTCAGGGCTAGCACCTTCCTTGTGGGAGAAGGAGCCAGACGTTTGCCTTCTCAGAAAAAGCTTCTGCCGAGAACGAGCACCGTGACATGCTGAGTCTCTGGGAAAGCAGAGATCCCCAGTGCTGTTGCGGCTAAAGATAGGCTGCAGAGGGATAGTGAATACCAGCAAGATCTTTCAGGGCTGGCACCTTCCTTGTGGGAGAAGGAGCCGTAAGTTTGCCTTTTCAGAAAAAGGTTCTGGCGAGAGTGAGCACCGTGACATGCTGAGTCTCTGGGAAAGCAGAGATCCCCAGTGCTGTTGTGCCTGTGGATAGGCTGCAGAGGGATAGTGAAAAACTGCATTAGTTTTCAGGGCTGGCACCTTCCCTTCGGGAGAAGGAGCCGAAAGTTTTCTTTTTCAGAAAAAAGCTTCTGCCGAGAGCGAGCACCGTGACATGCTGAGTCTCTGGGAAAGCAGAGATCCCCAAAGCTGTTGTGCCTGTGGATAGGCTGCAGAGGGATAGTGAAAAACTGCATTAGTTTTCAGGGCTGGCACCTTCCCTGTGGGAGAAGGAGCCGTAAGTTTGCCTTTTCAGAAAAAGGCTCTGGCGAGAGTGAGCACCGTGACATGCTGAGTCTCTAGGAAAGCAGAGATCCCCAAAGCTGTTGTGCCTGTGGATAGGCTACAGAGGGATAGTGAATACCAGCAAGATCTTTCAGGGCTAGCACCTTCCTTGTGGGAGAAGGAGCCAGACGTTTGCCTTCTCAGAAAAAGCTTCTGCCGAGAACGAGCACCGTGACATGCTGAGTCTCTGGGAAAGCAGAGAACCCCAGTGCTGTTGCAGCTAAAGATAGGCTGCAGAGGGATAGTGAATACCAGCAAGATCTTTCAGGGCTGGCACCTTCCCTGTGGGAGAAGGAGCCGTAAGTTTACCTTTTCAGAAAAAAGCTTCTGCCGAGAGCGAGCACCGTGACATGCTGAGTCTCTGGGAAAGCAGAGATCCCCAAAGCTGTTGTGCCTGTGGATAGGCTGCAGAGGGATAGTGAAAAACTGCATTAGTTTTCAGGGCTGGCACCTTCCCTGTGGGAGAAGGAGCCGTAAGTTTGCCTTTTCAGAAAAAGGCTCTGGCGAGAGTGAGCACCGTGACATGCTGAGTCTCTGGGAAAGCAGAGATCCCCAGTGCTGTTTTGCCTGTGGATAGGCTGCAGGAGGATAGTGAAGAGCTGCATTAGCTTTCAGGCCTGGCACCTTCATTGTGGGAGAAGGAGCCAAAAGTTTTCCTTTTCAGAAAAAAGCTTCTGCCGAGAGCGAGCACCGTGACATGCTGAGTCTCTGGGAAAGCAGAGATCCCCAGTGCTGTTGTGCCTGTGGATAGGCTGCAGAGGGATAGTGAAAAACTGCATTAGTTTTCAGGGCTGGCACCTTCCCTGTGGGAGAAGGAGCCGTAAGTTTGCCTTTTCAGAAAAAGGCTCTGGCGAGACTGAGCACCGTGACATGCTGAGTCTCTGGGAAAGCAGAGATCCCCAAAGCTGTTGTGCCTGTGGATAGGCTGCAGAGGGATAGTGAAAAACTGCATTAGTTTTCAGGGCTGGCACCTTCCCTGTGGGAGAAGGAGCCGTAAGTTTGCCTTTTCAGAAAAAAGCTCTGGCGAGAGTGAGCACCGTGACATGCTGAGTCTCTGGGAAAGCAGAGATCCCCAAAGCTGTTTTGCCTGTGGATAGGCTGCAGGAGGATAGTGAAGAGCTGCATTAGCTTTCAGGCCTGGCACCTTCCTTGTGGGAGAAGGAGCCGAAAGTTTTCTTTTTCAGAAAAAAGCTTCTGCCGAGAGCGAGCACCGTGACATGCTGAGTCTCTGGGAAAGCAGAGATCCCCAGTGCTGTTGTGCCTGTGGATAGGCTGCAGAGGGATAGTGAAAAACTGCATTAGTTTTCAGGGCTGGCACCTTCCCTGCGGGAGAAGGAGCCGAAAGTTTTCTTTTTCAGAAAAAAGCTTCTGCCGAGAGCGAGCACCGTGACATGCTGAGTCTCTGGGAAAGCAGAGATCCCAAAAGCTGTTGTGCCTGTGGATAGGCTGCAGAGGGATAGTGAAAAACTGCATTAGTTTTCAGGGCTGGCACCTTCCCTGTGGGAGAAGGAGCCGTAAGTTTGCCTTTTCAGAAAAAAGCTTCTGCCGAGAGCGAGCACCGTGACATGCTGAGTCTCTGGGAAAGCAGAGATCCCCAAAGCTGTTGTGCCTGTGGATAGGCTGCAGAGGGATAGTGAAAAACTGCATTAGTTTTCAGGGCTGGCACCTTCCCTGTGGAGAAGGAGCCGTAAGTTTGCCTTTTCAGAAAAAAGCTCTGGCGAGAGTGAGCACCGTGACATGCTGAGTCTCTGGGAAAGCAGAGATCCCCAAAGCTGTTGTGCCTGTGGATAGGCTGCAGGAGGATAGTGAAGAGCTGCATTAGCTTTCAGGCCTGGCACCTTCCTTGTGGGAGAAGGAGCCGAAAGTTTTCTTTATCAGAAAAAAGCTTCTGCCGAGAGCGAGCACCGTGACATGCTGAGTCTCTGGGAAAGCAGAGATCCCCAAAGCTGTTGTGCCTGTGGATAGGCTGCAGAGGGATAGTGAAAAACTGCATTAGTTTTCAGGGCTGGCACCTTCCCTGCGGGAGAAGGAGCCGAAAGTTTTCTTTTTCAGAAAAAAGCTTCTGCCGAGAGCGAGCACCGTGACATGCTGAGTCTCTGGGAAAGCAGAGATCCCCAAAGCTGTTGTGCCTGTTGATAGGCTGCAGAGGGATAGTGAAAAACTGCATTAGTTTTCAGGGCTGGCACCTTCCCTGTGGGAGAAGGAGCCGTAAGTTTGCCTTTTCAGAAAAAGGCTCTGGCGAGAGTGAGCACCGTGACATGCTGAGTCTCTGGGAAAGCAGAGATCCCCAAAGCTGTTGTGCCTGTGGATAGGCTGCAGAGGGATAGTGAAAAACTGCATTAGTTTTCAGGGCTGGCACCTTCCCTGTGGGAGAAGGAGCCGTAAGTTTGCCTTTTCAGAAAAATGCTCTGGCGAGAGTGAGCACCGTGACATGCTGAGTCTCTGGGAAAGCAGAGATCCCAGGTGCTGTTTTGCCTGTGGATAGGCTGCAGGAGGATAGTGAAGAGCTGCATTAGCTTTCAGGCCTGGCACCTTCCTTGTGGGAGAAGGAGCCGAAAGTTTTCTTTTTCAGAAAAAAGCTTCTGCCGAGAGCGAGCACCGTGACATGCTGAGTCTCTGGGAAAGCAGAGATCCCCAAAGCTGTTGTGCCTGTGGATAGGCTGCAGAGGGATAGTGAAGACCAGCAAGATCTTTCAGGGCTGGCACCTTCCTTGTGGGAGAAGGAGCCGTAAGATTGCCTTTTCAGAAAAAAGCTTCTGCCGAGAGCGAGTACCGTGACATGCTGAGTCTCTGGGAAAGCAGAGATCCCCAAAGCTGTTGTGCCTGTGGATAGGCTGCAGAGGGATAGTGAATACCAGCAAGATCTTTCAGGGCTAGCACCTTCCTTGTGGGAGAAGGAGCCAGACGTTTGCCTTCTCAGAAAAAGCTTCTGCCGAGAACGAGCACCGTGACATGCTGAGTCTCTGGGAAAGCAGAGATCCCCAAAGCTGTTGTGCCTGTGGATAGGCTGCAGAGGGATAGTGAAAAACTGCATTAGTTTTCAGGGCTGGCACCTTCCCTGTGGGAGAAGGAGCCGAAAGTTTTCTTTTTCAGAAAAAAGCTTCTGCCGAGAGCGAGCACCGTGACATGCTGAGTCTCTGGGAAAGCAGAGATCCCCAAAGCTGTTGTGCCTGTGGATAGGCTGCAGAGGGATAGTGAAAAACTGCGTTAGTTTTCAGGGCTGGCACCTTCCCTGTGGGAGAAGGAGCCGTAAGTTTGCCTTTTCAGAAAAAAGCTTCTGCCGAGAGCGAGCACCGTGACATGCTGAGTCTCTGGGAAAGCAGAGATCCCCAAAGCTGTTGTGCCTGTGGATAGGCTGCAGAGGGATAGTGAAAAACTGCATTAGTTTTCAGGGCTGGCACCTTCCCTGTGGGAGAAGGAGCCGTAAGTTTGCCTTTTCAGAAAAAAGCTTCTGCCGAGAGCGAGCACCGTGACATGCTGAGTCTCTGGGAAAGCAGAGATCCCCAAAGCTGTTGTGCCTGTGGATAGGCTGCAGAGGGATAGTGCATACCAGCAAGATCTTTCAGGGCTAGCACCTTCCTTGTGGGAGAAGGAGCCAGACGTTTGCCTTCTCAGAAAAAGCTTCTGCCGAGAACGAGCACCGTGACATGCTGAGTCTCTGGGAAAGCAGAGATCCCCAAAGCTGTTGTGCCTGTGGATAGGCTGCAGAGGGATAGTGAAAAACTGCATTAGTTTTCAGGGCTGGCACCTTCCCTGTGGGAGAAGGAGCCGAAAGTTTTCTTTTTCAGAAAAAAGCTTCTGCCGAGAGCGAGCACCGTGACATGCTGAGTCTCTGGGAAAGCAGAGATCCCCAAAGCTGTTGTGCCTGTGGATAGGCTGCAGAGGGATAGTGAAAAACTGCATTAGTTTTCAGGGCTGGCACCTTCCCTGTGGGAGAAGGAGCCGTAAGTTTGCCTTTTCAGAAAAAAGCTTCTGCCGAGAGCGAGCACCGTGACATGCTGAGTCTCTGGGAAAGCAGAGATCCCCAAAGCTGTTGTGCCTGTGGATAGGCTGCAGAGGGATACTGAAAAACTGCATTAGTTTTCAGGGCTGGCACCTTCCCTGTGGGAGAAGGAGCCGAAAGTTTTCTTTTTCAGAAAAAAGCTTCTGCCGAGAGCGAGCACCGTGACATGCTGAGTCTCTGGGAAAGCAGAGATCCCCAAAGCTGTTGTGCCTGTGGATAGGCTGCAGAAGGATAGTGAAAAACTGCATTAGTTTTCAGGGCTGGCACCTTCCCTGTGGGAGAAGGAGCCGTAAGTTTGCCTTTTCAGAAAAAAGCTCTGGCGAGAGTGAGCACCGTGACATGCTGAGTCTCTGGGAAAGCAGAGATCCCCAGTGCTGTTTTGCCTGTGGATAGGCTGCAGGAGGATAGTGAAGAGCTGCATTAGCTTTCAGGCCTGGCACCTTCCTTGTGGGAGAAGGAGCCGAAAGTTTTCTTTTTCAGAAAAAAGCTTCTGCCGAGAGCGAGCACCGTGACATGCTGAGTCTCTGGGAAAGCAGAGATCCCCAAAGCTGTTGTGCCTGTGGATAGGCTGCAGGAGGATAGTGAAGAGCTGCATTAGCTTTCAGGGCTGGCACCTTCCCTGTGGGAGAAGGAGCCGTAAGTTTGCCTTTTCAGAAAAAAGCTTCTGCCGAGAGCGAGCACCGTGACATGCTGAGTCTCTGGGAAAGCAGAGATCCCCAAAGCTGTTGTGCCTGTGGATAGGCTGCAGAGGGATAGTGCATACCAGCAAGATCTTTCAGGGCTAGCACCTTCCTTGTGCGAGAAGGAGCCAGACGTTTGCCTTATCAGAAAAAGCTTCTGCCGAGAACGAGCACCGTGACATGCTGAGTCTCTGGGAAAGCAGAGATCCCCAAAGCTGTTGTGCCTGTGGATAGGCTGCAGAGGGATAGTGAAAAACTGCATTAGTTTTCAGGGCTGGCACCTTCCCTGTGGGAGAAGGAGCCGTAAGTTTGCCTTTTCAGAAAAAAGCTTCTGCCGAGAGCGAGCACCGTGACATGCTGAGTCTCTGGGAAAGCAGAGATCCCCAAAGCTGTTGTGCCTGTGGATAGGCTGCAGAGGGATAGTGCATACCAGCAAGATCTTTCAGGGCTAGCACCTTCCTTGTGGGAGAAAGAGCCAGACGTTTGCCTTCTCAGAAAAAGCTTCTGCCGAGAACGAGCACCGTGACATGCTGAGTCTCTGGGAAAGCAGAGATCCCCAAAGCTGTTGTGCCTGTGGATAGGCTGCAGAGGGATAGTGAAAAACTGCATTAGTTTTCAGGGCTGGCACCTTCCCTGTGGGAGAAGGAGCCGTAAGTTTGCCTTTTCAGAAAAAAGCTTCTGCCGAGAGCGAGCACCGTGACATGCTGAGTCTCTGGGAAAGCAGAGATCCCCAAAGCTGTTGTGCCTGTGGATAGGCTGCAGAGGGATAGTGAAAAACTGCATTAGTTTTCAGGGCTGGCACCTTCCCTGTGGGAGAAGGAGCCGAAAGTTTTCTTTTTCAGAAAAAAGCTTCTGCCGAGAGCGAGCACCGTGACATGCTGAGTCTCTGGGAAAGCAGAGATCCCCAAAGCTGTTGTGCCTGTGGATAGGCTGCAGAAGGATAGTGAAAAACTGCATTAGTTTTCAGGGCTGGCACCTTCCCTGTGGGAGAAGGAGCCGTAAGTTTGCCTTTTCAGAAAAAAGCTCTGGCGAGAGTGAGCACCGTGACATGCTGAGTCTCTGGGAAAGCAGAGATCCCCAGTGCTGTTTTGCCTGTGGATAGGCTGCAGGAGGATAGTGAAGAGCTGCATTAGCTTTCAGGCCTGGCACCTTCCTTGTGGGAGAAGGAGCCGAAAGTTTTCTTTTTCAGAAAAAAGCTTCTGCCGAGAGCGAGCACCGTGACATGCTGAGTCTCTGGGAAAGCAGAGATCCCCAAAGCTGTTGTGCCTGTGGATAGGCTGCAGGAGGATAGTGAAGAGCTGCATTAGCTTTCAGGGCTGGCACCTTCCCTGTGGGAGAAGGAGCCGTAAGTTTGCCTTTTCAGAAAAAAGATTCTGCCGAGAGCGAGCACCGTGACATGCTGAGTCTCTGGGAAAGCAGAGATCCCCAAAGCTGTTGTGCCTGTGGATAGGCTGCAGAGGGATAGTGCATACCAGCAAGATCTTTCAGGGCTAGCACCTTCCTTGTGCGAGAAGGAGCCAGACGTTTGCCTTCTCAGAAAAAGCTTCTGCCGAGAACGAGCACCGTGACATGCTGAGTCTCTGGGAAAGCAGAGATCCCCAAAGCTGTTGTGCCTGTGGATAGGCTGCAGAGGGATAGTGAAAAACTGCATTAGTTTTCAGGGCTGGCACCTTCCCTGTGGGAGAAGGAGCCGAAAGTTTTCTTTTTCAGAAAAAAGCTTCTGCCGAGAGCGAGCACCGTGACATGCTGAGTCTCTGGGAAAGCAGAGATCCCCAAAGCTGTTGTGCCAGTGGATAGGCTGCAGAGGGATAGTGAAAAACTGCATTAGTTTTCAGGGCTGGCACCTTCCCTGTGGGAGAAGGAGCCGTAAGTTTGCCTTTTCAGAAAAAAGCTCTGGCGAGAGTGAGCACCGTGACATGCTGAGTCTCTGGGAAAGCAGAGATCCCCAGTGCTGTTGTGCCTGTGGATAGGCTGCAGGAGGATAGTGAAGAGCTGCATTAGCTTTCAGGGCTGGCACCTTCCCTGTGGGAGAAGGAGCCGTAAGTTTGCCTTTTCAGAAAAAAGCTCTGGCGAGAGTGAGCACCGTGACATGCTGAGTCTCTGGGAAAGCAGAGATCCCCAGTGCTGTTGTGCCTGTGGATAGGCTGCAGGAGGATAGTGAAGAGCTGCATTAGCTTTCAGGCCTGGCACCTTCCTTGTGGGAGAAGGAGCCGAAAGTTTTCTTTTTCAGAAAAAAGCTTCTGCCGAGAGCGAGCACCGTGACATGCTGAGTCTCTGGGAAAGCAGAGATCCCCAAAGCTGTTGTGCCTGTGGATAGGCTGCAGAGGGATAGTGAAAAACTGCATTAGTTTTCAGGGCTGGCACCTTCCCTGTGGGAGAAGGAGCCGAAAGTTTTCTTTTTCAGAAAAAAGCTTCTGCCGAGAGCGAGCACCGTGACATGCTGAGTCTCTGGGAAAGCAGAGATCCCCAAAGCTGTTGTGCCTGTGGATAGGCTGCAGAGGGATAGTGAAGACCAGCAAGATCTTTCAGGGCTGGCACCTTCCTTGTGGGAGAAGGAGCCGTAAGTTTGCCTTTTCAGAAAAAAGCTTCTGCCGAGAGCGAGCACCGTGACATGCTGAGTCTCTGGGAAAGCAGAGATCCCCAAAGCTCTTGTGCCTGTGGATAGGCTGCAGAGGGATAGTGAATACCAGCAAGATCTTTCAGGGCTAGCACCTTCCTTGTGGGAGAAGGAGCCAGACGTTTGCCTTCTCAGAAAAAGCTTCTGCCGAGAACGAGCACCGTGACATGCTGAGTCTCTGGGAAAGCAGAGATCCCCAGTGCTGTTGCGGCTAAAGATAGGCTGCAGAGGGATAGTGAATACCAGCAAGATCTTTCAGGGCTGGCACCTTCCTTGTGGGAGAAGGAGCCGTAAGTTTGCCTTTTCAGAAAAAGGTTCTGCCGAGAGCGAGCATCGTGACATGCTGAGTCTCTGGGAAAGCAGAGATCCCCAGTGCTGTTGTGCCTGTGGATAGGCTGCAGAGGGATAGTGAAAAACTGCATTAGTTTTCAGGGCTGGCACCTTCCCTTCGGGAGAAGGAGCCGAAAGTTTTCTTTTTCAGAAAAAAGCTTCTGCCGAGAGCGAGCACCGTGACATGCTGAGTCTCTGGGAAAGCAGAGATCCCCAAAGCTGTTGTGCCTGTGGATAGGCTGCAGAGGGATAGTGAAAAACTGCATTAGTTTTCAGGGCTGGCACCTTCCCTGTGGGAGAAGGAGCCGAAAGTTTTCTTTTTCAGAAAAAAGCTTCTGCCGAGAGCGAGCACCGTGACATGCTGAGTCTCTGGGAAAGCAGAGATCCCCAAAGCTGTTGTGCCTGTGGATAGGCTGCAGAGGGATAGTGAAAAACTGCATTAGTTTTCAGGGCTGGCACCTTCCCTGTGGGAGAAGGAGCCGTAAGTTTGCCTATTCAGAAAAAGGCTCTGGCGAGAGTGAGCACCGTGACATGCTGAGTCTCTGGGAAAGCAGAGATCCCCAGTGCTGTTTTGCCTGTGGATAGGCTGCAGGAGGATAGTGAAGAGCTGCATTAGCTTTCAGGCCTGGCACCTTCCTTGTGGGAGAAGGAGCCAAAAGTTTTCTTTTTCAGAAAAAAGCTTCTGCCGAGAGCGAGCACCGTGACATGCTGAGTCTCTGGGAAAGCAGAGATCCCCAGTGCTGTTGTGCCTGTGGATAGGCTGCAGAGGGATAGTGAAAAACTGCATTAGTTTTCAGGGCTGGCACCTTCCCTGCGGGAGAAGGAGCCGAAAGTTTTCTTTTTCAGAAAAAAGCTTCTGCCGAGAGCGAGCACCGTGACATGCTGAGTCTCTGGGAAAGCAGAGATCCCCAAAGCTGTTGTGCCTGTGGATAGGCTGCAGAGGGATAGTGAAAAACTGCATTAGTTTTCAGGGCTGGCACCTTCCCTGTGGGAGAAGGAGCCGTAAGTTTGCCTTTTCAGAAAAAGGCTCTGGCGAGAGTGAGCACCGTGACCTGCTGAGTCTCTGGGAAAGCAGAGATCCCCAAAGCTGTTGTGCCTGTGGATAGGCTGCAGAGGGATAGTGAAAAACTGCATTAGTTTTCAGGGCTGGCACCTTCCCTGTGGGAGAAGGAGCCGTAAGTTTGCCTTTTCAGAAAAAAGCTCTGGCGAGAGTGAGCACCGTGACATGCTGAGTCTCTGGGAAAGCAGAGATCCTCAGTGCTGTTTTGCCTGTGGATAGGCTGCAGGAGGATAGTGAAGAGCTGCATTAGCTTTCAGGCCTGGCACCTTCCTTGTGGGAGAAGGAGCCGAAAGTTTTCTTTTTCAGAAAAAAGCTTCTGCCGAGAGCGAGCACCGTGACATGCTGAGTCTCTGGGAAAGCAGAGATCCCCAGTGCTGTTGTGCCTGTGGATAGGCTGCAGAGGGATAGTGAAAAACTGCATTAGTTTTCAGGGCTGGCACCTTCCCTGCGGGAGAAGGAGCCCAAAGTTTTCTTTTTCAGAAAAAAGCTTCTGCCGAGAGCGAGCACCGTGACATGCTGAGTCTCTGGGAAAGCAGAGATCCCCAAAGCTGTTGTGCCTGTGGATAGGCTGCAGAGGGATAGTGAAAAACTGCATTAGTTTTCAGGGCTGGCACCTTCCCTGTGGGAGAAGGAGCCGTAAGTTTGCCTTTTCAGAAAAAGGCTCTGGCGAGAGTGAGCACCGTGACATGCTGAGTCTCTGGGAAAGCAGAGATCCCCAAAGCTGTTGTGCCTGTGGATAGGCTACAGAGGGATAGTGAATACCAGCAAGATCTTTCAGGGCTAGCACCTTCCTTGTGGGAGAAGGAGCCAGACGTTTGCCTTCTCAGAAAAAGCTTCTGCCGAGAACGAGCACCGTGACATGCTGAGTCTCTGGGAAAGCAGAGAACCCCAGTGCTGTTGCAGCTAAAGATAGGCTGCAGAGGGATAGTGAATACCAGCAAGATCTTTCAGGGCTGGCACCTTCCTTGTGGGAGAAGGAGCCGTAAGTTTGCCTTTTCAGAAAAAAGCTTCTGCCGAGAGCGAGCACCGTGACATGCTGAGTCTCTGGGAAAGCAGAGATCCCCAAAGCTGTTGTGCCTGTGGATAGGCTGCAGAGGGATAGTGAAAAACTGCATTAGTTTTCAGGGCTGGCACCTTCCCTGTGGGAGAAGGAGCCGAAAGTTTTCTTTTTCAGAAAAAAGCTTCTGCCGAGAGCGAGCACCGTGACATGCTGAGTCTCTGGGAAAGCAGAGATCCCCAAAGCTGTTGTGCCTGTGGATAGGCTGCAGAGGGATAGTGAAAAACTGCATTAGTTTTCAGGGCTGGCACCTTCCCTGTGGGAGAAGGAGCCGTAAGTTTGCCTTTTCAGAAAAAGGCTCTGGCGAGAGTGAGCACCGTGACATGCTGAGTCTCTGGGAAAGCAGAGATCCCCAGTGCTGTTTTGCCTGTGGATAGGCTGCAGGAGGATAGTGAAGAGCTGCATTAGCTTTCAGGCCTGGCACCTTCCTTGTGGGAGAAGGAGCCAAAAGTTTTCTTTTTCAGAAAAAAGCTTCTGCCGAGAGCGAGCACCGTGACATGCTGAGTCTCTGGGAAAGCAGAGATCCCCAGTGCTGTTGTGCCTGTGGATAGGCTGCAGAGGGATAGTGAAAAACTGCATTAGTTTTCAGGGCTGGCACCTTCCCTGCGGGAGAAGGAGCCGAAAGTTTTCTTTTTCAGAAAAAAGCTTCTGCCGAGAGCGAGCACCGTGACATGCTGAGTCTCTGGGAAAGCAGAGAACCCCAGTGCTGTTGTGCCTGTGGATAGGCTGCAGAGGGATAGTGAAAAACTGCATTAGTTTTCAGGGCTGGCACCTTCCCTGCGGGAGAAGGAGCCCAAAGTTTTCTTTTTCAGAAAAAAGCTTCTGCCGAGAGCGAGCACCGTGACATGCTGAGTCTCTGGGAAAGCAGAGATCCCCAAAGCTGTTGTGCCTGTGGATAGGCTGCAGAGGGATAGTGAAAAACTGCATTAGTTTTCAGGGCTGGCACCTTCCCTGTGGGAGAAGGAGCCGTAAGTTTGCCTTTTCAGAAAAAAGCTCTGGCGAGAGTGAGCACCGTGACATGCTGAGTCTCTGGGAAAGCAGAGATCCCCAAAGCTGTTGTGCCTGTGGATAGGCTGCAGAGGGATAGTGAAAAACTGCATTAGTTTTCAGGGCTGGCACCTTCCCTGTGGGAGAAGGAGCCGTAAGTTTGCCTTTTCAGAAAAAAGCTCTGGCGAGAGTGAGCACCGTGACATGCTGAGTCTCTGGGAAAGCAGAGATCCCCAGTGCTGTTTTGCCTGTGGATAGGCTGCAGGAGGATAGTGAAGAGCTGCATTAGCTTTCAGGCCTGGCACCTTCCTTGTGGGAGAAGGAGCCGAAAGTTTTCTTTTTCAGAAAAAAGCTTCTGCCGAGAGCGAGCACCGTGACATGCTGAGTCTCTGGGAAAGCAGAGATCCCCAAAGCTGTTGTGCCTGTGGATAGGCTGCAGAGGGATAGTGAAGACCAGCAAGATCTTTCAGGGCTGGCACCTTCCTTGTGGGAGAAGGAGCCGTAAGTTTGCCTTTTCAGAAAAAATCTTCTGCCGAGAGCGAGCACCGTGACATGCTGAGTCTCTGGGAAAGCAGAGATCCCCAAAGCTCTTGTGCCTGTGGATAGGCTGCAGAGGGATAGTGAATACCAGCAAGATCTTTCAGGGCTAGCACCTTCCTTGTGGGAGAAGGAGCCAGACGTTTGCCTTCTCAGAAAAAGCTTCTGCCGAGAACGAGCACCGTGACATGCTGAGTCTCTGGGAAAGCAGAGATCCCCAGTGCTGTTGTGCCTGTGGATAGGCTGCAGAGGGATAGTGAATACCAGCAAGATCTTTCAGGGCTGGCACCTTCCTTGTGGGAGAAGGAGCCGTAAGTTTGCCTTTTCAGAAAAAGGTTCTGGCGAGAGTGAGCACCGTGACATGCTGAGTCTCTGGGAAAGCAGAGATCCCCAGTGCTGTTGTGCCTGTGGATAGGCTGCAGGAGGATAGTGAAGAGCTGCATTAGCTTTCAGGCCTGGCACCTTCCTTGTGGGAGAAGGAGCCGAAAGTTTTCTTTTTCAGAAAAAAGCTTCTGCCGAGAGCGAGCACCGTGACATGCTGAGTCTCTGGGAAAGCAGAGATCCCCAAAGCTGTTGTGCCTGTGGATAGGCTGCAGAGGGATAGTGAAAAACTGCATTAGTTTTCAGGGCTGGCACCTTCCCTGTGGGAGAAGGAGCCGTAAGTTTGCCTTTTCAGAAAAAAGCTTCTGCCGAGAGCGAGCACCGTGACATGCTGAGTCTCTGGGAAAGCAGAGATCCCCAAAGCTGTTGTGCCTGTGGATAGGCTGCAGAGGGATAGTGCATACCAGCAAGATCTTTCAGGGCTAGCACCTTCCTTGTGGGAGAAGGAGCCAGACGTTTGCCTTCTCAGAAAAAGCTTCTGCCGAGAACGAGCACCGTGACATGCTGAGTCTCTGGGAAAGCAGAGATCCCCAAAGCTGTTGTGCCTGTGGATAGGCTGCAGAGGGATAGTGAAAAACTGCATTAGTTTTCAGGGCTGGCACCTTCCCTGTGGGAGAAGGAGCCGAAAGTTTTCTTTTTCAGAAAAAAGCTTCTGCCGAGAGCGAGCACCGTGACATGCTGAGTCTCTGGGAAAGCAGAGATCCCCAAAGCTGTTGTGCCTGTGGATAGGCTGCAGAGGGATAGTGAAAAACTGCATTAGTTTTCAGGGCTGGCACCTTCCCTGTGGGAGAAGGAGCCGTAAGTTTGCCTTTTCAGAAAAAAGCTTCTGCCGAGAGCGAGCACCGTGACCTGCTGAGTCTCTGGGAAAGCAGAGATCCCCAAAGCTGTTGTGCCTGTGGATAGGCTGCAGAGGGATAGTGCATACCAGCAAGATCTTTCAGGGCTAGCACCTTCCTTGTGGGAGAAGGAGCCAGACGTTTGCCTTCTCAGAAAAAGCTTCTGCCGAGAACGAGCACCGTGACATGCTGAGTCTCTGGGAAAGCAGAGATCCCCAAAGCTGTTGTGCCTGTGGATAGGCTGCAGAGGGATAGTGAAAAACTGCATTAGTTTTCAGGGCTGGCACCTTCCCTGTGGGAGAAGGAGCCGAAAGTTTTCTTTTTCAGAAAAAAGCTTCTGCCGAGAGCGAGCACCGTGACATGCTGAGTCTCTGGGAAAGCAGAGATCCCAAAAGCTGTTGTGCCTGTGGATAGGCTGCAGAGGGATAGTGAAAAACTGCATTAGTTTTCAGGGCTGGCACCTTCCCTGTGGGAGAAGGAGCCGTAAGTTTGCCTTTTCAGAAAAAAGCTTCTGCCGAGAGCGAGCACCGTGACATGCTGAGTCTCTGGGAAAGCAGAGATCCCCAAAGCTGTTGTGCCTGTGGATAGGCTGCAGAGGGATACTGAAAAACTGCATTAGTTTTCAGGGCTGGCACCTTCCCTGTGGGAGAAGGAGCCGAAAGTTTTCTTTTTCAGAAAAAAGCTTCTGCCGAGAGCGAGCACCGTGACATGCTGAGTCTCTGGGAAAGCAGAGATCCCCAAAGCTGTTGTGCCTGTGGATAGGCTGCAGAGGGATAGTGAAAAACTGCATTAGTTTTCAGGGCTGGCACCTTCCCTGTGGAGAAGGAGCCGTAAGTTTGCCTTTTCAGAAAAAAGCTCTGGCGAGAGTGAGCACCGTGACATGCTGAGTCTCTGGGAAAGCAGAGATCCCCAGTGCTGTTGTGCCTGTGGATAGGCTGCAGGAGGATAGTGAAGAGCTACATTAGCTTTCAGGCCTGGCACCTTCCTTGTGGGAGAAGGAGCCGAAAGTTTTCTTTTTCAGAAAAAAGCTTCTGCCGAGAGCGAGCACCGTGACATGCTGAGTCTCTGGGAAAGCAGAGATCCCCAAAGCTGTTGTGCCTGTGGATAGGCTGCAGAGGGATAGTGAAAAACTGCATTAGTTTTCAGGGCTGGCACCTTCCCTGCGGGAGAAGGAGCCGAAAGTTTTCTTTTTCAGAAAAAAGCTTCTGCCGAGAGCGAGCACCGTGACATGCTGAGTCTCTGGGAAAGCAGAGATCCCCAAAGCTGTTGTGCCTGTTGATAGGCTGCAGAGGGATAGTGAAAAACTGCATTAGTTTTCAGGGCTGGCACCTTCCCTGTGGGAGAAGGAGCCGTAAGTTTGCCTTTTCAGAAAAAGGCTCTGGCGAGAGTGAGCACCGTGACATGCTGAGTCTCTGGGAAAGCAGAGATCCCCAAAGCTGTTGTGCCTGTGGATAGGCTGCAGAGGGATAGTGAAAAACTGCATTAGTTTTCAGGGCTGGCACCTTCCCTGTGGGAGAAGGAGCCGTAAGTTTGCCTTTTCAGAAAAAGGCTCTGGCGAGAGTGAGCACCGTGACATGCTGAGTCTCTGGGAAAGCAGAGATCCCAGGTGCTGTTTTGCCTGTGGATAGGCTGCAGGAGGATAGTGAAGAGCTGCATTAGCTTTCAGGCCTGGCACCTTCCTTGTGGGAGAAGGAGCCGAAAGTTTTCTTTTTCAGAAAAAAGCTTCTGCCGAGAGCGAGCACCGTGACATGCTGAGTCTCTGGGAAAGCAGAGATCCCCAAAGCTGTTGTGCCTGTGGATAGGCTGCAGAGGGATAGTGAAGACCAGCAAGATCTTTCAGGGCTGGCACCTTCCTTGTGGGAGAAGGAGCCGTAAGTTTGCCTTTTCAGAAAAAAGCTTCTGCCGAGAGCGAGCACCGTGACATGCTGAGTCTCTGGGAAAGCAGAGATCCCCAAAGCTGTTGTGCCTGTGGATAGGCTGCAGAGGGATAGTGAATACCAGCAAGATCTTTCAGGGCTAGCACCTTCCTTGTGGGAGAAGGAGCCAGACGTTTGCCTTCTCAGAAAAAGCTTCTGCCGAGAACGAGCACCGTGACATGCTGAGTCTCTGGGAAAGCAGAGATCCCCAAAGCTGTTGTGCCTGTGGATAGGCTGCAGAGGGATAGTGAAAAACTGCATTAGTTTTCAGGGCTGGCACCTTCCCTGTGGGAGAAGGAGCCGAAAGTTTTCTTTTTCAGAAAAAAGCTTCTGCCGAGAGCGAGCACCGTGACATGCTGAGTCTCTGGGAAAGCAGAGATCCCCAAAGCTGTTGTGCCTGTGGATAGGCTGCAGAGGGATAGTGCATACCAGCAAGATCTTTCAGGGCTAGCACCTTCCTTGTGGGAGAAGGAGCCAGACGTTTGCCTTCTCAGAAAAAGCTTCTGCCGAGAACGAGCACCGTGACATGCTGAGTCTCTGGGAAAGCAGAGATCCCCAAAGCTGTTGTGCCTGTGGATAGGCTGCAGAGGGATAGTGAAAAACTGCATTAGTTTTCAGGGCTGGCACCTTCCCTGTGGGAGAAGGAGCCGAAAGTTTTCTTTTTCAGAAAAAAGCTTCTGCCGAGAGCGAGCACCGTGACATGCTGAGTCTCTGGGAAAGCAGAGATCCCAAAAGCTGTTGTGCCTGTGGATAGGCTGCAGAGGGATAGTGAAAAACTGCATTAGTTTTCAGGGCTGGCACCTTCCCTGTGGGAGAAGGAGCCGTAAGTTTGCCTTTTCAGAAAAAAGCTTCTGCCGAGAGCGAGCACCGTGACATGCTGAGTCTCTGGGAAAGCAGAGATCCCCAAAGCTGTTGTGCCTGTGGATAGGCTGCAGAGGGATAGTGCATACCAGCAAGATCTTTCAGGGCTAGCACCTTCCTTGTGGGAGAAGGAGCCAGACGTTTGCCTTCTCAGAAAAAGCTTCTGCCGAGAACGAGCACCGTGACATGCTGAGTCTCTGGGAAAGCAGAGATCCCCTGTGCTGTTGCGGCTAAAGATAGGCTGCAGAGGGATAGTGAATACCAGCAAGATCTTTCAGGGCTAGCACCTTCCTTGTGGGAGAAGGAGCCAGACGTTTGCCTTCTCAGAAAAAGCTTCTGCCGAGAGCGAGCACCGTGACATGCTGAGTCTCTGGGAAAGCAGAGATCCCCAAAGCTGTTGTGCCTGTGGATAGGCTGCAGAGGGATAGTGAAAAACTGCATTAGTTTTCAGGGCTGGCACCTTCCCTGTGGGAGAAGGAGCCGTAAGTTTGCCTTTTCAGAAAAAAGCTTCTGCCGAGAGCGAGCACCGTGACATGCTGAGTCTCTGGGAAAGCAGAGATCCCCAAAGCTGTTGTGCCTGTGGATAGGCTGCAGAGGGATAGTGCATACCAGCAAGATCTTTCAGGGCTAGCACCTTCCTTGTGGGAGAAGGAGCCAGACGTTTGCCTTCTCAGAAAAAGCTTCTGCCGAGAACGAGCACCGTGACATGCTGAGTCTCTGGGAAAGCAGAGATCCCCAAAGCTGTTGTGCCTGTGGATAGGCTGCAGAGGGATAGTGAAAAACTGCATTAGTTTTCAGGGCTAGCACCTTCCCTGTGGGAGAAGGAGCCGTAAGTTTGCCTTTTCAGAAAAAGGCTCTGGCGAGAGTGAGCACCGTGACATGCTGAGTCTCTGGGAAAGCAGAGATCCCCAAAGCTGTTGTGCCTGTGGATAGGCTGCAGAGGGATAGTGAAAAACTGCATTAGTTTTCAGGGCTGGCACCTTCCCTGTGGGAGAAGGAGCCGAAAGTTTTCTTTTTCAGAAAAAAGCTTCTGCCGAGAGCGAGCACCGTGACATGCTGAGTCTCTGGGAAAGCAGAGATCCCCAAAGCTGTTGTGCCTGTGGATAGGCTGCAGAGGGATAGTGCATACCAGCAAGATCTTTCAGGGCTAGCACCTTCCTTGTGGGAGAAGGAGCCAGACGTTTGCCTTCTCAGAAAAAGCTTCTGCCGAGAACGAGCACCGTGACATGCTGAGTCTCTGGGAAAGCAGAGATCCCCAAAGCTGTTGTGCCTGTGGATAGGCTGCAGAGGGATAGTGAAAAACTGCATTAGTTTTCAGGGCTGGCACCTTCCCTGTGGGAGAAGGAGCCGTAAGTTTTCTTTTTCAGAAAAAAGCTTCTGCCGAGAGCGAGCACCGTGACATGCTGAGCCTCTGGGAAAGCAGAGATCCCCAAAGCTGTTGTGCCTGTGGATAGGCTGCAGAGGGATAGTGAAAAACTGCATTAGTTTTCAGGGCTGGCACCTTCCCTGTGGGAGAAGGAGCCGTAAGTTTGCCTTTTCAGAAAAAAGCTTCTGCCGAGAGCGAGCACCGTGACATGCTGAGTCTCTGGGAAAGCAGAGATCCCAAAGCTGTTGTGCCTGTGGATAGGCTGCAGAGGGATAGTGAAAAACTGCATTAGTTTTCAGGGCTGGCACCTTCCCTGTGGGAGAAGGAGCCGTAAGTTTGCCTTTTCAGAAAAAGGCTCTGGCGAGAGTGAGCACCGTGACATGCTGAGTCTCTGGGAAAGCAGAGATCCCCAGTGCTGTTTTGCCTGTGGATAGGCTGCAGGAGGATAGTGAAGAGCTGCATTAGCTTTCAGGCCTGGCACCTTCCTTGTGGGAGAAGGAGCCGAAAGTTTTCTTTTTCAGAAAAAAGCTTCTGCCGAGAGCGAGCACCGTGACATGCTGAGTCTCTGGGAAAGCAGAGATCCCCAAAGCTGTTGTGCCTGTGGATAGGCTGCAGAGGGATAGTGCATACCAGCAAGATCTTTCAGGGCTGGCACCTTCCTTGTGGGAGAAGGAGCCGTAAGTTTGCCTTTTCAGAAAAAAGCTTCTGCCGAGAGCGAGCACCGTGACATGCTGAGTCTCTGGGAAAGCAGAGATCCCCAAAGCTGTTGTGCCTGTGGATAGGCTGCAGAGGGATAGTGAAAAACTGCATTAGTTTTCAGGGCTGGCACCTTCCCTGTGGGAGAAGGAGCCAGACGTTTGCCTTCTCAGAAAAAGCTTCTGCCGAGAACGAGCACCGTGACATGCTGAGTCTCTGGGAAAGCAGGGATCCCCAAAGCTGTTGTGCCTGTGGATAGGCTGCAGAGGGATAGTGCATACCAGCAAGATCTTTCAGGGCTAGCACCTTCCTTGTGGGAGAAGGAGCCGTAAGTTTGCCTTTTCAGAAAAAGGTTCTGGCGAGAGTGAGCACCGTGACATGCTGAGTCTCTGGGAAAGCAGAGATCCCCAGTGCTGTTGTGCCTGTGGATAGGCTGCAGAGGGATAGTGAAGAGCTGCATTAGCTTTCAGGCCTGGCACCTTCCTTGTGGGAGAAGGAGCCGAAAGTTTTCTTTTTCAGAAAAAAGCTTCTGCCGAGAGCGAGCACCGTGACATGCTGAGTCTCTGGGAAAGCAGAGATCCCCAAAGCTGTTGTGCCTGTGGATAGGCTGCAGAGGGATAGTGAAAAACTGCATTAGTGTTCAGGGCTGGCACCTTCCCTGTGGGAGAAGGAGCCGAAAGTTTGCCTTTTCAGAAAAAAGCTTCTGCCGAGAGCGAGCACCGTGACATGCTGAGTCTCTGGGAAAGCAGAGATCCCCAAAGCTGTTGTGCCTGTGGATAGGCTGCAGAGGGATAGTGCATACCAGCAAGATCTTTCAGGGCTAGCACCTTCCTTGTGGGAGAAGGAGCCAGACGTTTGCCTTCTCAGAAAAAGCTTCTGCCGAGAACGAGCACCGTGACATGCTGAGTCTCTGGGAAAGCAGAGATCCCCAAAGCTGTTGTGCCTGTGGATAGGCTGCAGAGGGATAGTGAAAAACTGCATTAGTTTTCAGGGCTGGAACCTTCCCTGTGGGAGAAGGAGCCGAAAGTTTGCCTTTTCAGAAAAAAGCTTCTGCCGAGAGCGAGCACCGTGACATGCTGAGTCTCTGGGAAAGCAGAGATCCCCAAAGCTGTTGTGCCTGTGGATAGGCTGCAGAGGGATAGTGAAAAACTGCATTAGTTTTCAGGGCTGGCACCTTCCCTGTGGGAGAAGGAGCCGTAAGTTTGCCTTTTCAGAAAAAAGCTTCTGCCGAGAGCGAGCACCGTGACATGCTGAGTCTCTGGGAAAGCAGAGATCCCCAAAGCTGTTGTGCCTGTGGATAGGCTGCAGAGGGATAGTGCATACCAGCAAGATCTTTCAGGGCTAGCACCTTCCTTGTGGGAGAAGGAGCCAGACGTTTGCCTTCTCAGAAAAAGCTTCTGCCGAGAACGAGCACCGTGACATGCTGAGTCTCTGGGAAAGCAGAGATCCCCAAAGCTGTTGTGCCTGTGGATAGGCTGCAGAGGGATAGTGAAAAACTGCATTAGTTTTCAGGGCTGGCACCTTCCCTGTGGGAGAAGGAGCCGTAAGTTTGCCTTTTCAGAAAAAGGCTCTGGCGAGAGCGAGCACCGTGACATGCTGAGTCTCTGGGAAAGCAGAGATCCCAAAAGCTGTTGTGCCTGTGGATAGGCTGCAGAGGGATAGTGAAAAACTGCATTAGTTTTCAGGGCTGGCACCTTCCCTGTGGGAGAAGGAGCCGTAAGTTTGCCTTTTCAGAAAAAAGCTTCTGCCGAGAGCGAGCACCGTGACATGCTGAGTCTCTGGGAAAGCAGAGAACCCCAGTGCTGTTGCAGCTAAAGATAGGCTGCAGAGGGATAGTGAATACCAGCAAGATCTTTCAGGGCTGGCACCTTCCTTGTGGGAGAAGGAGCCGTAAGTTTGCCTTTTCAGAAAAAGGTTCTGGCGAGAGTGAGCACCGTGACATGCTGAGTCTCTGGGAAAGCAGAGATCCCCAGTGCTGTTGTGCCTGTGGATAGGCTGCAGGAGGATAGTGAAGAGCTGCATTAGCTTTCAGGCCTGGCACCTTCCTTGTGGGAGAAGGAGCCGAAAGTTTTCTTTTTCAGAAAAAAGCTTCTGCCGAGAGCGAGCACCGTGACATGCTGAGTCTCTGGGAAAGCAGAGATCCCCAAAGCTGTTGTGCCTGTGGATAGGCTGCAGAGGGATAGTGCATACCAGCAAGATCTTTCAGGGCTAGCACCTTCCTTGTGGGAGAAGGAGCCAGACGTTTGCCTTCTCAGAAAAAGCTTCTGCCGAGAACGAGCACCGTGACATGCTGAGTCTCTGGGAAAGCAGAGATCCCCAAAGCTGTTGTGCCTGTGGATAGGCTGCAGAGGGATAGTGAAAAACTGCATTAGTTTTCAGGGCTGGCACCTTCCCTGTGGGAGAAGGAGCCGAAAGTTTTCTTTTTCAGAAAAAGGCTCTGGCGAGAGTGAGCACCGTGACATGCTGAGTCTCTGGGAAAGCAGAGATCCCCAAAGCTGTTGTGCCTGTGGATAGGCTGCAGAGGGATAGTGAAAAACTGCATTAGTTTTCAGGGCTGGCACCTTCCCTGTGGGAGAAGGAGCCGTAAGTTTGCCTTTTCAGAAAAAAGCTCTGGCGAGAGTGAGCACCGTGACATGCTGAGTCTCTGGGAAAGCAGAGATCCCCAGTGCTGTTTTGCCTGTGGATAGGCTGCAGGAGGATAGTGAAGAGCTGCATTAGCTTTCAGGCCTGGCACCTTCCTTGTGGGAGAAGGAGCCGAAAGTTTTCTTTTTCAGAAAAAAGCTTCTGCCGAGAGCGAGCACCGTGACATGCTGAGTCTCTGGGAAAGCAGAGATCCCAAAAGCTGTTGTGCCTGTGGATAGGCTGCAGGAGGATAGTGAAGAGCTGCATTAGTTTTCAGGGCTGGCACCTTCCCTGTGGGAGAAGGAGCCGTAAGTTTGCCTTTTCAGAAAAAAGCTTCTGCCGAGAGCAAGCACCGTGACATGCTGAGTCTCTGGGAAAGCAGAGATCCCCAAAGCTGTTGTGCCTGTGGATAGGCTGCAGAGGGATAGTGCATACCAGCAAGATCTTTCAGGGCTAGCACCTTCCTTGTGGGAGAAGGAGCCAGACGTTTGCCTTCTCAGAAAAAGCTTCTGCCGAGAACGAGCACCGTGACATGCTGAGTCTCTGGGAAAGCAGAGATCCCCAAAGCTGTTGTGCCTGTGGATAGGCTGCAGAGGGATAGTGAAAAACTGCATTAGTTTTCAGGGCTGGCACCTTCCCTGTGGGAGAAGGAGCCGAAAGTTTTCTTTTTCAGAAAAAGGCTCTGGCGAGAGTGAGCACCGTGACATGCTGAGTCTCTGGGAAAGCAGAGATCCCCAATGCTCTTGTGCCTGTGGATAGGCTGCAGAGGGATAGTGAAAAACTGCATTAGTTTTCAGGCCTGGCACCTTCCTTGTGGGAGAAGGAGCCGTAAGTTTGCCTTTTCAGAAAAAAGCTTCTGCCGAGAGCGAGCACCGTGACATGCTGAGTCTCTGGGAAAGCAGAGATCCCCAAAGCTGTTGTGCCTGTGGATAGGCTGCAGAGGGATAGTGCATACCAGCAAGATCTTTCAGGGCTAGCACCTTCCTTGTGGGAGAAGGAGCCAGACGTTTGCCTTCTCAGAAAAAGCTTCTGCCGAGAGCGAGCACCGTGACATGCTGAGTCTCTGGGAAAGCAGAGATCCCCAAAGCTGTTGTGCCTGTGGATAGGCTGCAGAGGGATAGTGAAAAACTGCATTAGTTTTCAGGGCTGGCACCTTCCCTGTGGGAGAAGGAGCCGTAAGTTTGCCTTTTCAGAAAAAGGCTCTGGCGAGAGTGAGCACCGTGACATGCTGAGTCTCTGGGAAAGCAGAGATCCCCAAAGCTGTTGTGCCTGTGGATAGGCTGCAGGAGGATAGTGAAGAGCTGCATTAGCTTTCAGGCTTGGCACCTTCCTTGTGGGAGAAGGAGCCGAAAGTTTTCTTTTTCAGAAAAAAGCTTCTGCCGAGAGCGAGCACCGTGACATGCTGAGTCTCTGGGAAAGCAGAGATCCCCAAAGCTGTTGTGCCTGTGGATAGGCTGCAGAGGGATAGTGAAGACCAGCAAGATCTTTCAGGGCTGGCACCTTCCTTGTGGGAGAAGGAGCCGTAAGTTTGCTTTTTCAGAAAAAAGCTTCTGCCGAGAACGAGCACCGTGACATGCTGAGTCTCTGGGAAAGCAGAGATCCCCAAAGCTGTTGTGCCTGTGGATAGGCTGCAGAGGGATAGTGAAAAACTGCATTAGTTTTCAGGGCTGGCACCTTCCCTGTGGGAGAAGGAGCCGAAAGTTTGCCTTTTCAGAAAAAAGCTTCTGCCGAGAGCGAGCACCGTGACATGCTGAGTCTCTGGGAAAGCAGAGATCCCCAAAGCTGTTGTGCCTGTGGATAGGCTGCAGAGGGATAGTGAAAAACTGCATTAGTTTTCAGGGCTGGCACCTTCCCTGTGGGAGAAGGAGCCGTAAGTTTGCCTTTTCAGAAAAAAGCTTCTGCCGAGAGCGAGCACCGTGACATGCTGAGTCTCTGGGAAAGCAGAGATCCCCAAAGCTGTTGTGCCTGTGGATAGGCTGCAGAGGGATAGTGAAAAACTGCATTAGTTTTCAGGGCTGGCACCTTCCCTGTGGGAGAAGGAGCCGTAAGTTTGCCTTTTCAGAAAAAGGCTTTGGCGAGAGTGAGCACCGTGACATGCTGAGTCTCTGGGAAAGCAGAGATCCCCAAAGCTGTTGTGCCTGTGGATAGGCTGCAGAGGGATAGTGAAAAACTGCATTAGTTTTCAGGGCTGGCACCTTCCCTGTGGGAGAAGGAGCCGAAAGTTTTCTTTTTCAGAAAAAAGCTTCTGCCGAGAGCGAGCACCGTGACATGCTGAGCCTCTGGGAAAGCAGAGATCCCCAAAGCTGTTGTGCCTGTGGATAGGCTGCAGAGGGATAGTGAAAAACTGCATTAGTTTTCAGGGCTGGCACCTTCCCTGTGGGAGAAGGAGCCGTAAGTTTGCCTTTTCAGAAAAAGGCTCTGGCGAGAGTGAGCACCGTGACATGCTGAGTCTCTGGGAAAGCAGAGATCCCCAGTGCTGTTTTGCCTGTGGATAGGCTGCAGGAGGATAGTGAAGAGCTGCATTAGCTTTCAGGCCTGGCACCTTCCTTGTGGGAGAAGGAGCCGAAAGTTTTCTTTTTCAGAAAAAAGCTTCTGCCGAGAGCGAGCACCGTGACATGCTGAGTCTCTGGGAAAGCAGAGATCCCCAAAGCTGTTGTGCCTGTGGATAGGCTGCAGAGGGATAGTGAAAAACTGCATTAGTTTTCAGGGCTGGCACCTTCCCTGTGGGAGAAGGAGCCGTAAGTTTTCTTTTTCAGAAAAAAGCTTCTGCCGAGAGCGAGCACCGTGACATGCTGAGTCTCTGGGAAAGCAGAGATCCCCAAAGCTGTTGTGCCTGTGGATAGGCTGCAGAGGGATAGTGAAAAACTGCATTAGTTTTCAGGGCTGGCACCTTCCCTGTGGGAGAAGGAGCCGTAAGTTTGCCTTTTCAGAAAAAGGCTCTGGCGAGAGTGAGCACCGTGACATGCTGAGTCTCTGGGAAAGCAGAGATCCCCAGTGCTGTTTTGCCTGTGGATAGGCTGCAGGAGGATAGTGAAGAGCTGCATTAGCTTTCAGGCCTGGCACCTTCCTTGTGGGAGAAGGAGCCGAAAGTTTTCTTTTTCAGAAAAAAGCTTCTGCCGAGAGCGAGCACCGTGACATGCTGAGTCTCTGGGAAAGCAGAGATCCCCAAAGCTGTTGTGCCTGTGGATAGGCTGCAGAGGGATAGTGAAAAACTGCATTAGTTTTCAGGGCTGGCACCTTCCCTGTGGGAGAAGGAGCCGTAAGTTTTCTTTTTCAGAAAAAGGCTCTGGCGAGAGTGAGCACCGTGACATGCTGAGTCTCTGGGAAAGCAGAGATCCCCAAAGCTGTTATGCCTGTGGATAGGCTGCAGAGGGATAGTGAAAAACTGCATTAGTTTTCAGGGCTGGCACCTTCCCTGTGGGAGAGGAGCCGTAAGTTTGCCTTTTCAGAAAAAAGCTCTGGCGAGAGTGAGCACCGTGACATGCTGAGTCTCTGGGAAAGCAGAGATCCCCAGTGCTGTTTTGCCTGTGGATAGGCTGCAGGAGGATAGTGAAGAGCTGCATTAGCTTTCAGGCCTGGCACCTTCCTTGTGGGAGAAGGAGCCGAAAGTTTTCTTTTTCAGAAAAAAGCTTCTGCCGAGAGCGAGCACCGTGACATGCTGAGTCTCTGGGAAAGCAGAGATCCCCAAAGCTGTTGTGCCTGTGGATAGGCTGCAGGAGGATAGTGAAGAGCTGCATTAGCTTTCAGGGCTGGCACCTTCCCTGTGGGAGAAGGAGCCGTAAGTTTGCCTTTTCAGAAAAAAGCTTCTGCCGAGAGCGAGCACCGTGACATGCTGAGTCTCTGGGAAAGCAGAGATCCCCAAAGCTGTTGTGCTTGTGGATAGGCTGCAGAGGGATAGTGCATACCAGCAAGATCTTTCAGGGCTAGCACATTCCTTGTGGGAGAAGGAGCCAGACGTTTGCCTTCTCAGAAAAAGCTTCTGCCGAGAACGAGCACCGTGACATGCTGAGTCTCTGGGAAAGCAGAGATCCCCAAAGCTGTTGTGCCTGTGGATAGGCTGCAGAGGGATAGTGAAAAACTGCATTAGTTTTCAGGGCTGGCACCTTCCCTGTGGGAGAAGGAGCCGTAAGTTTTCCTTTTCAGAAAAAAGCTCTGGCGAGAGTGAGCACCGTGACATGCTGAGTCTCTGGGAAAGCAGAGATCCCCAGTGCTGTTTTGCCTGTGGATAGGCTGCAGGAGGATAGTGAAGAGCTGCATTAGCTTTCAGGCCTGGCACCTTCCTTGTGGGAGAAGGAGCCGAAAGTTTTCTTTTTCAGAAAAAAGCTTCTGCCGAGAGCGAGCACCGTGACATGCTGAGTCTCTGGGAAAGCAGAGATCCCCAAAGCTGTTGTGCCTGTGGATAGGCTGCAGAGGGATAGTGAAAAACTGCATTAGTTTTCAGGGCTGGCACCTTCCCTGTGGGAGAAGGAGCCGAAAGTTTTCTTTTTCAGAAAAAAGCTTCTGCCGAGAGCGAGCACCGTGACATGCTGAGTCTCTGGGAAAGCAGAGATCCCCAAAGCTGTTGTGCCTGTGGATAGGCTGCAGAGGGATAGTGAAAAACTGCATTAGTTTTCAGGGCTGGCACCTTCCCTGTGGGAGAAGGAGCCGTAAGTTTGCCTTTTCAGAAAAAAGCTTCTGCCGAGAGCGAGCACCGTGACCTGCTGAGTCTCTGGGAAAGCAGAGATCCCCAAAGCTCTTGTGCCTGTGGATAGGCTGCAGAGGGATAGTGCATACCAGCAAGATCTTTCAGGGCTAGCACCTTCCTTGTGGGAGAAGGAGCCAGACGTTTGCCTTCTCAGAAAAATCTTCTGCCGAGAACGAGCACCGTGACATGCTGAGTCTCTGGGAAAGCAGAGATCCCCAGTGCTGTTGCGGCTAAAGATAGGCTGCAGAGGGATAGTGAATACCAGCAAGATCTTTCAGGGCTGGCACCTTCCTTGTGGGAGAAGGAGCCGTAAGTTTGCCTTTTCAGAAAAAGGTTCTGGCGAGAGTGAGCACCGTGACATGCTGAGTCTCTGGGAAAGCAGAGATCCCCAAAGCTGTTGTGCCTGTGGATAGGCTGCAGGAGGATAGTGAAGAGCTGCATTAGCTTTCAGGCCTGGCACCTTCCTTGTGGGAGAAGGAGCCGAAAGTTTTCTTTTTCAGAAAAAAGCTTCTGCCGAGAGCGAGCACCGTGACATGCTGAGTCTCTGGGAAAGCAGAGATCCCCAAAGCTGTTGTGCCTGTGGATAGGCTGCAGAGGGATAAGTGAAAAACTGCATTAGTTTTCAGGGCTGGCACCTTCCCTGTGGGAGAAGGAGCCGTAAGTTTGCCTTTTCAGAAAAAAGCTTCTGCCGAGAGCGAGCACCGTGACATGCTGAGTCTCTGGGAAAGCAGAGATCCCCAAAGCTGTTGTGCCTGTGGATAGGCTGCAGAGGGATAGTGAAAAACTGCATTAGTTTTCAGGGCTGGCACCTTCCCTGTGGGAGAAGGAGCCGTAAGTTTGCCTTTTCAGAAAAAGGCTCTGGCGAGAGTGAGCACCGTGACATGCTGAGTCTCTGGGAAAGCAGAGATCCCCAAAGCTGTTGTGCCTGTGGATAGGCTGCAGGAGGATAGTGAAGAGCTGCAATAGCTTTCAGGCCTGGCACCTTCCTTGTGGGAGAAGGAGCCGAAAGTTTTCTTTTTCAGAAAAAAGCTTCTGCCGAGAGCGAGCACCGTGACATGCTGAGTCTCTGGGAAAGCAGAGATCCCCAAAGCTGTTGTGCCTGTGGATAGGCTGCAGAGGGATAGTGAAAAACTGCATTAGTTTTCAGGGCTGGCACCTTCCCTGCGGGAGAAGGAGCCGAAAGTTTTCTTTTTCAGAAAAAAGCTTCTGCCGAGAGCGAGCACCGTGACATGCTGAGTCTCTGGGAAAGCAGAGATCCCCAAAGCTGTTGTGCCTGTGGATAGGCTGCAGAGGGATAGTGAAAAACTGCATTAGTTTTCAGGGCTGGCACCTTCCCTGTGGGAGAAGGAGCCGTAAGTTTGCCTTTTCAGAAAAAAGCTTCTGCCGAGAACGAGCACCGTGACATGCTGAGTCTCTGGGAAAGCAGAGATCCCCAAAGCTGTTGTGCCTGTGGATAGGCTGCAGAGGGATAGTGAAAAACTGCATTAGTTTTCAGGGCTGGCACCTTCCCTGTGGGAGAAGGAGCCGAAAGTTTTCTTTTTCAGAAAAAAGCTTCTGCCGAGAGCGAGCACCGTGACATGCTGAGTCTCTGGGAAAGCAGAGATCCCCAAAGCTGTTGTGCCTGTGGATAGGCTGCAGAGGGATAGTGCATACCAGCAAGATCTTTCAGGGCTAGCACCTTCCTTGTGGGAGAAGGAGCCAGACGTTTGCCTTTTCAGAAAAAAGCTTCTGCCGAGAGCGAGCACCGTGACATGCTGAGTCTCTGGGAAAGCAGAGATCCCCAAAGCTGTTGTGCCTGTGGATAGGCTGCAGAGGGATAGTGAAAAACTGCATTAGTTTTCAGGGCTGGCACCTTCCCTGTGGGAGAAGGAGCCGAAAGTTTTCTTTTTCAGAAAAAGGCTCTGGCGAGAGTGAGCACCGTGACATGCTGAGTCTCTGGGAAAGCAGAGATCCCCAAAGCTGTTGTGCCTGTGGATAGGCTGCAGAGGGATAGTGAAAAACTGCATTAGTTTTCAGGGCTGGCACCTTCCCTGTGGGAGAAGGAGCCGTAAGTTTGCCTTTTCAGAAAAAAGCTCTGGCGAGAGTGAGCACCGTGACATGCTGAGTCTCTGGGAAAGCAGAGATCCCCAAAGCTGTTTTGCCTGTGGATAGGCTGCAGGAGGATAGTGAAGAGCTGCATTAGCTTTCAGGCCTGGCACCTTCCTTGTGGGAGAAGGAGCCGAAAGTTTTCTTTTTCAGAAAAAAGCTTCTGCCGAGAGCGAGCACCGTGACATGCTGAGTCTCTGGGAAAGCAGAGATCCCCAAAGCTGTTGTGCCTGTGGATAGGCTGCAGGAGGATAGTGAAGAGCTGCATTAGTTTTCAGGGCTGGCACCTTCCCTGTGGGAGAAGGAGCCGTAAGTTTGCCTTTTCAGAAAAAGGCTCTGGCGAGAGCGAGCACCGTGACATGCTGAGTCTCTGGGAAAGCAGAGATCCCCAAAGCTGTTGTGCCTGTGGATAGGCTGCAGAGGGATAGTGAAAAACTGCATTAGTTTTCAGGGCTGGCACCTTCCCTGTGGGAGAAGGAGCCGTAAGTTTGCCTTTTCAGAAAAAAGCTCTGGCGAGAGTGAGCACCGTGACATGCTGAGTCTCTGGGAAAGCAGAGATCCCCAGTGCTGTTTTGCCTGTGGATAGGCTGCAGGAGGATAGTGAAGAGCTGCATTAGCTTTCAGGCCTGGCACCTTCCTTGTGGGAGAAGGAGCCGAAAGTTTTCTTTTTCAGAAAAAAGCTTCTGCCGAGAGCGAGCACCGTGACATGCTGAGTCTCTGGGAAAGCAGAGATCCTCAAAGCTGTTGTGCCTGTGGATAGGCTGCAGAGGGATAGTGAAGACCAGCAAGATCTTTCAGGGCTGGCACCTTCCTTGTGGGAGAAGGAGCCGTAAGTTTGCCTTTTCAGAAAAAAGCTTCTGCCGAGAGCGAGCACCGTGACATGCTGAGTCTCTGGGAAAGCAGAGATCCCCAAAGCTGTTGTGCCTGTGGATAGGCTGCAGAGGGATAGTGAATACCAGCAATATCTTTCAGGGCTAGCACCTTCCTTGTGGGAGAAGGAGCCAGACGTTTGCCTTCTCAGAAAAAGCTTCTGCCGAGAACGAGCACCGTGACATGCTGAGTCTCTGGGAAAGCAGAGATCCCCAGTGCTGTTGCGGCTAAAGATAGGCTGCAGAGGGATAGTGAATACCAGCAAGATCTTTCAGGGCTGGCACCTTCCTTGTGGGAGAAGGAGCCGTAAGTTTGCCTTTTCAGAAAAAGGTTCTGGCGAGAGTGAGCACCGTGACATGCTGAGTCTCTGGGAAAGCAGAGATCCCCAGTGCTGTTGTGCCTGTGGATAGGCTGCAGGAGGATAGTGAAGAGCTGCATTAGCTTTCAGGCCTGGCACCTTCCTTGTGGGAGAAGGAGCCGAAAGTTTTCTTTTTCAGAAAAAAGCTTCTGCCGAGAGCGAGCACCGTGACATGCTGAGTCTCTGGGAAAGCAGAGATCCCCAAAGCTGTTGTGCCTGTGGATAGGCTGCAGAGGGATAGTGAAAAACTGCATTAGTTTTCAGGGCTGGCACCTTCCCTGTGGGAGAAGGAGCCGTAAGTTTGCCTTTTCAGAAAAAAGCTTCTGCCGAGAGCGAGCACCGTGACATGCTGAGTCTCTGGGAAAGCAGAGATCCCCAAAGCTGTTGTGCCTGTGGATAGGCTGCAGAGGGATAGTGAAAAACTGCATTAGTTTTCAGGGCTGGCACCTTCCCTGTGGGAGAAGGAGCCGTAAGTTTACCTTTTCAGAAAAAAGCTTCTGCCGAGAGCGAGCACCGTGACATGCTGAGTCTCTGGGAAAGCAGAGATCCCCAAAGCTGTTGTGCCTGTGGATAGGCTGCAGAGGGATAGTGAAAAACTGCATTAGTTTTCAGGGCTGGCACCTTCCCTGTGGGAGAAGGAGCCGTAAGTTTGCCTTTTCAGAAAAAGGCTCTGGCGAGAGTGAGCACCGTGACATGCTGAGTCTCTGGGAAAGCAGAGATCCCCAGTGCTGTTTTGCCTGTGGATAGGCTGCAGGAGGATAGTGAATAGCTGCATTAGCTTTCAGGCCTGGCACCTTCCTTGTGGGAGAAGGAGCCGAAAGTTTTCTTTTTCAGAAAAAAGCTTCTGCCGAGAGCGAGCACCGTGACATGCTGAGTCTCTGGGAAAGCAGAGATCCCCAAAGCTGTTGTGCCTGTGGATAGGCTGCAGAGGGATAGTGAAGACCAGCAAGATCTTTCAGGGCTGGCACCTTCCTTGTGGGAGAAGGAGCCGTAAGTTTGCCTTTTCAGAAAAAAGCTTCTGCCGAGAGCGAGCACCGTGACCTGCTGAGTCTCTGGGAAAGCAGAGATCCCCAAAGCTGTTGTGCCTGTGGATAGGCTGCAGAGGGATAGTGAATACCAGCAAGATCTTTCAGGGCTAGCACCTTCCTTGTGGGAGCAGGAGCCAGACGTTTGCCTTCTCAGAAAAAGCTTCTGCCGAGAACGAGCACCGTGACATGCTGAGTCTCTGGGAAAGCAGAGATCCCCAGTGCTGTTGCGGCTAAAGATAGGCTGTAGAGGGATAGTGAATACCAGCAAGATCTTTCAGGGCTGGCACCTTCCTTGTGGGAGAAGGAGCCGTAAGTTTGCCTTTTCAGAAAAAGGTTCTGGCGAGAGTGAGCACCGTGACATGCTGAGTCTCTGGGAAAGCAGAGATCCCCAGTGCTGTTGTGCCTGTGGATAGGCTGCAGGAGGATAGTGAAGAGCTGCATTAGCTTTCAGGCCTGGCACCTTCCTTGTGGGAGAAGGAGCCGAAAGTTTTCTTTTTCAGAAAAAAGCTTCTGCCGAGAGCGAGCACCGTGACATGCTGAGTCTCTGGGAAAGCAGAGATCCCCAAAGCTGTTGTGCCTGTGGATAGGCTGCAGAGGGATAGTGAAAAACTGCATTAGTTTTCAGGGCTGGCATCTTCCCTGTGGGAGAAGGAGCCGAAAGTTTTCTTTTTCAGAAAAAAGCTTCTGCCGAGAGCGAGCACCGTGACATGCTGAGTCTCTGGGAAAGCAGAGATCCCCAAAGCTGTTGTGCCTGTGGATAGGCTGCAGAGGGATAGTGAAAAACTGCATTAGTTTTCAGGGCTGGCACCTTCCCTGTGGGAGAAGGAGCCGAAAGTTTTCTTTTTCAGAAAAAGGCTCTGGCGAGAGTGAGCACCGTGACATGCTGAGTCTCTGGGAAAGCAGAGATCCCCAGTGCTGTTTTGCCTGTGGATAGGCTGCAGGAGGATAGTGAAGAGCTGCATTAGCTTTCAGGCCTGGCACCTTCCCTGTGGGAGAAGGAGCCGTAAGTTTGCCTTTTCAGAAAAAAGCTTCTGCCGAGAGCGAGCACCGTGACCTGCTGAGTCTCTGGGAAAGCAGAGATCCCCAAAGCTGTTGTGCCTGTGGATAGGCTGCAGAGGGATAGTGAATACCAGCAAGATCTTTCAGGGCTAGCACCTTCCTTGTGGGAGAAGGAGCCAGACGTTTGCCTTCTCAGAAAAAGCTTCTGCCGAGAACGAGCACCGTGACATGCTGAGTCTCTGGGAAAGCAGAGATCCCCAGTGCTGTTGCGGCTAAAGATAGGCTGTAGAGGGATAGTGAATACCAGCAAGATCTTTCAGGGCTGGCACCTTCCTTGTGGGAGAAGGAGCCGTAAGTTTGCCTTTTCAGAAAAAGGTTCTGGCGAGAGTGAGCACCGTGACATGCTGAGTCTCTGGGAAAGCAGAGATCCCCAGTGCTGTTGCGGCTAAAGAGAGGCTGCAGGGGGACGTTGAAGACCAGCAAGATCTTTCAGGGCTGGCACCTTCCTTGTGGGAGAAGGAGCCGTAAGTTTGCCTTTTCAGAAAAAAGCTTCTGCCGAGAGCGAGCACCGTGACCTGCTGAGTCTCTGGGAAAGCAGAGATCCCCAAAGCTGTTGTGCCTGTGGATAGGCTGCAGAGGGATAGTGAATACCAGCAAGATCTTTCAGGGCTAGCACCTTCCTTGTGGGAGAAGGAGCCAGACGTTTGCCTTCTTAGAAAAAGCTTCTGCCGAGAACGAGCACCGTGACATGCTGAGTCTCTGGGAAAGCAGAGATCCCCAAAGCTGTTGTGCCTGTGGATAGGCTGCAGGAGGATAGTGAAGAGCTGCATTAGCTTTCAGGCCTGGCACCTTCCTTGTGGGAGAAGGAGCCGAAAGTTTTCTTTTTCAGAAAAAAGCTTCTGCCGAGAGCGAGCACCGTGACATGCTGAGTCTCTGGGAAAGCAGAGATCCCCAAAGCTGTTGTGCCTGTGGATAGGCTGCAGAGGGATAGTGAAAAACTGCATTAGTTTTCAGGGCTGGCACCTTCCCTGTGGGAGAAGGAGCCGTAAGTTTGCCTTTTCAGAAAAAAGCTCTGCCGAGAGCGAGCACCGTGACATGCTGAGTCTCTGGGAAAGCAGAGATCCCCAAAGCTGTTGTGCCTGTGGATAGGCTGCAGAGGGATAGTGCATACCAGCAAGATCTTTCAGGGCTAGCACCTTCCTTGTGGGAGAAGGAGCCAGACGTTTGCCTTCTCAGAAAAAGCTTCTGCCGAGAACGAGCACCGTGACATGCTGAGTCTCTGGGAAAGCAGAGATCCCCAAAGCTGTTGTGCCTGTGGATAGGCTGCAGAGGGATAGTGAAAAACTGCATTAGTTTTCAGGGCTGGCACCTTCCCTGTGGGAGAAGGAGCCGAAAGTTTTCTTTTTCAGAAAAAAGCTTCTGCCGAGAGCGAGCACCGTGACATGCTGAGTCTCTGGGAAAGCAGAGATCCCCAAAGCTGTTGTGCCTGTGGATAGGCTGCAGAGGGATAGTGAAAAACTGCATTAGTTTTCAGGGCTGGCACCTTCCCTGTGGGAGAAGGAGCCGTAAGTTTGCCTTTTCAGAAAAAAGCTTCTGCCGAGAGCGAGCACCGTGACATGCTGAGTCTCTGGGAAGCAGAGATCCCCAAAGCTGTTGTGCCTGTGGATAGGCTGCAGAGGGATAGTGAATACCAGCAAGATCTTTCAGGGCTAGCACCTTCCTTGTGGGAGAAGGAGCCAGACGTTTGCCTTCTCAGAAAAAGCTTCTGCCGAGAACGAGCACCGTGACATGCTGAGTCTCTGGGAAAGCAGAGATCCCCAGTGCTGTTGCGGCTAAAGATAGGCTGCAGAGGGATAGTGAATACCAGCAAGATCTTTCAGGGCTAGCACCTTCCTTGTGGGAGAAGGAGCCGTAAGTTTGCCTTTTCAGAAAAAGGTTCTGGCGAGAGTGAGCACCGTGACATGCTGAGTCTCTGGGAAAGCAGAGATCCCCAGTGCTGTTGTGCCTGTGGATAGGCTGCAGGAGGATAGTGAAGAGCTGCATTAGTTTTCAGGGCTGGCACCTTCCCTGTGGGAGAAGGAGCCGAAAGTTTTCTTTTTCAGAAAAAAGCTTCTGCCGAGAGCGAGCACCGTGACATGCTGAGTCTCTGGGAAAGCAGAGATCCCCAAAGCTGTTGTGCCTGTGGATAGGCTGCAGAGGGATAGTGAAAAACTGCATTAGTTTTCAGGGCTGGCACCTTCCCTGTGGGAGAAGGAGCCGTAAGTTTGCCTTTTCAGAAAAAGGCTCTGGCGAGAGTGAGCACCGTGACATGCTGAGTCTCTGGGAAAGCAGAGATCCCCAGTGCTGTTGTGCCTGTGGATAGGCTGCAGGAGGATAGTGAAGAGCTGCATTAGCTTTCAGGCTGGGCACCTTCCTTGTGGGAGAAGGAGCCGAAAGTTTTCTTTTTCAGAAAAAAGCTTCTGCCGAGAGTGAGCACCGTGACATGCTGAGTCTCTGGGAAAGCAGAGATCCCCAAAGCTGTTGTGCCTGTGGATAGGCTGCAGAGGGATAGTGAAGACCAGCAAGATCTTTCAGGGCTGGCACCTTCCTTGTGGGAGAAGGAGCCGTAAGTTTGCCTTTTCAGAAAAAAGCTTCTGCCGAGAGCGAGCACCGTGACATGCTGAGTCTCTGGGAAAGCAGAGATCCCCAGGGCTGTTGCGGCTAAAGATAGGCTGCAGAGGGATAGTGAATACCAGCAAGATCTTTCAGGGCTGGCACCTTCCTTGTGGGAGAAGGAGCCGTAAGTTTGCCTTTTCAGAAAAAGGTTCTGGCGAGAGTGAGCACCGTGACATGCTGAGTCTCTGGGAAAGCAGAGATCCCCAAAGCTGTTGTGCCTGTGGATAGGCTGCAGGAGGATAGTGAAGAGCTGCATTAGCTTTCAGGCCTGGCACCTTCCTTGTGGGAGAAGGAGCCGAAAGTTTTCTTTTTCAGAAAAAAGCTTCTGCCGAGAGCGAGCACCGTGACATGCTGAGTCTCTGGGAAAGCAGAGATCCCCAAAGCTGTTGTGCCTGTGGATAGGCTGCAGAGGGATAGTGAAAAACTGCATTAGTTTTCAGGGCTGGCACCTTCCCTGTGGGAGAAGGAGCCGTAAGTTTGCCTTTTCAGAAAAAAGCTCTGCCGAGAGCGAGCACCGTGACATGCTGAGTCTCTGGGAAAGCAGAGATCCCCAAAGCTGTTGTGCCTGTGGATAGGCTGCAGAGGGATAGTGCATACCAGCAAGATCTTTCAGGGCTAGCACCTTCCTTGTGGGAGAAGGAGCCAGACGTTTGCCTTCTCAGAAAAAGCTTCTGCCGAGAACGAGCACCGTGACATGCTGAGTCTCTGGGAAAGCAGAGATCCCCAGTGCTGTTGCGGCTAAAGATAGGCTGCAGAGGGATAGTGAATACCAGCAAGATCTTTCAGGGCTGGCACCTTCCTTGTGGGAGAAGGAGCCGTAAGTTTGCCTTTTCAGAAAAAGGTTCTGGCGAGAGTGAGCACCGTGACCTGCTGAGTCTCTGGGAAAGCAGAGATCCCCAAAGCTGTTGTGCCTGTGGATAGGCTGCAGAGGGATAGTGAATACCAGCAAGATCTTTCAGGGCTAGCACCTTCCTTGTGGGAGAAGGAGCCAGACGTTTGCCTTCTCAGAAAAAGCTTCTGCCGAGAACGAGCACCGTGACATGCTGAGTCTCTGGGAAAGCAGAGATCCCCAGGGCTGTTGCGGCTAAAGATAGGCTGCAGAGGGATAGTGAATACCAGCAAGATCTTTCAGGGCTGGCACCTTCCTTGTGGGAGAAGGAGCCGTAAGTTTGCCTTTTCAGAAAAAGGTTCTGGCGAGAGTGAGCACCGTGACATGCTGAGTCTCTGGGAAAGCAGAGATCCCCAAAGCTGTTGTGCCTGTGGATAGGCTGCAGAGGGATAGTGAAAAACTGCATTAGTTTTCAGGGCTGGCACCTTCCCTGTGGGAGAAGGAGCCGTAAGTTTGCCTTTTCAGAAAAAAGCTTCTGCCGAGAGCGAGCACCGTGACATGCTGAGTCTCTGGGAAAGCAGAGATCCCCAAAGCTGTTGTGCCTGTGGATAGGCTGCAGAGGGATAGTGCATACCAGCAAGATCTTTCAGGGCTAGCACCTTCCTTGTGGGAGAAGGAGCCAGACGTTTGCCTTCTCAGAAAAATCTTCTGCCGAGAACGAGCACCGTGACATGCTGAGTCTCTGGGAAAGCAGAGATCCCCAAAGCTGTTGTGCCTGTGGATAGGCTGCAGAGGGATAGTGAAGAGCTGCATTAGCTTTCAGGCCTGGCACCTTCCTTGTGGGAGAAGGAGCCGAAAGTTTTCTTTTTCAGAAAAAAGCTTCTGCCGAGAGCGAGCACCGTGACCTGCTGAGTCTCTGGGAAAGCAGAGATCCCCAAAGCTGTTGTGCCTGTGGATAGGCTGCAGAGGGATAGTGAATACCAGCAAGATCTTTCAGGGCTAGCACCTTCCTTGTGGGAGAAGGAGCCAGACGTTTGCCTTCTTAGAAAAAGCTTCTGCCGAGAACGAGCACCGTGACATGCTGAGTCTCTGGGAAAGCAGAGATCCCCAGTGCTGTTGCGGCTAAAGATAGGCTGCAGAGGGATAGTGAATACCAGCAAGATCTTTCAGGGCTAGCACCTTCCTTGTGGGAGAAGGAGCCAGACGTTTGCCTTCTTAGAAAAAGCTTCTGCCGAGAACGAGCACCGTGACATGCTGAGTCTCTGGGAAAGCAGAGATCCCCAGTGCTGTTGCGGCTAAAGATAGGCTGCAGAGGGATAGTGAATACCAGCAAGATCTTTCAGGGCTGGCACCTTCCTTGTGGGAGAAGGAGCCGAAAGTTTGCCTTTTCAGAAAAAGGTTCTGGCGAGAGTGAGCACCGTGACATGCTGAGTCTCTGGGAAAGCAGAGATCCCCAGTGCTGTTGTGCCTGTGGATAGGCTGCAGGAGGATAGTGAAGAGCTGCATTAGCTTTCAGGCCTGGCACCTTCCTTGTGGGAGAAGGAGCTGAAAGTTTTCTTTTTCAGAAAAAAGCTTCTGCCGAGAGCGAGCACCGTGACATGCTGAGTCTCTGGGAAAGCAGAGATCCCCAAAGCTGTTGTGCCTGTGGATAGGCTGCAGAGGGATAGTGAAAAACTGCATTAGTTTTCAGGGCTGGCACCTTCCCTGTGGGAGAAGGAGCCGTAAGTTTGCCTTTTCAGAAAAAAGCTTCTGCCGAGAGCGAGCACCGTGACATGCTGAGTCTCTGGGAAAGCAGAGATCCCCAAAGCTGTTGTGCCTGTGGATAGGCTGCAGAGGGATAGTGCATACCAGCAAGATCTTTCAGGGCTAGCACCTTCCTTGTGGGAGAAGGAGCCAGACGTTTGCCTTCTCAGAAAAAGCTTCTGCCGAGAACGAGCACCGTGACATGCTGAGTCTCTGGGAAAGCAGAGATCCACAAAGCTGTTGTGCCTGTGGATAGGCTGCAGAGGGATAGTGAAAAACTGCATTAGTTTTCAGGGCTGGCACCTTCCCTGTGGGAGAAGGAGCCGTAAGTTTGCCTTTTCAGAAAAAAGCTTCTGCCGAGAGCGAGCACCGTGACATGCTGAGTCTCTGGGAAAGCAGAGATCCCCAAAGCTGTTGTGCCTGTGGATAGGCTGCAGAGGGATAGTGAATACAAGCAAGATCTTTCAGGGCTAGCACCTTCCTTGTGGGAGAAGGAGCCAGACGTTTGCCTTCTCAGAAAAAGCTTCTGCCGAGAACGAGCACCGTGACATGCTGAGTCTCTGGGAAAGCAGAGATCCCCAGTGCTGTTGCGGCTAAAGATAGGCTGCAGAGGGATAGTGAATACCAGCAAGATCTTTCAGGGCTGGCACCTTCCTTGTGGGAGAAGGAGCCGTAAGTTTGCCTTTTCAGAAAAAGGTTCTGGCGAGAGTGAGCACCGTGACATGCTGAGTCTCTGGGAAAGCAGAGATCCCCAGTGCTGTTGTGCCTGTGGATAGGCTGCAGGAGGATAGTGAAGAGCTGCATTAGTTTTCAGGGCTGGCACCTTCCCTGTGGGAGAAGGAGCCGAAAGTTTTCTTTTTCAGAAAAAATCTTCTGCCGAGAGCGAGCACCGTGACATGCTGAGTCTCTGGGAAAGCAGAGATCCCCAAAGCTGTTGTGCCTGTGGATAGGCTGCAGAGGGATAGTGAAAAACTGCATTAGTTTTCAGGGCTGGCACCTTCCCTGTGGGAGAAGGAGCCGTAAGTTTGCCTTTTCAGAAAAAGGCTCTGGCGAGAGTGAGCACCGTGACATGCTGAGTCTCTGGGAAAGCAGAGATCCCCAGTGCTGTTGTGCCTGTGGATAGGCTGCAGGAGGATAGTGAAGAGCTGCATTAGCTTTCAGGCTTGGCACCTTCCTTGTGGGAGAAGGAGCCGAAAGTTTTCTTTTTCAGAAAAAAGCTTCTGCCGAGAGTGAGCACCGTGACATGCTGAGTCTCTGGGAAAGCAGAGATCCCCAAAGCTGTTGTGCCTGTGGATAGGCTGCAGAGGGATAGTGAAGACCAGCAAGATCTTTCAGGGCTGGCACCTTCCTTGTGGGAGAAGGAGCCGTAAGTTTGCCTTTTCAGAAAAAAGCTTCTGCCGAGAGCGAGCACCGTGACATGCTGAGTCTCTGGGAAAGCAGAGATCCCCAAAGCTGTTGTGCCTGTGGATAGGCTGCAGAGGGATAGTGAATACCAGCAAGATCTTTCAGGGCTAGCACCTTCCTTGTGGGAGAAGGAGCCAGACGTTTGCCTTCTCAGAAAAAGCTTCTGCCGAGAGTGAGCACCGTGACATGCTGAGTCTCTGGGAAAGCAGAGATCCCCAAAGCTGTTGTGCCTGTGGATAGGCTGCAGAGGGATAGAGAAAAACTGCATTAGTTTTCAGGGCTGGCACCTTCCCTGTGGGAGAAGGAGCCGTAAGTTTGCCTTTTCAGAAAAAAGCTTCTGCCGAGAGCGAGCACCGTGACATGCTGAGTCTCTGGGAAAGCAGAGATCCCCAAAGCTGTTGTGCCTGTGGATAGGCTGCAGAGGGATAGTGCATACCAGCAAGATCTTTCAGGGCTAGCACCTTCCTTGTGGGAGAAGGAGCCAGACGTTTGCCTTCTCAGAAAAAGCTTCTGCCGAGAACGAGCACCGTGACATGCTGAGTCTCTGGGAAAGCAGAGATCCCCAAAGCTGTTGTGCCTGTGGATAGGCTGCAGGAGGATAGTGAAGAGCTGCATTAGCTTTCAGGCCTGGCACCTTCCTTGTGGGAGAAGGAGCCGAAAGTTTTCTTTTTCAGAAAAAAGCTTCTGCCGAGAGCGAGCACCGTGACATGCTGAGTCTCTGGGAAAGCAGAGATCCCCAAAGCTGTTGTGCCTGTGGATAGGCTGCAGAGGGATAGTCAAAAACTGCATTAGTTTTCAGGGCTGGCACCTTCCCTGTGGGAGAAGGAGCCGTAAGTTTGCCTTTTCAGAAAAAAGCTTCTGCCGAGAGCGAGCACCGTGACATGCTGAGTCTCTGGGAAAGCAGAGATCCCCAAAGCTGTTGTGCCTGTGGATAGGCTGCAGAGGGATAGTGCATACCAGCAAGATCTTTCAGGGCTAGCACCTTCCTTGTGGGAGAAGGAGCCAGACGTTTGCCTTCTCAGAAAAAGCTTCTGCCGAGAACGAGCACCGTGACATGCTGAGTCTCTGGGAAAGCAGAGATCCCCAAAGCTGTTGTGCCTGTGGATAGGCTGCAGAGGGATAGTGAAAAACTGCATTAGTTTTCAGGGCTGGCACCTTCCCTGTGGGAGAAGGAGCCGAAAGTTTTCTTTTTCAGAAAAAAGCTTCTGCCGAGAGCGAGCACCGTGACATGCTGAGTCTCTGGGAAAGCAGAGATCCCCAAAGCTGTTGTGCCTGTGGATAGGCTGCAGAGGGATAGTGAAAAACTGCATTAGTTTTCAGGGCTGGCACCTTCCCTGTGGGAGAAGGAGCCGTAAGTTTGCCTTTTCAGAAAAAAGCTTCTGCCGAGAGCGAGCACCGTGACCTGCTGATTCTCTGGGAAAGCAGAGATCCCCAAAGCTGTTGTGCCTGTGGATAGGCTGCAGAGGGATAGTGAATACCAGCAAGATCTTTCAGGGCTAGCACCTTCCTTGTAGGAGAAGGAGCCGTAAGTTTGCCTTTTCAGAAAAAAGCTTCTGCCGAGAGCGAGCACCGTGACATGCTGAGTCTCTGGGAAAGCAGAGATCCCCAGTGCTGTTGCGGCTAAAGATAGGCTGCAGAGGGATAGTGAATACCAGCAAGATCTTTCAGGGCTGGCACCTTCCTTGTGGGAGAAGGAGCCGTAAGTTTGCCTTTTCAGAAAAAGGTTCTGGCGAGAGTGAGCACCGTGACATGCTGAGTCTCTGGGAAAGCAGAGATCCCCAGTGCTGTTGCGGCTAAAGATAGGCTGCAGAGGGATAGTGAATACCAGCAAGATCTTTCAGGGCTGGCACCTTCCTTGTGGGAGAAGGAGCCGTAAGTTTGCCTTTTCAGAAAAAAGCTTCTGCCGAGAGCGAGCACCGTGACCTGCTGAGTCTCTGGGAAAGCAGAGATCCCCAAAGCTGTTGTGCCTGTGGATAGGCTGCAGAGGGATAGTGAATACAAGCAAGATCTTTCAGGGCTGGCACCTTCCTTGTGGGAGAAGGAGCCGTAAGTTTGCCTTTTCAGAAAAAAGCTTCTGCCGAGAGCGAGCACCGTGACCTGCTGAGTCTCTGGGAAAGCAGAGATCCCCAAAGCTGTTGTGCCTGTGGATAGGCTGCAGAGGGATAGTGCATACCAGCAAGATCTTTCAGGGCTAGCACCTTCCTTGTGGGAGAAGGAGCCAGACGTTTGCCTTCTCAGAAAAAGCTTCTGCCGAGAACGAGCACCGTGACATGCTGAGTCTCTGGGAAAGCAGAGATCCCCAAAGCTGTTGTGCCTGTGGATAGGCTGCAGAGGGATAGTGAAAAACTGCATTAGTTTTCAGGGCTGGCACCTTCCCTGTGGGAGAAGGAGCCGTAAGTTTGCCTTTTCAGAAAAAGGTTCTGGCGAGAGTGAGCACCGTGACATGCTGAGTCTCTGGGAAAGCAGAGATCCCCAGTGCTGTTGTGCCTGTGGATAGGCTGCAGGAGGATAGTGAAGAGCTGCATTAGCTTTCAGGCCTGGCACCTTCCTTGTGGGAGAAGGAGCCGAAAGTTTTCTTTTTCAGAAAAAAGCTTCTGCCGAGAGCGAGCACCGTGACATGCTGAGTCTCTGGGAAAGCAGAGATCCCCAAAGCTGTTGTGCCTGTGGATAGGCTGCAGAGGGATAGTCAAAAACTGCATTAGTTTTCAGGGCTGGCACCTTCCCTGTGGGAGAAGGAGCCGTAAGTTTGCCTTTTCAGAAAAAAGCTTCTGCCGAGAGCGAGCACCGTGACATGCTGAGTCTCTGGGAAAGCAGAGATCCCCAAAGCTGTTGTGCCTGTGGATAGGCTGCAGAGGGATAGTGCATACCAGCAAGATCTTTCAGGGCTAGCACCTTCCTTGTGGGAGAAGGAGCCAGACGTTTGCCTTCTCAGAAAAAGCTTCTGCCGAGAACGAGCACCGTGACATGCTGAGTCTCTGGGAAAGCAGAGATCCCCAAAGCTGTTGTGCCTGTGGATAGGCTGCAGAGGGATAGTGAAAAACTGCATTAGTTTTCAGGGCTGGCACCTTCCCTGTGGGAGAAGGAGCCGTAAGTTTGCCTTTTCAGAAAAAGGCTCTGGCGAGAGTGAGCACCGTGACATGCTGAGTCTCTGGGAAAGCAGAGATCCCCAAAGCTGTTGTGCCTGTGGATAGGCTGCAGAGGGATAGTGAAAAACTGCATTAGTTTTCAGGGCTGGCACCTTCCCTGTGGGAGAAGGAGCCGTAAGTTTGCCTTTTCAGAAAAAAGCTTCTGCCGAGAGCGAGCACCGTGACCTGCTGATTCTCTGGGAAAGCAGAGATCCCCAAAGCTGTTGTGCCTGTGGATAGGCTGCAGAGGGATAGTGAATACCAGCAAGATCTTTCAGGGCTAGCACCTTCCTTGTAGGAGAAGGAGCCGTAAGTTTGCCTTTTCAGAAAAAAGCTTCTGCCGAGAGCGAGCACCGTGACATGCTGAGTCTCTGGGAAAGCAGAGATCCCCAGTGCTGTTGCGGCTAAAGATAGGCTGCAGAGGGATAGTGAATACCAGCAAGATCTTTCAGGGCTGGCACCTTCCTTGTGGGAGAAGGAGCCGTAAGTTTGCCTTTTCAGAAAAAGGCTCTGGCGAGAGTGAGCACCGTGACATGCTGAGTCTCTGGGAAAGCAGAGATCCCCAGTGCTGTTTTGCCTGTGGATAGGCTGCAGGAGGATAGTGAAGAGCTGCATTAGCTTTCAGGCCTGGCACCTTCCTTGTGGGAGAAGGAGCCGAAAGTTTTCTTTTTCAGAAAAAAGCTTCTGCCGAGAGCGAGCACCGTGACATGCTGAGTCTCTGGGAAAGCAGAGATCCCCAGTGCTGTTGTGCCTGTGGATAGGCTGCAGAGGGATAGTGAAGACCAGCAAGATCTTTCAGGGCTGGCACCTTCCTTGTGGGAGAAGGAGCCGTAAGTTTGCCTTTTCAGAAAAAAGCTTCTGCCGAGAGCGAGCACCGTGACCTGCTGAGTCTCTGGGAAAGCAGAGATCCCCAAAGCTGTTGTGCCTGTGGATAGGCTGCAGAGGGATAGTGAATACCAGCAAGATCTTTCAGGGCTAGCACCTTCCTTGTGGGAGAAGGAGCCAGACGTTTGCCTTCTCAGAAAAAGCTTCTGCCGAGAACGAGCACCGTGACATGCTGAGTCTCTGGGAAAGCAGAGATCCCCAGTGCTGTTGTGCCTGTGGATAGGCTGCAGGAGGATAGTGAAGAGCTGCATTAGCTTTCAGGCCTGGCACCTTCCTTGTGGGAGAAGGAGCCGAAAGTTTTCTTTTTCAGAAAAAAGCTTCTGCCGAGAGCGAGCACCGTGACATGCTGAGTCTCTGGGAAAGCAGAGATGCCCAAAGCTGTTGTGCCTGTGGATAGGCTGCAGAGGGATAGTGAAGACCAGCAAGATCTTTCAGGGCTGGCACCTTCCTTGTGGGAGAAGGAGCCGTAAGTTTGCCTTTTCAGAAAAAAGCTTCTGCCGAGAGCGAGCACCGTGACCTGCTGAGTCTCTGGGAAAGCAGAGATCCCCAAAGCTGTTGTGCCTGTGGATAGGCTGCAGAGGGATAGTGAATACCAGCAAGATCTTTCAGGGCTGGCACCTTCCTTGTGGGAGAAGGAGCCGTAAGTTTGCCTTTTCAGAAAAAAGCTTCTGCCGAGAGCGAGCACCGTGACCTGCTGAGTCTCTGGGAAAGCAGAGATCCCCAAAGCTGTTGTGCCTGTGGATAGGCTGCAGAGGGATAGTGAATACCAGCAAGATCTTTCAGGGCTAGCACCTTCCTTGTGGGAGAAGGAGCCAGACGTTTGCCTTCTTAGAAAAAGCTTCTGCCGAGAACGAGCACCGTGACATGCTGAGTCTCTGGGAAAGCAGAGATCCCCAGTGCTGTTGCGGCTAAAGATAGGCTGCAGAGGGATAGTGAAGAGCTGCATTAGCTTTCAGGCCTGGCACCTTCCTTGTGGGAGAAGGAGCCGAAAGTTTGCCTTTTCAGAAAAAGGTTCTGGCGAGAGTGAGCACCGTGACATGCTGAGTCTCTGGGAAAGCAGAGATCCCCAGTGCTGTTGTGCCTGTGGATAGGCTGCAGGAGGATAGTGAAGAGCTGCATTAGCTTTCAGGCCTGGCACCTTCCTTGTGGGAGAAGGAGCAGAAAGTTTTCTTTTTCAGAAAAAAGCTTCTGCCGAGAGCGAGCACCGTGACATGCTGAGTCTCTGGGAAAGCAGAGATCCCCAAAGCTGTTGTGCCTGTGGATAGGCTGCAGAGGGATAGTGAAAAACTGCATTAGTTTTCAGGGCTGGCACCTTCCCTGTGGGAGAAGGAGCCGTAAGTTTGCCTTTTCAGAAAAAAGCTTCTGCCGAGAGCGAGCACCGTGACATGCTGAGTCTCTGGGAAAGCAGAGATCCCCAAAGCTGTTGTGCCTGTGGATAGGCTGCAGAGGGATAGTGAAAAACTGCATTAGTTTTCAGGGCTGGCACCTTCCCTGTGGGAGAAGGAGCCGAAAGTTTTCTTTTTCAGAAAAAAGCTTCTGCCGAGAGCGAGCACCGTGACATGCTGAGTCTCTGGGAAAGCAGAGATCCCCAAAGCTGTTGTGCCTGTGGATAGGCTGCAGAGGGATAGTGAATACAAGCAAGATCTTTCAGGGCTAGCACCTTCCTTGTGGGAGAAGGAGCCAGACGTTTGCCTTCTCAGAAAAAGCTTCTGCCGAGAACGAGCACCGTGACATGCTGAGTCTCTGGGAAAGCAGAGATCCCCAGTGCTGTTGCGGCTAAAGATAGGCTGCAGAGGGATAGTGAATACCAGCAAGATCTTTCAGGGCTGGCACCTTCCTTGTGGGAGAAGGAGCCGTAAGTTTGCCTTTTCAGAAAAAGGTTCTGGCGAGAGTGAGCACCGTGACATGCTGAGTCTCTGGGAAAGCAGAGATCCCCAGTGCTGTTGTGCCTGTGGATAGGCTGCAGGAGGATAGTGAAGAGCTGCATTAGTTTTCAGGGCTGGCACCTTCCCTGTGGGAGAAGGAGCCGAAAGTTTTCTTTTTCAGAAAAAAGCTTCTGCCGAGAGCGAGCACCGTGACATGCTGAGTCTCTGGGAAAGCAGAGATCCCCAAAGCTGTTGTGCCTGTGGATAGGCTGCAGAGGGATAGTGAAAAACTGCATTAGTTTTCAGGGCTGGCACCTTCCCTGTGGGAGAAGGAGCCGTAAGTTTGCCTTTTCAGAAAAAGGCTCTGGCGAGAGTGAGCACCGTGACATGCTGAGTCTCTGGGAAAGCAGAGATCCCCAAAGCTGTTGTGCCTGTGGATAGGCTGCAGGAGGATAGTGAAGAGCTGCATTAGCTTTCAGGCTTGGCACCTTCCTTGTGGGAGAAGGAGCCGAAAGTTTTCTTTTTCAGAAAAAAGCTTCTGCTGAGAGCGAGCACCGTGACATGCTGAGTCTCTGGGAAAGCAGAGATCCCCAAACCTGTTGTGCCTGTGGATAGGCTGCAGAGGGATAGTGAAGACCAGCAAGATCTTTCAGGGCTGGCACCTTCCTTGTGGGAGAAGGAGCCGTAAGTTTGCCTTTTCAGAAAAAAGCTTCTGCCGAGAGCGAGCACCGTGACATGCTGAGTCTCTGGGAAAGCAGAGATCCCCAAAGCTGTTGTGCCTGTGGATAGGCTGCAGAGGGATAGTGAATACCAGCAAGATCTTTCAGGGCTAGCACCTTCCTTGTGGGAGAAGGAGCCAGACGTTTGCCTTCTCAGAAAAAGCTTCTGCCGAGAACGAGCACCGTGACATGCTGAGTCTCTGGGAAAGCAGAGATCCCCAGGGCTGTTGCGGCTAAAGATAGGCTGCAGAGGGATAGTGAATACCAGCAAGATCTTTCAGGGCTGGCACCTTCCTTGTGGGAGAAGGAGCCGTAAGTTTGCCTTTTCAGAAAAAGGTTCTGGCGAGAGTGAGCACCGTGACATGCTGAGTCTCTGGGAAAGCAGAGATCCCCAAAGCTGTTGTGCCTGTGGATAGGCTACAGGAGGATAGTGAAGAGCTGCATTAGCTTTCAGGGCTGGCAACTTCCTTGTGGGAGAAGGAGCCGAAAGTTTTCTTTTTCAGAAAAAAGCTTCTGCCGAGAGCGAGCACCGTGACCTGCTGAGTCTCTGGGAAAGCATAGATCCCCAAAGCTGTTGTGCCTGTGGATAGGCTGCAGAGGGATAGTGAATACCAGCAAGATCTTTCAGGGCTAGCACCTTCCTTGTGGGAGAAGGAGCCAGACGTTTGCCTTCTTAGAAAAAGCTTCTGCCGAGAACGAGCACCGTGACATGCTGAGTCTCTGGGAAAGCAGAGATCCCCAGTGCTGTTGCGGCTAAAGATAGGCTGCAGAGGGATAGTGAAGAGCTGCATTAGCTTTCAGTCCTGGCACCTTCCTTGTGGGAGAAGGAGCCGAAAGTTTGCCTTTTCAGAAAAAGGTTCTGGCGAGAGTGAGCACCGTGACATGCTGAGTCTCTGGGAAAGCAGAGATCCCCAGTGCTGTTGTGCCTGTGGATAGGCTGCAGGAGGATAGTGAAGAGCTGCATTAGCTTTCAGGCCTGGCACCTTCCTTGTGGGAGAAGGAGCCGAAAGTTTTCTTTTTCAGAAAAAAGCTTCTGCCGAGAGCGAGCACCGTGACATGCTGAGTCTCTGGGAAAGCAGAGATCCCCAAAGCTGTTGTGCCTGTGGATAGGCTGCAGAGGGATAGTGAAAAACTGCATTAGTTTTCAGGGCTGGCACCTTCCCTGTGGGAGAAGGAGCCGTAAGTTTGCCTTTTCAGAAAAAAGCTTCTGCCGAGAGCGAGCACCGTGACATGCTGAGTCTCTGGGAAAGCAGAGATCCCCAAAGCTGTTGTGCCTGTGGATAGGCTGCAGAGGGATAGTGCATACCAGCAAGATCTTTCAGGGCTAGCACCTTCCTTGTGGGAGAAGGAGCCAGACGTTTGCCTTCTCAGAAAAAGCTTCTGCCGAGAACGAGCACCGTGACATGCTGAGTCTCTGGGAAAGCAGAGATCCCCAGTGCTGTTGTACCTGTGGATAGGCTGCAGAGGGATAGTGAATACCAGCAAGATCTTTCAGGGCTGGCACCTTCCTTGTGGGAGAAGGAGCCGTAAGTTTGCCTTTTCAGAAAAAGGTTCTGGCGAGAGTGAGCACCGTGACATGCTGAGTCTCTGGGAAAGCAGAGATCCCCAGTGCTGTTGTGCCTGTGGATAGGCTGCAGGAGGATAGTGAAGAGCTGCATTAGTTTTCAGGGCTGGCACCTTCCCTGTGGGAGAAGGAGCTGAAAGTTTTCTTTTTCAGAAAAAAGCTTCTGCCGAGAGCGAGCACCGTGACATGCTGAGTCTCTGGGAAAGCAGAGATCCCCAAAGCTGTTGTGCCTGTGGATAGGCTGCAGAGGGATAGTGAAAAACTGCATTAGTTTTCAGGGCTGGCACCTTCCCTGTGGGAGAAGGAGCCGTAAGTTTGCCTTTTCAGAAAAAGGCTCTGGCGAGAGTGAGCACCGTGACATGCTGAGTCTCTGGGAAAGCAGAGATCCCCAGTGCTGTTGTGCCTGTGGATAGGCTGCAGGAGGATAGTGAAGAGCTGCATTAGCTTTCAGGCTTGGCACCTTCCTTGTGGGAGAAGGAGCCGAAAGATTTCTTTTTCAGAAAAAAGCTTCTGCCGAGAGCGAGCACCGTGACATGCTGAGTCTCTGGGAAAGCAGAGATCCCCAAAGCTGTTGTGCCTGTGGATAGGCTGCAGAGGGATAGTGAAGACCAGCAAGATCTTTCAGGGCTGGCACCTTCCTTGTGGGAGAAGGAGCCGTAAGTTTGCCTTTTCAGAAAAAAGCTTCTGCCGAGAGCGAGCACCGTGACATGCTGAGTCTCTGGGAAAGCAGAGATCCCCAAAGCTGTTGTGCCTGTGGATAGGCTGCAGAGGGATAGTGAATACCAGCAAGATCTTTCAGGGCTAGCACCTTCCTTGTGGGAGAAGGAGCCAGACGTTTGCCTTCTCAGAAAAAGCTTCTGCCGAGAACGAGCACCGTGACATGCTGAGTCTCTGGGAAAGCAGAGATCCCCAGGGCTGTTGCGGCTAAAGATAGGCTGCAGAGGGATAGTGAATACCAGCAAGATCTTTGAGGGCTGGCACCTTCCTTGTGGGAGAAGGAGCCGTAAGTTTGCCTTTTCAGAAAAAGGTTCTGGCGAGAGTGAGCACCGTGACATGCTGAGTCTCTGGGAAAGCAGAGATCCCCAAAGCTGTTGTGCCTGTGGATAGGCTGCAGAGGGATAGTGAAAAACTGCATTAGTTTTCAGGGCTGGCACCTTCCCTGTGGGAGAAGGAGCCGTAAGTTTGCCTTTTCAGAAAAAAGCTTCTGCCGAGAGCGAGCACCGTGACATGCTGAGTCTCTGGGAAAGCAGAGATCCCCAAAGCTGTTGTGCCTGTGGATAGGCTGCAGGAGGATAGTGAAGAGCTGCATTAGCTTTCAGGCCTGGCACCTTCCTTGTGGGAGAAGGAGCCGAAAGTTTTCTTTTTCAGAAAAAAGCTTCTGCCGAGAGCGAGCACCGTGACATGCTGAGTCTCTGGGAAAGCAGAGATCCCCAAAGCTGTTGTGCCTGTGGATAGGCTGCAGAGGGATAGTGAAAAACTGCATTAGTTTTCAGGGCTGGCACCTTCCCTGTGGGAGAAGGAGCCGTAAGTTTGCCTTTTCAGAAAAAAGCTTCTGCCGAGAGCGAGCACCGTGACATGCTGAGTCTCTGGGAAAGCAGAGATCCCCAAAGCTGTTGTGCCTGTGGATAGGCTGCAGAGGGATAGTGCATACCAGCAAGATCTTTCAGGGCTAGCACCTTCCTTGTGGGAGAAGGAGCCAGACGTTTGCCTTCTCAGAAAAAGCTTCTGCCGAGAACGAGCACCGTGACCTGCTGAGTCTCTGGGAAAGCAGAGATCCCCAAAGCTGTTGTGCCTGTGGATAGGCTGCAGAGGGATAGTGAATACCAGCAAGATCTTTCAGGGCTAGCACCTTCCTTGTGGGAGAAGGAGCCAGACGTTTGCCTTCTCAGAAAAAGCTTCTGCCGAGAGTGAGCACCGTGACATGCTGAGTCTCTGGGAAAGCAGAGATCCCCAGTGCTGTTGTGCCTGTGGATAGGCTGCAGGAGGATAGTGAAGAGCTGCATTAGCTTTCAGGCCTGGCACCTTCCTTGTGGGAGAAGGAGCCGAAAGTTTTCTTTTTCAGAAAAAAGCTTCTGCCGAGAGCGAGCACCGTGACATGCTGAGTCTCTGGGAAAGCAGAGATCCCCAAAGCTGTTGTGCCTGTGGATAGGCTGCAGAGGGATAGTGAAAAACTGCATTAGTTTTCAGGGCTGGCACCTTCCCTGTGGGAGAAGGAGCCGTAAGTTTGCCTTTTCAGAAAAAAGCTTCTGCCGAGAGCGAGCACCGTGACATGCTGAGTCTCTGGGAAAGCAGAGATCCCCAAAGCTGTTGTGCCTGTGGATAGGCTGCAGAGGGATAGTGAAAAACTGCATTAGTTTTCAGGGCTGGCAACTTCCCTGTGGGAGAAGGAGCCGAAAGTTTTCTTTTTCAGAAAAAAGCTTCTGCCGAGAGCGAGCACCGTGACATGCTGAGTCTCTGGGAAAGCAGAGATGCCCAAAGCTGTTGTGCCTGTGGATAGGCTGCAGAGGGATAGTGAAGACCAGCAAGATCTTTCAGGGCTGGCACCTTCCTTGTGGGAGAAGGAGCCGTAAGTTTGCCTTTTCAGAAAAAAGCTTCTGCCGAGAGCGAGCACCGTGACCTGCTGAGTCTCTGGGAAAGCAGAGATCCCCAAAGCTGTTGTGCCTGTGGATAGGCTGCAGAGGGATAGTGAATACAAGCAAGATCTTTCAGGGCTGGCACCTTCCTTGTGGGAGAAGGAGCCGTAAGTTTGCCTTTTCAGAAAAAAGCTTCTGCCGAGAGCGAGCACCGTGACCTGCTGAGTCTCTGGGAAAGCAGAGATCCCCAAAGCTGTTGTGCCTGTGGATAGGCTGCAGAGGGATAGTGAATACCAGCAAGATCTTTCAGGGCTAGCACCTTCCTTGTGGGAGAAGGAGCCAGACGTTTGCCTTCTTAGAAAAAGCTTCTGCCGAGAACGAGCACCGTGACATGCTGAGTCTCTGGGAAAGCAGAGATCCCCAGTGCTGTTGCGGCTAAAGATAGGCTGCAGAGGGATAGTGAAGAGCTGCATTAGCTTTCAGGCCTGGCACCTTCCTTGTGGGAGAAGGAGCCGAAAGTTTGCCTTTTCAGAAAAAGGTTCTGGCGAGAGTGAGCACCGTGACATGCTGAGTCTCTGGGAAAGCAGAGATCCCCAGTGCTGTTGTGCCTGTGGATAGGCTGCAGGAGGATAGTGAAGAGCTGCATTAGCTTTCAGGCCTGGCACCTTCCTTGTGGGAGAAGGAGCCGAAAGTTTTCTTTTTCAGAAAAAAGCTTCTGCCGAGAGCGAGCACCGTGACATGCTGAGTCTCTGGGAAAGCAGAGATCCCCAAAGCTGTTGTGCCTGTGGATAGGCTGCAGAGGGATAGTGAAAAACTGCATTAGTTTTCAGGGCTGGCACCTTCCCTGTGGGAGAAGGAGCCGTAAGTTTGCCTTTTCAGAAAAAAGCTTCTGCCGAGAGCGAGCACCGTGACATGCTGAGTCTCTGGGAAAGCAGAGATCCCCAAAGCTGTTGTGCCTGTGGATAGGCTGCAGAGGGATAGTGCATACCAGCAAGATCTTTCAGGGCTAGCACCTTCCTTGTGGGAGAAGGAGCCAGACGTTTGCCTTCTCAGAAAAAGCTTCTGCCGAGAACGAGCACCGTGACATGCTGAGTCTCTGGGAAAGCAGAGATCCCCAAAGCTCTTGTGCCTGTGGATAGGCTGCAGAGGGATAGTGAAGACCAGCAAGGTCTTTCAGGGCTGGCACCTTCCTTGTGGGAGAAGGAGCCGTAAGTTTGCCTTTTCAGAAAAAAGCTTCTGCCGAGAGCGAGCACCGTGACATGCTGAGTCTCTGGGAAAGCAGAGATCCCCAAAGCTGTTGTGCCTGTGGATAGGCTGCAGAGGGATAGTGCATACCAGCAAGATCTTTCAGGGCTAGCACCTTCCTTGTGGGAGAAGGAGCCAGACGTTTGCCTTCTCAGAAAAAGCTTCTGCCGAGAACGAGCACCGTGACATGCTGAGTCTCTGGGAAAGCAGAGATCCCCAAAGCTGTTGTGCCTGTGGATAGGCTGCAGGAGGATAGTGAAGAGCTGCATTAGCTTTCAGGCCTGGCACCTTCCTTGTGGGAGAAGGAGCCGAAAGTTTTCTTTTTCAGAAAAAAGCTTCTGCCGAGAGCGAGCACCGTGACATGCTGAGTCTCTGGGAAAGCAGAGATCCCCAAAGCTGTTGTGCCTGTGGATAGGCTGCAGAGGGATAGTGAAGACCAGCAAGATCTTTCAGGGCTGGCACCTTCCTTGTGGGAGAAGGAGCCGTAAGTTTGCCTTTTCAGAAAAAAGCTTCTGCCGAGAGCGAGCACCGTGACCTGCTGAGTCTCTGGGAAAGCAGAGATCCCCAAAGCTGTTGTGCCTGTGGATAGGCTGCAGAGGGATAGTGAATACCAGCAAGATCTTTCAGGGCTAGCACCTTCCTTGTGGGAGAAGGAGCCAGACGTTTGCCTTCTTAGAAAAAGCTTCTGCCGAGAACGAGCACCGTGACATGCTGAGTCTCTGGGAAAGCAGAGATCCCCAGTGCTGTTGCGGCTAAAGATAGGCTGCAGAGGGATAGTGAAGAGCTGCATTAGCTTTCAGGCCTGGCACCTTCCTTGTGGGAGAAGGAGCCGAAAGTTTTCTTTTTCAGAAAAAAGCTTCTGCCGAGAGCGAGCACCGTGACATGCTGAGTCTCTGGGAAAGCAGAGATCCCCAAAGCTGTTGTGCCTGTGGATAGGCTGCAGAGGGATAGTGAAAAACTGCATTAGTTTTCAGGGCTGGCACCTTCCCTGTGGGAGAAGGAGCCGTAAGTTTGCCTTTTCAGAAAAAAGCTTCTGCCGAGAGCGAGCACCGTGACATGCTGAGTCTCTGGGAAAGCAGAGATCCCCAAAGCTGTTGTGCCTGTGGATAGGCTGCAGAGGGATAGTGCATACCAGCAAGATCTTTCAGGGCTAGCACCTTCCTTGTGGGAGAAGGAGCCAGACGTTTGCCTTCTCAGAAAAAGCTTCTGCCGAGAACGAGCACCGTGACATGCTGAGTCTCTGGGAAAGCAGAGATCCCCAAAGCTGTTGTGCCTGTGGATAGGCTGCAGAGGGATAGTGAAAAACTGCATTAGTTTTCAGGGCTGGCACCTTCCCTGTGGGAGAAGGAGCCGTAAGTTTGCCTTTTCAGAAAAAAGCTTCTGCCGAGAGCGAGCACCGTGACATGCTGAGTCTCTGGGAAAGCAGAGATCCCCAAAGCTGTTGTGCCTGTGGATAGGCTGCAGAGGGATAGTGAATACAAGCAAGATCTTTCAGGGCTAGCACCTTCCTTGTGGGAGAAGGAGCCAGACGTTTGCCTTCTCAGAAAAAGCTTCTGCCGAGAACGAGCACCGTGACATGCTGAGTCTCTGGGAAAGCAGAGATCCCCAGTGCTGTTGCGGCTAAAGATAGGCTGCAGAGGGATAGTGAATACCAGCAAGATCTTTCAGGGCTGGCACCTTCCTTGTGGGAGAAGGAGCCGTAAGTTTGCCTTTTCAGAAAAAGGTTCTGGTGAGAGTGAGCACCGTGACATGCTGAGTCTCTGGGAAAGCAGAGATCCCCAAAGCTGTTGTGCCTGTGGATAGGCTGCAGAGGGATAGTGAAAAACTGCATTAGTTTTCAGGGCTGGCACCTTCCCTGTGGGAGAAGGAGCCGTAAGTTTGCCTTTTCAGAAAAAGGCTCTGGCGAGAGTGAGCACCGTGACATGCTGAGTCTCTGGGAAAGCAGAGATCCCCAGTGCTGTTGTGCCTGTGGATAGGCTGCAGGAGGATAGTGAAGAGCTGCATTAGCTTTCAGGCTTGGCACCTTCCTTGTGGGAGAAGGAGCCGAAAGTTTTCTTTTTCAGAAAAAAGCTTCTGCCGAGAGCGAGCACCGTGACATGCTGAGTCTCTGGGAAAGCAGAGATCCCCAAAGCTGTTGTGCCTGTGGATAGGCTGCAGAGGGATAAGGAAGACCAGCAAGATCTTTCAGGGCTGGCACCTTCCTTGTGGGAGAAGGAGCCGTAAGTTTGCCTTTTCAGAAAAAAGCTTCTGCCGAGAGCGAGCACCGTGACATGCTGAGTCTCTGGGAAAGCAGAGATCCCCAGGGCTGTTGCGGCTAAAGATAGGCTGCAGAGGGATAGTGAATACCAGCAAGATCTTTCAGGGCTGGCACCTTCCTTGTGGGAGAAGGAGCCGTAAGTTTGCCTTTTCAGAAAAAGCTTCTGCCGAGAGCGAGCACCGTGACATGCTGAGTCTCTGGGAAAGCAGAGATCCCCAAAGCTGTTGTGCCTGTGGATAGGCTGCAGAGGGATAGTGCATACCAGCAAGATCTTTCAGGGCTAGCACCTTCCTTGTGGGAGAAGGAGCCAGACGTTTGCCTTCTCAGAAAAAGCTTCTGCCGAGAACGAGCACCGTGACATGCTGAGTCTCTGGGAAAGCAGAGATCCCCAAAGCTGTTGTTCCTGTGGATAGGCTGCAGGAGGATAGTGAAGAGCTGCATTAGCTTTCAGGCCTGGCACCTTCCTTGTGGGAGAAGGAGCCGAAAGTTTTCTTTTTCAGAAAAAAGCTTCTGCCGAGAGCGAGCACCGTGACATGCTGAGTCTCTGGGAAAGCAGAGATCCCCAAAGCTGTTGTGCCTGTGGATAGGCTGCAGAGGGATAGTGAAAAACTGCATTAGTTTTCAGGGCTGACACCTTCCCTGTGGGAGAAGGAGCCGTAAGTTTGCCTTTTCAGAAAAAAGCTTCTGCCGAGAGCGAGCACCGTGACATGCTGAGTCTCTGGGAAAGCAGAGATCCCCAAAGCTGTTGTGCCTGTGGATAGGCTGCAGAGGGATAGTGCATACCAGCAAGATCTTTCAGGGTTAGCACCTTCCTTGTGGGAGAAGGAGCCAGACGTTTGCCTTCTCAGAAAAAGCTTCTGCCGAGAACGAGCACCGTGACATGCTGAGTCTCTGGGAAAGCAGAGATCCCCAGTGCTGTTGTGCCTGTGGATAGGCTGCAGGAGGATAGTGAAGAGCTGCATTAGCTTTCAGGCCTGGCACCTTCCTTGTGGGAGAAGGAGCCGAAAGTTTTCTTTTTCAGAAAAAAGCTTCTGCCGAGAGCGAGCACCGTGACATGCTGAGTCTCTGGGAAAGCAGAGATCCCAAAAGCTGTTGTGCCTGTGGATAGGCTGCAGAGGGATAGTGAAGACCAGCAAGATCTTTCAGGGCTGGCACCTTCCTTGTGGGAGAAGGAGCCGTAAGTTTGCCTTTTCAGAAAAAAGCTTCTGCCGAGAGCGAGCACCGTGACATGCTGAGTCTCTGGGAAAGCAGAGATCCCCAAAGCTCTTGTGCCTGTTGATAGGCTGCAGAGGGATAGTGAATACCAGCAAGATCTTTCAGGGCTAGCACCTTCCTTGTGGGAGAAGGAGCCAGACGTTTGCCTTCTCAGAAAAGCTTCTGCCGAGAACGAGCACCGTGACATGCTGAGTCTCTGGGAAAGCAGAGATCCCCAGTGCTGTTGCGGCTAAAGATAGGCTGCAGAGGGATAGTGAATACCAGCAAGATCTTTCAGGGCTGGCACCTTCCTTGTGGGAGAAGGAGCCGTAAGTTTGCCTTTTCAGAAAAAGGTTCTGGCGAGAGTGAGCACCGTGACATGCTGAGTCTCTGGGAAAGCAGAGATCCCCAAAGCTGTTGTGCCTGTGGATAGGCTGCAGAGGGATAGTGAAAAACTGCATTAGTTTTCAGGGCTGGCACCTTCCCTGTGGGAGAAGGAGCCGAAAGTTTGCCTTTTCAGAAAAAAGCTTCTGCCGAGAGCGAGCACCGTGACATGCTGAGTCTCTGGGAAAGCAGAGATGCCAAAAGCTGTTGTGCCTGTGGATAGGCTGCAGAGGGATAGTGAAAAACTGCATTAGTTTTCAGGGCTGGCACCTTCCCTGTGGGAGAAGGAGCCGTAAGTTTGCCTTTTCAGAAAAAAGCTTCTGCCGAGAGCGAGCACCGTGACATGCTGAGTCTCTGGGAAAGCAGAGATCCCCAAAGCTGTTGTGCCTGTGGATAGGCTGCAGAGGGATAGTGCATACCAGCAAGATCTTTCAGGGCTAGCACCTTCCTTGTGGGAGAAGGAGCCAGACGTTTGCCTTCTCAGAAAAAGCTTCTGCCGAGAACGAGCACCGTGACATTCTGAGTCTCTGGGAAAGCAGAGATCCCCAAAGCTGTTGTGCCTGTGGATAGGCTGCAGAGGGATAGTGAAAAACTGCATTAGTTTTCAGGGCTGGCACCTTCCCTGTGGGAGAAGGAGCCGAAAGTTTTCTTTTTCAGAAAAAATCTTCTGCCGAGAGCGAGCACCGTGACATGCTGAGTCTCTGGGAAAGCAGAGATGCCAAAAGCTGTTGTGCCTGTGGATAGGCTGCAGAGGGATAGTGAAAAACTGCATTAGTTTTCAGGGCTGGCACCTTCCCTGTGGGAGAAGGAGCCGTAAGTTTGCCTTTTCAGAAAAAGGCTCTGGCGAGAGTGAGCACCGTGACATGCTGAGTCTCTGGGAAAGCAGAGATCCCCAGTGCTGTTGTGCCTGTGGATAGGCTGCAGGAGGATAGTGAAGAGCTGCATTAGCTTTCAGGCTTGGCACCTTCCCTGTGGGAGAAGGAGCCGAAAGTTTTCTTTTTCAGAAAAAAGCTTCTGCCGAGAGCGAGCACCGTGACATGCTGAGTCTCTGGGAAAGCAGAGATCCCCAAAGCTCTTGTGCCTGTGGATAGGCTGCAGAGGGATAGTGAAAAACTGCATTAGTTTTCAGGGCTGGCACCTTCCCTGTGGGAGAAGGAGCCGAAAGTTTGCCTTTTCAGAAAAAAGCTTCTGCCGAGAGCGAGCACCGTGACATGCTGAGTCTCTGGGAAAGCAGAGATGCCAAAAGCTGTTGTGCCTGTGGATAGGCTGCAGAGGGATAGTGAAAAACTGCATTAGTTTTCAGGGCTGGCACCTTCCCTGTGGGAGAAGGAGCCGTAAGTTTGCCTTTTCAGAAAAAAGCTTCTGCCGAGAGCGAGCACCGTGACATGCTGAGTCTCTGGGAAAGCAGAGATCCCCAAAGCTGTTGTGCCTGTGGATAGGCTGCAGAGGGATAGTGCATACCAGCAAGATCTTTCAGGGCTAGCACCTTCCTTGTGGGAGAAGGAGCCAGACGTTTGCCTTCTCAGAAAAAGCTTCTGCCGAGAGCGAGCACCGTGACATGCTGAGTCTCTGGGAAAGCAGAGATCCCCAAAGCTGTTGTGCCTGTGGATAGGCTGCAGAGGGATAGTGAAAAACTGCATTAGTTTTCAGGGCTGGCACCTTCCCTGTTGGAGAAGGAGCCGAAAGTTTTCTTTTTCAGAAAAAATCTTCTGCCGAGAGCGAGCACCGTGACATGCTGAGTCTCTGGGAAAGCAGAGATCCCAAAAGCTGTTGTGCCTGTGGATAGGCTGCAGAGGGATAGTGAAAAACTGCATTAGTTTTCAGGGCTGGCACCTTCCCTGTGGGAGAAGGAGCCGTAAGTTTGCCTTTTCAGAAAAAAGCTTCTGCCGAGAGCGAGCACCGTGACATGCTGAGTCTCTGGGAAAGCAGAGATCCCCAAAGCTGTTGTGCCTGTGGATAGGCTGCAGAGGGATAGTGAATACCAGCAAGATCTTTCAGGGCTAGCACCTTCCTTGTGGGAGAAGGAGCCAGACGTTTGCCTTCTCAGAAAAAGCTTCTGCCGAGAACGAGCACCGTGACATGCTGAGTCTCTGGGAAAGCAGAGATCCCCAGTGCTGTTGCGGCTAAAGATAGGCTGCAGAGGGATAGTGAATACCAGCAAGATCTTTCAGGGCTGGCACCTTCCTTGTGGGAGAAGGAGCCGTAAGTTTGCCTTTTCAGAAAAAGGTTCTGGCGAGAGTGAGCACCGTGACATGCTGAGTCTCTGGGAAAGCAGAGATCCCCAGTGCTGTTGTGCCTGTGGATAGGCTGCAGGAGGATAGTGAAGAGCTGCATTAGCTTTCAGGCCTGGCACCTTCCTTGTGGGAGAAGGAGCCGAAATTTTTCTTTTTCAGAAAAAAGCTTCTGCCGAGAGCGAGCACCGTGACATGCTGAGTCTCTGGGAAAGCAGAGATCCCCAAAGCTGTTGTGCCTGTGGATAGGCTGCAGAGGGATAGTGAAGAACTGCATTAGTTTTCAGGGCTGGCACCTTCCCTGTGGGAGAAGGAGCCGTAAGTTTGCCTTTTCAGAAAAAAGCTTCTGCCGAGAGCGAGCACCGTGACATGCTGAGTCTCTGGGAAAGCAGAGATCCCCAAAGCTGTTGTGCCTGTGGATAGGCTGCAGAGGGATAGTGCATACCAGCAAGATCTTTCAGGGCTAGCACCTTCCTTGTGGGAGAAGGAGCCAGACGTTTGCCTTCTCAGAAAAAGTTTCTGCCGAGAAAGAGCACCGTGACATGCTGAGTCTCTGGGAAAGCAGAGATCCCCAAAGCTGTTGTGCCTGTGGATAGGCTGCAGAGGGATAGTGAAAAACTGCATTAGTTTTCAGGGCTGGCACCTTCCCTGTGGGAGAAGGAGCCGAAAGTTTGCCTTTTCAGAAAAAAGCTTCTGCCGAGAGCGAGCACCGTGACATGCTGAGTCTCTGGGAAAGCAGAGATGCCAAAAGCTGTTGTGCCTGTGGATAGGCTGCAGAGGGATAGTGAAAAACTGCATTAGTTTTCAGGGCTGGCACCTTCCCTGTGGGAGAAGGAGCCGTAAGTTTGCCTTTTCAGAAAAAAGCTTCTGCCGAGAGCGAGCACCGTGACATGCTGAGTCTCTGGGAAAGCAGAGATCCCCAAAGCTGTTGTGCCTGTGGATAGGCTGCAGAGGGATAGTGCATACCAGCAAGATCTTTCAGGGCTAGCACCTTCCTTGTGGGAGAAGGAGCCAGACGTTTGCCTTCTCAGAAAAAGCTTCTGCCGAGAACGAGCACCGTGACATGCTGAGTCTCTGGGAAAGCAGAGATCCCCAGTGCTGTTGCGGCTAAAGATAGGCTGCAGAGGGATAGTGAAAAACTGCATTAGTTTTCAGGGCTGGCACCTTCCCTGTGGGAGAAGGAGCCGAAAGTTTTCTTTTTCAGAAAAAATCTTCTGCCGAGAGCGAGCACCGTGACATGCTGAGTCTCTGGGAAAGCAGAGATCCCAAAAGCTCTTGTGCCTGTGGATAGGCTGCAGAGGGATAGTGAAAAACTGCATTAGTTTTCAGGGCTGGCACCTTCCCTGTGGGAGAAGGAGCCGTAAGTTTGCCTTTTCAGAAAAAGGCTCTGGCGAGAGTGAGCACCGTGACATGCTGAGTCTCTGGGAAAGCAGAGATCCCCAAAGCTGTTGTGCCTGTGGATAGGCTGCAGGAGGATAGTGAAGAGCTGCATTAGCTTTCAGGCTTGGCACCTTCCTTGTGGGAGAAGGAGCCGAAAGTTTTCTTTTTCAGAAAAAAGCTTCTGCCGAGAGCGAGCACCGTGACATGCTGAGTCTCTGGGAAAGCAGAGATCCCCAAAGCTGTTGTGCCTGTGGATAGGCTGCAGAGGGATAGTGAATACCAGCAAGATCTTTCAGGGCTAGCACCTTCCTTGTGGGAGAAGGAGCCAGACGTTTGCCTTCTCAGAAAAAGCTTCTGCCGAGAACGAGCACCGTGACATGCTGAGTCTCTGGGAAAGCAGAGATCCCCAGTGCTGTTGCGGCTAAAGATAGGCTGCAGAGGGATAGTGAATACCAGCAAGATCTTTCAGGGCTGGCACCTTCCTTGTGGGAGAAGGAGCCGTAAGTTTGCCTTTTCAGAAAAAGGTTCTGGCGAGAGTGAGCACCGTGACATGCTGAGTCTCTGGGAAAGCAGAGATCCCCAGTGCTGTTGTGCCTGTGGATAGGCTGCAGGAGGATAGTGAAGAGCTGCATTAGCTTTCAGGCCTGGCACCTTCCTTGTGGGAGAAGGAGCCGAAAGTTTTCTTTTTCAGAAAAAAGCTTCTGCCGAGAGCGAGCACCGTGACATGCTGAGTCTCTGGGAAAGCAGAGATCCCCAAAGCTGTTGTGCCTGTGGATAGGCTGCAGAGGGATAGTGAAAAACTGCATTAGTTTTCAGGGCTGGCACCTTCCCTGTGGGAGAAGGAGCCGTAAGTTTGCCTTTTCAGAAAAAAGCTTCTGCCGAGAGCGAGCACCGTGACATGCTGAGTCTCTGGGAAAGCAGAGATCCCCAAAGCTGTTGTGCCTGTGGATAGGCTGCAGAGGGATAGTGCATACCAGCAAGATCTTTCAGGGCTAGCACCTTCCTTGTGGGAGAAGGAGCCAGACGTTTGCCTTCTCAGAAAAAGCTTCTGCCGAGAACGAGCACCGTGACATGCTGAGTCTCTGGGAAAGCAGAGATCCCCAGTACTGTTTTGCCTGTGGATAGGCTGCAGAGGGATAGTGAAAAACTGCATTAGTTTTCAGGGCTGGCACCTTCCCTGTGGGAGAAGGAGCCGAAAGTTTGCCTTTTCAGAAAAAAGCTTCTGCCGAGAGCGAGCACCGTGACATGCTGAGTCTCTGGGAAAGCAGAGATCCCGAAAGCTGTTGTGCCTGTGGATAGGCTGCAGAGGGATAGTGAAAAACTGCATTAGTTTTCAGGGCTGGCACCTTCCCTGTGGGAGAAGGAGCCGAAAGTTTTCTTTTTCAGAAAAAAGCTTCTGCCGAGAGCGAGCACCGTGACATGCTGAGTCTCTGGGACAGCAGAGATCCCAAAAGCTGTTGTGCCTGTGGATAGGCTGCAGAGGGATAGTGAAGACCAGCAAGATCTTTCAGGGCTGGCACCTTCCTTGTGGGAGAAGGAGCCGTAAGTTTGCCTTTTCAGAAAAAAGCTTCTGCCGAGAGCGAGCACCGTGATATGCTGAGTCTCTGGGAAAGCAGAGATCCCCAAAGCTCTTGTGCCTGTTGATAGGCTGCAGAGGGATAGTCAATACCAGCAAGATCTTTCAGGGCTAGCACCTTCCTTGTGGGAGAAGGAGCCAGACGTTTGCCTTCTCAGAAAAAGCTTCTGCCGAGAACGAGCACCGTGACATGCTGAGTCTCTGGGAAAGCAGAGATCCCCAGTGCTGTTGCGGCTAAAGATAGGCTGCAGAGGGATAGTGAATACCAGCAAGATCTTTCAGGGCTGGCACCTTCCTTGTGGGAGAAGGAGCCGAAAGTTTTCTTTTTCAGAAAAAAGCTTCTGCCGAGAGCGAGCACCGTGACATGCTGAGTCTCTGGGAAAGCAGAGATCCCCAAAGCTGTTGTGCCTGTGGATAGGCTGCAGAGGGATAGTGAAAAACTGCATTAGTTTTCAGGGCTGGCACCTTCCCTGTGGGAGAAGGAGCCGAAAGTTTTCTTTTTCAGAAAAAAGCTTCTGCCGAGAGCGAGCACCGTGACATGCTGAGTCTCTGGGACAGCAGAGATCCCAAAAGCTGTTGTGCCTGTGGATAGGCTGCAGAGGGATAGTGAAGACCAGCAAGATCTTTCAGGGCTGGCACCTTCCTTGTGGGAGAAGGAGCCGTAAGTTTACCTTTTCAGAAAAAAGCTTCTGCCGAGAGCGAGCACCGTGACATGCTGAGTCTCTGGGAAAGCAGAGATCCCCAAAGCTCTTGTGCCTGTGGATAGGCTGCAGAGGGATAGTGAATACCAGCAAGATCTTTCAGGGCTAGCACCTTCCTTGTGGGAGAAGGAGCCAGACGTTTGCCTTCTCAGAAAAAGCTTCTGCCGAGAACGAGCACCGTGACATGCTGAGTCTCTGGGAAAGCAGAGATCCCCAGTGCTGTTGCGGCTAAAGATAGGCTGCAGAGGGATAGTGAATACCAGCAAGATCTTTCAGGGCTGGCACCTTCCTTGTGGGAGAAGGAGCCGTAAGTTTGCCTTTTCAGAAAAAAGCTCTGGCGAGAGTGAGCACCGTGACATGCTGAGTCTCTGGGAAAGCAGAGATCCCCAGTGCTGTTGTGCCTGTGGATAGGCTGCAGGAGGATAGTGAAGAGCTGCATTAGCTTTCAGGCCTGGCACCTTCCTTGTGGGAGAAGGAGCCGAAAGTTTTCTTTTTCAGAAAAAAGCTTCTGCCGAGAGCGAGCACCGTGACATGCTGAGTCTCTGGGAAAGCAGAGATCCCCAAAGCTGTTGTGCCTGTGGATAGGCTGCAGAGGGATAGTGAAAAACTGCATTAGTTTTCAGGGCTGGCACCTTCCCTGTGGGAGAAGGAGCCGTAAGTTTGCCTTTTCAGAAAAAAGCTTCTGCCGAGAGCGAGCACCGTGACATGCTGAGTCTCTGGGAAAGCAGAGATCCCCAAAGCTGTTGTGCCTGTGGATAGGCTGCAGAGGGATAGTGCATACCAGCAAGATCTTTCAGGGCTAGCACCTTCCTTGTGGGAGAAGGAGCCAGACGTTTGCCTTCTCAGAAAAAGCTTCTGCCGAGAACGAGCACCGTGACATGCTGAGTCTCTGGGAAAGCAGAGATCCCCAAAGCTGTTGTGCCTGTGGATAGGCTGCAGAGGGATAGTGAAAAACTGCATTAGTTTTCAGGGCTGGCACCTTCCCTGTGGGAGAAGGAGCCGAAAGTTTTCTTTTTCAGAAAAAAGCTTCTGCCGAGAGCGAGCACCGTGACATGCTGAGTCTCTGGGAAAGCAGAGATGCCAAAAGCTGTTGTGCCTGTGGATAGGCTGCAGAGGGATAGTGAAAAACTGCATTAGTTTTCAGGGCTGGCACCTTCCCTGTGGGAGAAGGAGCCGTAAGTTTGCCTTTTCAGAAAAAAGCTTCTGCCGAGAGCGAGCACCGTGACATGCTGAGTCTCTGGGAAAGCAGAGATCCCCAAAGCTGTTGTGCCTGTGGATAGGCTGCAGAGGGATAGTGCATACCAGCAAGATCTTTCAGGGCTAGCACCTTCCTTGTGGGAGAAGGAGCCAGACGTTTGCCTTCTCAGAAAAAGCTTCTGCCGAGAACGAGCACCGTGACATGCTGAGTCTCTGGGAAAGCAGAGATCCCCAAAGCTGTTGTGCCTGTGGATAGGCTGCAGAGGGATAGTGAAAAACTGCATTAGTTTTCAGGGCTGGCACCTTCCCTGTGGGAGAAGGAGCCGAAAGTTTTCTTTTTCAGAAAAAATCTTCTGCCGAGAGCGAGCACCGTGACATGCTGAGTCTCTGGGAAAGCAGAGATCCCCAAAGCTGTTGTGCCTGTGGATAGGCTGCAGAGGGATAGTGAAAAACTGCATTAGTTTTCAGGGCTGGCACCTTCCCTGTGGGAGAAGGAGCCGTAAGTTTGCCTTTTCAGAAAAAAGCTTCTGCCGAGAGCGAGCACCGTGACATGCTGAGTCTCTGGGAAAGCAGAGATCCCCAAAGCTGTTGTGCCTGTGGATAGGCTGCAGAGGGATAGTGCATACCAGCAAGATCTTTCAGGGCTAGCACCTTCCTTGTGGGAGAAGGAGCCAGACGTTTGCCTTCTCAGAAAAAGCTTCTGCCGAGAACGAGCACCGTGACATGCTGAGTCTCTGGGAAAGCAGAGATCCCCAAAGCTGTTGTGCCTGTGGATAGGCTGCAGAGGGATAGTGAAAAACTGCATTAGTTTTCAGGGCTGGCACCTTCCCTGTGGGAGAAGGAGCCGAAAGTTTTCTTTTTCAGAAAAAATCTTCTGCCGAGAGCGAGCACCGTGACATGCTGAGTCTCTGGGAAAGCAGAGATCCCAAAAGCTGTTGTGCCTGTGGATAGGCTGCAGAGGGATAGTGAAAAACTGCATTAGTTTTCAGGGCTGGCACCTTCCCTGTGGGAGAAGGAGCCGTAAGTTTGCCTTTTCAGAAAAAAGCTTCTGCCGAGAGCGAGCACCGTGACCTGCTGAGTCTCTGGGAAAGCAGAGATCCCCAAAGCTGTTGTGCCTGTGGATAGGCTGCAGAGGGATAGTGAATACCAGCAAGATCTTTCAGGGCTAGCACCTTCCTTGTGGGAGAAGGAGCCAGACGTTTGCCTTCTCAGAAAAAGCTTCTGCCGAGAACGAGCACCGTGACATGCTGAGTCTCTGGGAAAGCAGAGATCCCCAGTGCTGTTGCGGCTAAAGATAGGCTGCAGAGGGATAGTGAATACCAGCAAGATCTTTCAGGGCTGGCACCTTCCTTGTGGGAGAAGGAGCCGTAAGTTTGCCTTTTCAGAAAAAGGTTCTGGCGAGAGTGAGCACCGTGACATGCTGAGTCTCTGGGAAAGCAGAGATCCCCAGTGCTGTTGTGCCTGTGGATAGGCTGCAGGAGGATAGTGAAGAGCTGCATTAGCTTTCAGGCCTGGCACCTTCCTTGTGGGAGAAGGAGCCGAAAGTTTTCTTTTTCAGAAAAAAGCTTCTGCCGAGAGCGAGTACCGTGACATGCTGAGTCTCTGGGAAAGCAGAGATCCCCAAAGCTGTTGTGCCTGTGGATAGGCTGCAGAGGGATAGTGAAAAACTGCATTAGTTTTCAGGGCTGGCACCTTCCCTGTGGGAGAAGGAGCCGTAAGTTTGCCTTTTCAGAAAAAAGCTTCTGCCGAGAGCGAGCACCGTGACATGCTGAGTCTCTGGGAAAGCAGAGATCCCCAAAGCTGTTGTGCCTGTGGATAGGCTGCAGAGGGATAGTGAAAAACTGCATTAGTTTTCAGGGCTGGCACCTTCCCTGTGGGAGAAGGAGCCGAAAGTTTTCTTTTTCAGAAAAAAACTTCTGCCGAGAGCGAGCACCGTGACATGCTGAGTCTCTGGGAAAGCAGAGATCCCCAAAGCTGTTGTGCCTGTGGATAGGCTGCAGAGGGATAGTGAAAAACTGCATTAGTTTTCAGGGCTGGCACCTTCCCTGTGGGAGAAGGAGCCGTAAGTTTGCCTTTTCAGAAAAAGGCTCTGGCGAGAGTGAGCACCGTGACATGCTGAGTCTCTGGGAAAGCAGAGATCCCCAGTGCTGTTTTGCCTGTGGATAGGCTGCAGGAGGATAGTGAAGAGCTGCATTAGCTTTCAGGCCTGGCACCTTCCTTGTGGGAGAAGGAGCCGAAAGTTTTCTTTTTCAGAAAAAAGCTTCTGCCGAGAGCGAGCACCGTGACATGCTGAGTCTCTGGGAAAGCAGAGATCCCCAAAGCTGTTGTGCCTGTGGATAGGCTGCAGAGGGATAGTGAAAAACTGCATTAGTTTTCAGGGCTGGCACCTTCCCTGTGGGAGAAGGAGCCGTAAGTTTGCCTTTTCAGAAAAAGGCTCTGGCGAGAGTGAGCACCGTGACATGCTGAGTCTCTGGGAAAGCAGAGATCCCCAGTGCTGTTTTGCCTGTGGATAGGCTGCAGGAGGATAGTGAAGAGCTGCATTAGCTTTCAGGCCTGGCACCTTCCTTGTGGGAGAAGGAGCCGAAAGTTTTCTTTTTCAGAAAAAAGCTTCTGCCGAGAGCGAGCACCGTGACATGCTGAGTCTCTGGGAAAGCAGAGATCCCCAAAGCTGTTGTGCCTGTGGATAGGCTGCAGAGGGATAGTGAAAAACTGCATTAGTTTTCAGGGCTGGCACCGTCCCTGTGGGAGAAGGAGCCGAAAGTTTGCCTTTTCAGAAAAAAGCTTCTGCCGAGAGCGAGCACCGTGACATGCTGAGTCTCTGGGAAAGCAGAGATCCCCAAAGCTGTTGTGCCTGTGGATAGGCTGCAGAGGGATAGTGAAAAACTGCATTAGTTTTCAGGGCTGGCACCTTCCCTGTGGGAGAAGGAGCCGTAAGTTTGCCTTTTCAGAAAAAAGCTTCTGCCGAGAGCGAGCACCGTGACATGCTGAGTCTCTGGGAAAGCAGAGATCCCCAAAGCTGTTGTGCCTGTGGATAGGCTGCAGAGGGATAGTGCATACCAGCAAGATCTTTCAGGGCTAGCACCTTCCTTGTGGGAGAAGGAGCCAGACGTTTGCCTTCTCAGAAAAAGCTTCTGCCGAGAACGAGCACCGTGACATGCTGAGTCTCTGGGAAAGCAGAGATCCCCAAAGCTGTTGTGCCTGTGGATAGGCTGCAGAGGGATAGTGAAAAACTGCATTAGTTTTCAGGGCTGGCACCTTCCCTGTGGGAGAAGGAGCCGAAAGTTTTCTTTTTCAGAAAAAATCTTCTGCCGAGAGCGAGCACCGTGACATGCTGAGTCTCTGGGAAAGCAGAGATCCCCAAAGCTGTTGTGCCTGTGGATAGGCTGCAGAGGGATAGTGAAAAACTGCATTAGTTTTCAGGGCTGGCACCTTCCCTGTGGGAGAAGGAGCCGTAAGTTTGCCTTTTCAGAAAAAAGCTTCTGCCGAGAGCGAGCACCGTGACCTGCTGAGTCTCTGGGAAAGCAGAGATCCCCAAAGCTGTTGTGCCTGTGGATAGGCTGCAGAGGGATAGTGAATACCAGCAAGATCTTTCAGGGCTAGCACCTTCCTTGTGGGAGAAGGAGCCAGACGTTTGCCTTCTCAGAAAAAGCTTCTGCCGAGAACGAGCACCGTGACATGCTGAGTCTCTGGGAAAGCAGAGATCCCCAGTGCTGTTGCGGCTAAAGATAGGCCGCAGAGGGATAGTGAATACCAGCAAGATCTTTCAGGGCTGGCACCTTCCTTGTGGGAGAAGGAGCCGTAAGTTTGCCTTTTCAGAAAAAGGTTCTGGCGAGAGTGAGCACCGTGACATGCTGAGTCTCTGGGAAAGCAGAGATCCCCAGTGCTGTTGTGCCTGTGGATAGGCTGCAGGAGGATAGTGAAGAGCTGCATTAGCTTTCAGGCCTGGCACCTTCCTTGTGGGAGAAGGAGCCGAAAGTTTTCTTTTTCAGAAAAAAGCTTCTGCCGAGAGCGAGCACCGTGACATGCTGAGTCTCTGGGAAAGCAGAGATCCCCAAAGCTGTTGTGCCTGTGGATAGGCTGCAGAGGGATAGTGCATACCAGCAAGATCTTTCAGGGCTAGCACCTTCCTCGTGGGAGAAGGAGCCAGACGTTTGCCTTCTCAGAAAAAGCTTCTGCCGAGAACGAGCACCGTGACATGCTGAGTCTCTGGGAAAGCAGAGATCCCCAAAGCTGTTATGCCTGTGGATAGGCTGCAGAGGGATAGTGAAAAACTGCATTAGTTTTCAGGGCTGGCACCTTCCCTGTGGGAGAAGGAGCCGAAAGTTTTCTTTTTCAGAAAAAATCTTCTGCCGAGAGCGAGCACCGTGACATGCTGAGTCTCTGGGAAAGCAGAGATCCCCAAAGCTGTTGTGCCTGTGGATAGGCTGCAGAGGGATAGTGAAAAACTGCATTAGTTTTCAGGGCTGGCACCTTCCTTGTGGGAGAAGGAGCCGAAAGTTTTCTTTTTCAGAAAAAAGCTTCTGCCGAGAGCGAGCACCGTGACATGCTGAGTCTCTGGGAAAGCAGAGATCCCCAAAGCTGTTGTGCCTGTGGATAGGCTGCAGAGGGATAGTGAAAAACTGCATTAGTTTTCAGGGCTGGCACCTTCCCTGTGGGAGAAGGAGCCGTAAGTTTGCCTTTTCAGAAAAAGGCTCTGGCGAGAGTGAGCACCGTGACATGCTGAGTCTCTGGGAAAGCAGAGATCCCCAGTGCTGTTTTGCCTGTGGATAGGCTGCAGGAGGATAGTGAAGAGCTGCATTAGCTTTCAGGCCTGGCACCTTCCTTGTGGGAGAAGGAGCCGAAAGTTTTCTTTTTCAGAAAAAAGCTTCTGCCGAGAGCGAGCACCGTGACATGCTGAGTCTCTGGGAAAGCAGAGATCCCCAAAGCTGTTGTGCCTGTGGATAGGCTGCAGAGGGATAGTGAAGAACAGCAATATCTTTCAGGGCTGGCACCTTCCTTGTGGGAGAAGGAGCCGTAAGTTTGCCTTTTCAGAAAAAAGCTTCTGCCGAGAGCGAGCACCGTGACATGCTGAGTCTCTGGGAAAGCAGAGATCCCCAAAGCTGTTGTGCCTGTGGATAGGCTGCAGAGGGATAGTGCATACCAGCAAGATCTTTCAGGGCTAGCACCTTCCTTGTGGGAGAAGGAGCCAGACGTTTGCCTTCTCAGAAAAAGCTTCTGCCGAGAACGAGCACCGTGACATGCTGAGTCTCTGGGAAAGCAGAGATCCCCAAAGCTGTTGTGCCTGTGGATAGGCTGCAGAGGGATAGTGAAAAACTGCATTAGTTTTCAGGGCTGGCACCTTCCCTGTGGGAGAAGGAGCCGAAAGTTTTCTTTTTCAGAAAAAATCTTCTGCCGAGAGCGAGCACCGTGACATGCTGAGTCTCTGGGAAAGCAGAGATCCCCAAAGCTGTTGTGCCTGTGGATAGGCTGCAGAGGGATAGTGAAAAACTGCATTAGTTTTCAGGGCTGGCACCTTCCTTGTGGGAGAAGGAGCCGAAAGTTTTCTTTTTCAGAAAAAAGCTTCTGCCGAGAGCGAGCACCGTGACATGCTGAGTCTCTGGGAAAGCAGAGATCCCCAAAGCTGTTGTGCCTGTGGATAGGCTGCAGAGGGATAGTGAAAAACTGCATTAGTTTTCAGGGCTGGCACCTTCCCTGTGGGAGAAGGAGCCGTAAGTTTGCCTTTTCAGAAAAAAGCTTCTGCCGAGAGCGAGCACCGTGACATGCTGAGTCTCTGGGAAAGCAGAGATCCCCAAAGCTGTTGTGCCTGTGGATAGGCTGCAGAGGGATAGTGCATACCAGCAAGATCTTTCAGGGCTAGCACCTTCCTTGTGGGAGAAGGAGCCAGACGTTTGCCTTCTCAGAAAAAGCTTCTGCCGAGAACGAGCCCCGTGACATGCTGAGTCTCTGGGAAAGCAGAGATCCCCAAAGCTGTTGTGCCTGTGGATAGGCTGCAGAGGGATAGTGAAAAACTGCATTAGTTTTCAGGGCTGGCACCTTCCCTGTGGGAGAAGGAGCCGTAAGTTTGCCTTTTCAGAAAAAAGCTTCTGCCGAGAGCGAGCACCGTGACATGCTGAGTCTCTGGGAAAGCAGAGATCCCCAAAGCTGTTGTGACTGTGGATAGGCTGCAGAGGGATAGTGCATACCAGCAAGATCTTTCAGGGCTGGCACCTTCCCTGTGGGAGAAGGAGCCAGACGTTTGCCTTCTCAGAAAAAGCTTCTGCCGAGAACGAGCACCGTGACATGCTGAGTCTCTGGGAAAGCAGAGATCCCCAAAGCTGTTGTGCCTGTGGATAGGCTGCAGAGGGATAGTGAAAAACTGCATTAGTTTTCAGGGCTGGCACCTTCCCTGTGGGAGAAGGAGCCGAAAGTTTTCTTTTTCAGAAAAAATCTTCTGCCGAGAGCGAGCACCGTGACATGCTGAGTCTCTGGGAAAGCAGAGATCCCAAAAGCTGTTGTGCCTATGGATAGGCTGCAGAGGGATAGTGAAAAACTGCATTAGTTTTCAGGGCTGGCACCTTCCCTGTGGGAGAAGGAGCCGTAAGTTTGCCTTTTCAGAAAAAGGTTCTGGCGAGAGTGAGCACCGTGACATGCTGAGTCTCTGGGAAAGCAGAGATCCCAAAAGCTGTTGTGCCTGTGGATAGGCTGCAGGAGGATAGTGAAGAGCTGCATTAGCTTTCAGGCCTGGCACCTTCCTTGTGGGAGAAGGAGCTGAAAGTTTTCTTTTTCAGAAAAAATCTTCTGCCGAGAGCGAGCACCGTGACATGCTGAGTCTCTGGGAAAGCAGAGATCCCCAAAGCTGTTGTGCCTGTGGATAGGCTGCAGAGGGATAGTGAAAAACTGCATTAGTTTTCAGGGCTGGCACCTTCCCTGTGGGAGAAGGAGCCGTAAGTTTGCCTTTTCAGAAAAAAGCTTCTGCCGAGAGCGAGCACCGTGACATGCTGAGTCTCTGGGAAAGCAGAGATCCCCAAAGCTGTTGTGCCTGTGGATAGGCTGCAGAGGGATAGTGCATACCAGCAAGATCTTTCAGGGCTAGCACCTTCCTTGTGGGAGAAGGAGCCAGACGTTTGCCTTCTCAGAAAATGCTTCTGCCGAGAACGAGCACCGTGACATGCTGAGTCTCTGGGAAAGCAGAGATCCCCAAAGCTGTTGTGCCTGTGGATAGGCTGCAGAGGGATAGTGAAAAACTGCATTAGTTTTCAGGGCTGGCACCTTCCCTGTGGGAGAAGGAGCCGAAAGTTTTCTTTTTCAGAAAAAGGCTCTGGAGAGAGAGTGAGCACCGTGACATGCTGAGTCTCTGGGAAAGCAGAGATCCCCAAAGCTGTTGTGCCTGTGGATAGGCTGCAGAGGGATAGTGAAAAACTGCATTAGTTTTCAGGGCTGGCACCTTCCCTGTGGGAGAAGGAGCCGTAAGTTTGCCTTTTCAGAAAAAAGCTCTGGCGAGAGCGAGCACCGTGACATGCTGAGTCTCTGGGAAAGCAGAGATCCCCAAAGCTGTTGTGCCTGTGGATAGGCTGCAGAGGGATAGTGCATACCAGCAAGATCTTTCAGGGCTAGCACCTTCCTTGTGGGAGAAGGAGCCAGACGTTTGCCTTCTCAGAAAAAGCTTCTGCCGAGAACGAGCACCGTGACATGCTGAGTCTCTGGGAAAGCAGAGATCCCCAAAGCTGTTGTGCCTGTGGATAGGCTGCAGAGGGATAGTGAAGACCAGCAATATCTTTCAGGGCTGGCACCTTCCTTGTGGGAGAAGGAGCCGTAAGTTTGCCTTTTCAGAAAAAAGCTTCTGCCGAGAGCGAGCACCGTGACATGCTGAGTCTCTGGGAAAGCAGAGATCCCCAAAGCTGTTGTGCCTGTGGATAGGCTGCAGAGGGATAGTGCATACCAGCAAGATCTTTCAGGGCTAGCACCTTCCTTGTGGGAGAAGGAGCCAGACGTTTGCCTTCTCAGAAAAAGCTTCTGCCGAGAACGAGCACCGTGACATGCTGAGTCTCTGGGAAAGCAGAGATCCCCAAAGCTGTTGTGCCTGTGGATAGGCTGCAGAGGGATAGTGAAAAACTGCATTAGTTTTCAGGGCTGGCACCTTCCCTGTGGGAGAAGGAGCCGAAAGTTTTCTTTTTCAGAAAAAATCTTCTGCCGAGAGCGAGCACCGTGACATGCTGAGTCTCTGGGAAAGCAGAGATCCCCAAAGCTGTTGTGCCTGTGGATAGGCTGCAGAGGGATAGTGAAAAACTGCATTAGTTTTCAGGGCTGGCACCTTCCTTGTGGGAGAAGGAGCCGAAAGTTTTCTTTTTCAGAAAAAAGCTTCTGCCGAGAGCGAGCACCGTGACATGCTGAGTCTCTGGGAAAGCAGAGATCCCCAAAGCTGTTGTGCCTGTGGATAGGCTGCAGAGGGATAGTGAAAAACTGCATTAGTTTTCAGGGCTGGCACCTTCCCTGTGGGAGAAGGAGCCGTAAGTTTGCCTTTTCAGAAAAAAGCTTCTGCCGAGAGCGAGCACCGTGACATGCTGAGTCTCTGGGAAAGCAGAGATCCCCAAAGCTGTTGTGCCTGTGGATAGGCTGCAGAGGGATAGTGCATACCAGCAAGATCTTTCAGGGCTAGCACCTTCCTTGTGGGAGAAGGAGCCAGACGTTTGCCTTCTCAGAAAAAGCTTCTGCCGACAACGAGCCCCGTGACATGCTGAGTCTCTGGGAAAGCAGAGATCCCCAAAGCTGTTGTGCCTGTGGATAGGCTGCAGAGGGATAGTGAAAAACTGCATTAGTTTTCAGGGCTGGCACCTTCCCTGTGGGAGAAGGAGCCGTAAGTTTGCCTTTTCAGAAAAAAGCTTCTGCCGAGAGCGAGCACCGTGACATGCTGAGTCTCTGGGAAAGCAGAGATCCCCAAAGCTGTTGTGCCTGTGGATAGGCTGCAGAGGGATAGTGCATACCAGCAAGATCTTTCAGGGCTGGCACCTTCCCTGTGGGAGAAGGAGCCAGACGTTTGCCTTCTCAGAAAAAGCTTCTGCCGAGAACGAGCACCGTGACATGCTGAGTCTCTGGGAAAGCAGAGATCCCCAAAGCTGTTGTGCCTGTGGATAGGCTGCAGAGGGATAGTGAAAAACTGCATTAGTTTTCAGGGCTGGCACCTTCCCTGTGGGAGAAGGAGCCGAAAGTTTTCTTTTTCAGAAAAAGGCTCTGGAGAGAGAGTGAGCACCGTGACATGCTGAGTCTCTGGGAAAGCAGAGATCCCCAAAGCTGTTGTGCCTGTGGATAGGCTGCAGAGGGATAGTGAAAAACTGCATTAGTTTTCAGGGCTGGCACCTTCCCTGTGGGAGAAGGAGCCGTAAGTTTGCCTTTTCAGAAAAAAGCTTCTGCCGAGAGCGAGCACCGTGACATGCTGAGTCTCTGGGAAAGCAGAGATCCCCAAAGCTGTTGTGCCTGTGGATAGGCTGCAGAGGGATAGTGAAAAACTGCATTAGTTTTCAGGGCTGGCACCTTCCCTGTGGGAGAAGGAGCCGTAAGTTTGCCTTTTCAGAAAAAGGCTCTGGCGAGAGTGAGCACCGTGACATGCTGAGTCTCTGGGAAAGCAGAGATCCCCAAAGCTGTTGTGCCTGTGGATAGGCTGCAGAGGGATAGTGAAAAACTGCATTAGTTTTCAGGGCTGGCACCTTCCCTGTGGGAGAAGGAGCCGTAAGTTTGCCTTTTCAGAAAAAAGCTCTGGCGAGAGTGAGCACCGTGACATGCTGAGTCTCTGGGAAAGCAGAGATCCCCAGTGCTGTTTTGCCTGTGGATAGGCTGCAGGAGGATAGTGAAGAGCTGCATTAGCTTTCAGGCCTGGCACCTTCCTTGTGGGAGAAGGAGCCGTAAGTTTGCCTTTTCAGAAAAAAGCTTCTGCCGAGAGCGAGCACCGTGACATGCTGAGTCTCTGGGAAAGCAGAGATCCCCAAAGCTGTTATGCCTGTGGATAGGCTGCAGAGGGATAGTGAAAAACTGCATTAGTTTTCAGGGCTGGCACCTTCCCTGTGGGAGAAGGAGCCGAAAGTTTTCTTTTTCAGAAAAAATCTTCTGCCGAGAGCGAGCACCGTGACATGCTGAGTCTCTGGGAAAGCAGAGATCCCCAAAGCTGTTGTGCCTGTGGATAGGCTGCAGAGGGATAGTGAAAAACTGCATTAGTTTTCAGGGCTGGCACCTTCCTTGTGGGAGAAGGAGCCGAAAGTTTTCTTTTTCAGAAAAAAGCTTCTGCCGAGAGCGAGCACCGTGACATGCTGAGTCTCTGGGAAAGCAGAGATCCCCAAAGCTGTTGTGCCTGTGGATAGGCTGCAGAGGGATAGTGAAAAACTGCATTAGTTTTCAGGGCTGGCACCTTCCCTGTGGGAGAAGGAGCCGTAAGTTTGCCTTTTCAGAAAAAGGCTCTGGCGAGAGTGAGCACCGTGACATGCTGAGTCTCTGGGAAAGCAGAGATCCCCAAAGCTGTTGTGCCTGTGGATAGGCTGCAGAGGGATAGTGCATACCAGCAAGATCTTTCAGGGCTAGCACCTTCCTTGTGGGAGAAGGAGCCAGACGTTTGCCTTCTCAGAAAAAGCTTCTGCCGAGAACGAGCACCGTGACATGCTGAGTCTCTGGGAAAGCAGAGATCCCCAAAGCTGTTGTGCCTGTGGATAGGCTGCAGAGGGATAGTGAAAAACTGCATTAGTTTTCAGGGCTGGCACCTTCCCTGTGGGAGAAGGAGCCGAAAGTTTTCTTTTTCAGAAAAAGGCTCTGGAGAGAGAGTGAGCACCGTGACATGCTGAGTCTCTGGGAAAGCAGAGATCCCCAAAGCTGTTGTGCCTGTGGATAGGCTGCAGAGGGATAGTGAAAAACTGCATTAGTTTTCAGGGCTGGCACCTTCCCTGTGGGAGAAGGAGCCGTAAGTTTGCCTTTTCAGAAAAAAGCTCTGGCGAGAGCGAGCACCGTGACATGCTGAGTCTCTGGGAAAGCAGAGATCCCCAGTGCTGTTTTGCCTGTGGATAGGCTGCAGGAGGATAGTGAAGAGCTGCATTAGCTTTCAGGCCTGGCACCTTCCTTGTGGGAGAAGGAGCCGTAAGTTTGCCTTTTCAGAAAAAAGCTTCTGCCGAGAGCGAGCACCGTGACATGCTGAGTCTCTGGGAAAGCAGAGATCCCCAAAGCTGTTGTGCCTGTGGATAGGCTGCAGAGGGATAGTGAAAAACTGCATTAGTTTTCAGGGCTGGCACCTTCCCTGTGGGAGAAGGAGCCGTAAGTTTGCCTTTTCAGAAAAAGGCTCTGGCGAGAGTGAGCACCGTGACATGCTGAGTCTCTGGGAAAGCAGAGATCCCCAAAGCTGTTGTGCCTGTGGATAGGCTGCAGAGGGATAGTGAAAAACTGCATTAGTTTTCAGGGCTGGCACCTTCCCTGTGGGAGAAGGAGCCGTAAGTTTGCCTTTTCAGAAAAAAGCTCTGGCGAGAGTGAGCACCGTGACATGCTGAGTCTCTGGGAAAGCAGAGATCCCCAGTGCTGTTTTGCCTGTGGATAGGCTGCAGGAGGATAGTGAAGAGCTGCATTAGCTTTCAGGCCTGGCACCTTCCTTGTGGGAGAAGGAGCCGTAAGTTTGCCTTTTCAGAAAAAAGCTTCTGCCGAGAGCGAGCACCGTGACATGCTGAGTCTCTGGGAAAGCAGAGATCCCCAAAGCTGTTGTGCCTGTGGATAGGCTGCAGAGGGATAGTGCATACCAGCAAGATCTTTCAGGGCTAGCACCTTCCTCGTGGGAGAAGGAGCCAGACGTTTGCCTTCTCAGAAAAAGCTTCTGCCGAGAACGAGCACCGTGACATGCTGAGTCTCTGGGAAAGCAGAGATCCCCAAAGCTGTTATGCCTGTGGATAGGCTGCAGAGGGATAGTGAAAAACTGCATTAGTTTTCAGGGCTGGCACCTTCCCTGTGGGAGAAGGAGCCGAAAGTTTTCTTTTTCAGAAAAAATCTTCTGCCGAGAGCGAGCACCGTGACATGCTGAGTCTCTGGGAAAGCAGAGATCCCCAAAGCTGTTGTGCCTGTGGATAGGCTGCAGAGGGATAGTGAAAAACTGCATTAGTTTTCAGGGCTGGCACCTTCCTTGTGGGAGAAGGAGCCGAAAGTTTTCTTTTTCAGAAAAAAGCTTCTGCCGAGAGCGAGCACCGTGACATGCTGAGTCTCTGGGAAAGCAGAGATCCCCAAAGCTGTTGTGCCTGTGGATAGGCTGCAGAGGGATAGTGAAAAACTGCATTAGTTTTCAGGGCTGGCACCTTCCCTGTGGGAGAAGGAGCCGTAAGTTTGCCTTTTCAGAAAAAGGCTCTGGCGAGAGTGAGCACCGTGACATGCTGAGTCTCTGGGAAAGCAGAGATCCCCAGTGCTGTTTTGCCTGTGGATAGGCTGCAGGAGGATAGTGAAGAGCTGCATTAGCTTTCAGGCCTGGCACCTTCCTTGTGGGAGAAGGAGCCGAAAGTTTTCTTTTTCAGAAAAAAGCTTCTGCCGAGAGCGAGCACCGTGACATGCTGAGTCTCTGGGAAAGCAGAGATCCCCAAAGCTGTTGTGCCTGTGGATAGGCTGCAGAGGGATAGTGAAGACCAGCAATATCTTTCAGGGCTGGCACCTTCCCTGTGGGAGAAGGAGCCGTAAGTTTGCCTTTTCAGAAAAAAGCTTCTGCCGAGAGCGAGCACCGTGACATGCTGAGTCTCTGGGAAAGCAGAGATCCCCAAAGCTGTTGTGCCTGTGGATAGGCTGCAGAGGGATAGTGCATACCAGCAAGATCTTTCAGGGCTAGCACCTTCCTTGTGGGAGAAGGAGCCAGACGTTTGCCTTCTCAGAAAAAGCTTCTGCCGAGAACGAGCACCGTGACATGCTGAGTCTCTGGGAAAGCAGAGATCCCCAAAGCTGTTGTGCCTGTGGATAGGCTGCAGAGGGATAGTGAAAAACTGCATTAGTTTTCAGGGCTGGCACCTTCCCTGTGGGAGAAGGAGCCGAAAGTTTTCTTTTTCAGAAAAAATCTTCTGCCGAGAGCGAGCACCGTGACATGCTGAGTCTCTGGGAAAGCAGAGATCCCCAAAGCTGTTGTGCCTGTGGATAGGCTGCAGAGGGATAGTGAATATCTGCATTAGTTTTCAGGGCTGGCACCTTCCTTGTGGGAGAAGGAGCCGAAAGTTTTCTTTTTCAGAAAAAAGCTTCTGCCGAGAGCGAGCACCGTGACATGCTGAGTCTCTGGGAAAGCAGAGATCCCCAAAGCTGTTGTGCCTGTGGATAGGCTGCAGAGGGATAGTGAAAAACTGCATTAGTTTTCAGGGCTGGCACCTTCCCTGTGGGAGAAGGAGCCGTAAGTTTGCCTTTTCAGAAAAAAGCTTCTGCCGAGAGCGAGCACCGTGACATGCTGAGTCTCTGGGAAAGCAGAGATCCCCAAAGCTGTTGTGCCTGTGGATAGGCTGCAGAGGGATAGTGCATACCAGCAAGATCTTTCAGGGCTAGCACCTTCCTTGTGGGAGAAGGAGCCAGACGTTTGCCTTCTCAGAAAAAGCTTCTGCCGAGAGCGAGCCCCGTGACATGCTGAGTCTCTGGGAAAGCAGAGATCCCCAAAGCTGTTGTGCCTGTGGATAGGCTGCAGAGGGATAGTGAAAAACTGCATTAGTTTTCAGGGCTGGCACCTTCCCTGTGGGAGAAGGAGCCGAAAGTTTTCTTTTTCAGAAAAAGGCTCTGGAGAGAGAGTGAGCACCGTGACATGCTGAGTCTCTGGGAAAGCAGAGATCCCCAAAGCTGTTGTGCCTGTGGATAGGCTGCAGAGGGATAGTGAAAAACTGCATTAGTTTTCAGGGCTGGCACCTTCCCTGTGGGAGAAGGAGCCGTAAGTTTGCCTTTTCACAAAAAAGCTCTGGCGAGAGCGAGCACCGTGACATGCTGAGTCTCTGGGAAAGCAGAGATCCCCAGTGCTGTTTTGCCTGTGGATAGGCTGCAGGAGGATAGTGAAGAGCTGCATTAGCTTTCAGGCCTGGCACCTTCCTTGTGGGAGAAGGAGCCGTAAGTTTGCCTTTTCAGAAAAAAGCTTCTGCCGAGAGCGAGCACCGTGACATGCTGAGTCTCTGGGAAAGCAGAGATCCCCAAAGCTGTTGTGCCTGTGGATAGGCTGCAGAGGGATAGTGAAAAACTGCATTAGTTTTCAGGGCTGGCACCTTCCCTGTGGGAGAAGGAGCCGTAAGTTTGCCTTTTCAGAAAAAGGCTCTGGCGAGAGTGAGCACCGTGACATGCTGAGTCTCTGGGAAAGCAGAGATCCCCAAAGCTGTTGTGCCTGTGGATAGGCTGCAGAGGGATAGTGAAAAACTGCATTAGTTTTCAGGGCTGGCACCTTCCCTGTGGGAGAAGGAGCCGTAAGTTTGCCTTTTCAGAAAAAAGCTCTGGCGAGAGTGAGCACCGTGACATGCTGAGTCTCTGGGAAAGCAGAGATCCCCAGTGCTGTTTTGCCTGTGGATAGGCTGCAGGAGGATAGTGAAGAGCTGCATTAGCTTTCAGGCCTGGCACCTTCCTTGTGGGAGAAGGAGCCGAAAGTTTTCTTTTTCAGAAAAAAGCTTCTGCCGAGAGCGAGCACCGTGACATGCTGAGTCTCTGGGAAAGCAGAGATCCCCAAAGCTGTTGTGCCTGTGGATAGGCTGCAGAGGGATAGTGAAGACCAGCAAGATCTTTCAGGGCTGGCACCTTCCTTGTGGGAGAAGGAGCCGTAAGTTTGCCTTTTCAGAAAAAAGCTTCTGCCGAGAGCGAGCACCGTGACATGCTGAGTCTCTGGGAAAGCAGAGATCCCCAAAGCTCTTGTGCCTGTGGATAGGCTGCAGAGGGATAGTGAATACCAGCAAGATCTTTCAGGGCTAGCACCTTCCTTGTGGGAGAAGGAGCCAGACGTTTGCCTTCTCAGAAAAAGCTTCTGCCGAGAACGAGCACCGTGACATGCTGAGTCTCTGGGAAAGCACAGATCCCCAGTGCTGTTGCGGCTAAAGATAGGCTGCAGAGGGATAGTGAATACCAGCAAGATCTTTCAGGGCTGGCACCTTCCTTGTGGGAGAAGGAGCCGTAAGTTTGCCTTTTCAGAAAAAGGTTCTGGCGAGAGTGAGCACCGTGACATGCTGAGTCTCTGGGAAAGCAGAGATCCCCAGTGCTGTTGTGCCTGTGGATAGGCTGCAGGAGGATAGTGAAGAGCTGCATTAGCTTTCAGGCCTGGCACCTTCCTTGTGGGAGAAGGAGCCGAAAGTTTTCTTTTTCAGAAAAAATCTTCTGCCGAGAGCGAGCACCGTGACATGCTGAGTCTCTGGGAAAGCAGAGATCCCCAAAGCTGTTGTGCCTGTGGATAGGCTGCAGAGGGATAGTGAAAAACTGCATTAGTTTTCAGGGCTGGCACCTTCCCTGTGGGAGAAGGAGCCGAAAGTTTTCTTTTTCAGAAAAAAGCTTCTGCCGAGAGCGAGCACCGTGACATGCTGAGTCTCTGGGAAAGCAGAGATCCCCAAAGCTGTTGTGCCTGTGGATAGGCTGCAGAGGGATAGTGAAAAACTGCATTAGTTTTCAGGGCTGGCACCTTCCCTGTGGGAGAAGGAGTCGTAAGTTTGCCTTTTCAGAAAAAAGCTTCTGCCGAGAGCGAGCACCGTGACATGCTGAGTCTCTGGGAAAGCAGAGATCCCCAAAGCTGTTGTGCCTGTGGAAAGGCTGCAGAGGGATAGTGCATACCAGCAAGATCTTTCAGGGCTAGCACCTTCCTTGTGGGAGAAGGAGCCAGACGTTTGCCTTCTCAGAAAAAGCTTCTGCCGAGAACGAGCACCGTGACATGCTGAGTCTCTGGGAAAGCAGAGATCCCCAAAGCTGTTGTGCCTGTGGATAGGCTGCAGAGGGATAGTGAAAAACTGCATTAGTTTTCAGGGCTGGCACCTTCCCTGTGGGAGAAGGAGCCGTAAGTTTGCCTTTTCAGAAAAAAGCTTCTGCCGAGAGCGAGCACCGTGACATGCTGAGTCTCTGGGAAAGCAGAGATCCCCAAAGCTGTTGTGCCTGTGGAAAGGCTGCAGAGGGATAGTGCATACCAGCAAGATCTTTCAGGGCTAGCACCTTCCTTGTGGGAGAAGGAGCCAGACGTTTGCCTTCTCAGAAAAAGCTTCTGCCGAGAGCGAGCACCGTGACATGCTGAGTCTCTGGGAAAGCAGAGATCCCCAAAGCTGTTGTGCCTGTGGATAGGCTGCAGAGGGATAGTGCATACCAGCAAGATCTTTCAGGGCTAGCACCTTCCTCGTGGGAGAAGGAGCCAGACGTTTGCCTTCTCAGAAAAAGCTTCTGCCGAGAACGAGCACCGTGACATGCTGAGTCTCTGGGAAAGCAGAGATCCCCAAAGCTGTTGTGCCTGTGGATAGGCTGCAGAGGGATAGTGAAGACCAGCAATATCTTTCAGGGCTGGCACCTTCCTTGTGGGAGAAGGAGCCGTAAGTTTGCCTTTTCAGAAAAAAGCTTCTGCCGAGAGCGAGCACCGTGACATGCTGAGTCTCTGGGAAAGCAGAGATCCCCAAAGCTGTTGTGCCTGTGGATAGGCTGCAGAGGGATAGTGCATACCAGCAAGATCTTTCAGGGCTAGCACCTTCCTTGTGGGAGAAGGAGCCAGACGTTTGCCTTCTCAGAAAAAGCTTCTGCCGAGAACGAGCACCGTGACATGCTGAGTCTCTGGGAAAGCAGAGATCCCCAAAGCTGTTGTGCCTGTGGATAGGCTGCAGAGGGATAGTGAAAAACTGCATTAGTTTTCAGGGCTGGCACCTTCCCTGTGGGAGAAGGAGCCGAAAGTTTTCTTTTTCAGAAAAAATCTTCTGCCGAGAGCGAGCACCGTGACATGCTGAGTCTCTGGGAAAGCAGAGATCCCCAAAGCTGTTGTGCCTGTGGATAGGCTGCAGAGGGATAGTGAAAAACTGCATTAGTTTTCAGGGCTGGCACCTTCCTTGTGGGAGAAGGAGCCGAAAGTTTTCTTTTTCAGAAAAAAGCTTCTGCCGAGAGCGAGCACCGTGACATGCTGAGTCTCTGGGAAAGCAGAGATCCCCAAAGCTGTTGTGCCTGTGGATAGGCTGCAGAGGGATAGTGAAAAACTGCATTAGTTTTCAGGGCTGGCACCTTCCCTGTGGGAGAAGGAGCCGTAAGTTTGCCTTTTCAGAAAAAAGCTTCTGCCGAGAGCGAGCACCGTGACATGCTGAGTCTCTGGGAAAGCAGAGATCCCCAAAGCTGTTGTGCCTGTGGATAGGCTGCAGAGGGATAGTGCATACCAGCAAGATCTTTCAGGGCTAGCACCTTCCTTGTGGGAGAAGGAGCCAGACGTTTGCCTTCTCAGAAAAAGCTTCTGCCGAGAACGAGCCCCGTGACATGCTGAGTCTCTGGGAAAGCAGAGATCCCCAAAGCTGTTGTGCCTGTGGATAGGCTGCAGAGGGATAGTGAAAAACTGCATTAGTTTTCAGGGCTGGCACCTTCCCTGTGGGAGAAGGAGCCGTAAGTTTGCCTTTTCAGAAAAAAGCTTCTGCCGAGAGCGAGCACCGTGACATGCTGAGTCTCTGGGAAAGCAGAGATCCCCAAAGCTGTTGTGCCTGTGGATAGGCTGCAGAGGGATAGTGCATACCAGCAAGATCTTTCAGGGCTGGCACCTTCCCTGTGGGAGAAGGAGCCAGACGTTTGCCTTCTCAGAAAAAGCTTCTGCCGAGAACGAGCACCGTGACATGCTGAGTCTCTGGGAAAGCAGAGATCCCCAAAGCTGTTGTGCCTGTGGATAGGCTGCAGAGGGATAGTGAAAAACTGCATTAGTTTTCAGGGCTGGCACCTTCCCTGTGGGAGAAGGAGCCGAAAGTTTTCTTTTTCAGAAAAAATCTTCTGCCGAGAGCGAGCACCGTGACATGCTGAGTCTCTGGGAAAGCAGAGATCCCAAAAGCTGTTGTGCCTGTGGATAGGCTGCAGAGGGATAGTGAAAAACTGCATTAGTTTTCAGGGCTGGCACCTTCCCTGTGGGAGAAGGAGCCGTAAGTTTGCCTTTTCAGAAAAAGGTTCTGGCGAGAGTGAGCACCGTGACATGCTGAGTCTCTGGGAAAGCAGAGATCCCAAAAGCTGTTGTGCCTGTGGATAGGCTGCAGGAGGATAGTGAAGAGCTGCATTAGCTTTCAGGCCTGGCACCTTCCTTGTGGGAGAAGGAGCTGAAAGTTTTCTTTTTCAGAAAAAAGCTTCTGCCGAGAGCGAGCACCGTGACATGCTGAGTCTCTGGGAAAGCAGAGATCCCCAAAGCTGTTGTGCCTGTGGATAGGCTGCAGAGGGATAGTGAAAAACTGCATTAGTTTTCAGGGCTGGCACCTTCCCTGTGGGAGAAGGAGCCGAAAGTTTTCTTTTTCAGAAAAAATCTTCTGCCGAGAGCGAGCACCGTGACATGCTGAGTCTCTGGGAAAGCAGAGATCCCAAAAGCTGTTGTGCCTGTGGATAGGCTGCAGAGGGATAGTGAAAAACTGCATTAGTTTTCAGGGCTGGCACCTTCCCTGTGGGAGAAGGAGCCGTAAGTTTGCCTTTTCAGAAAAAAGCTTCTGCCGAGAGCGAGCACCGTGACATGCTGAGTCTCTGGGAAAGCAGAGATCCCCAAAGCTGTTGTGCCTGTGGATAGGCTGCAGAGGGATAGTGCATACCAGCAAGATCTTTCAGGGCTAGCACCTTCCTTGTGGGAGAAGGAGCCAGACGTTTGCCTTCTCAGAAAAAGCTTCTGCCGAGAACGAGCACCGTGACATGCTGAGTCTCTGGGAAAGCAGAGATCCCCAGTGCTGTTGCGGCTAAAGATAGGCCGCAGAGGGATAGTGAATACCAGCAAGATCTTTCAGGGCTGGCACCTTCCTTGTGGGAGAAGGAGCCGTAAGTTTGCCTTTTCAGAAAAAGGTTCTGGCGAGAGTGAGCACCGTGACATGCTGAGTCTCTGGGAAAGCAGAGATCCCCAGTGCTGTTGTGCCTGTGGATAGGCTGCAGGAGGATAGTGAAGAGCTGCATTAGCTTTCAGGCCTGGCACCTTCCTTGTGGGAGAAGGAGCCGAAAGTTTTCTTTTTCAGAAAAAATCTTCTGCCGAGAGCGAGCACCGTGACATGCTGAGTCTCTGGGAAAGCAGAGATCCCCAAAGCTGTTGTGCCTGTGGATAGGCTGCAGAGGGATAGTGAAAAACTGCATTAGTTTTCAGGGCTGGCACCTTCCCTGTGGGAGAAGGAGCCGTAAGTTTGCCTTTTCAGAAAAAAGCTTCTGCCGAGAGCGAGCACCGTGACATGCTGAGTCTCTGGGAAAGCAGAGATCCCCAAAGCTGTTGTGCCTGTGGATAGGCTGCAGAGGGATAGTGCATACCAGCAAGATCTTTCAGGGCTAGCACCTTCCTTGTGGGAGAAGGAGCCAGACGTTTGCCTTCTCAGAAAAAGCTTCTGCCGAGAACGAGCACCGTGACATGCTGAGTCTCTGGGAAAGCAGAGATCCCCAAAGCTGTTGTGCCTGTGGATAGGCTGCAGAGGGATAGTGAAAAACTGCATTAGTTTTCAGGGCTGGCACCTTCCCTGTGGGAGAAGGAGCCGAAAGTTTTCTTTTTCAGAAAAAAGCTTCTGCCGAGAGCGAGCACCGTGACATGCTGAGTCTCTGGGAAAGCAGAGATCCCCAAAGCTGTTGTGCCTGTGGATAGGCTGCAGAGGGATAGTGAAAAACTGCATTAGTTTTCAGGGCTGGCACCTTCCCTGTGGGAGAAGGAGCCGTAAGTTTGCCTTTTCAGAAAAAAGCTTCTGCCGAGAGCGAGCACCGTGACATGCTGAGTCTCTGGGAAAGCAGAGATCCCCAAAGCTGTTGTGCCTGTGGAAAGGCTGCAGAGGGATAGTGCATACCAGCAAGATCTTTCAGGGCTAGCACCTTCCTTGTGGGAGAAGGAGCCAGACGTTTGCCTTCTCAGAAAAAGCTTCTGCCGAGAACGAGCACCGTGACATGCTGAGTCTCTGGGAAAGCAGAGATCCCCAAAGCTGTTGTGCCTGTGGATAGGCTGCAGAGGGATAGTGAAAAACTGCATTAGTTTTCAGGGCTGGCACCTTCCCTGTGGGAGAAGGAGCCGTAAGTTTGCCTTTTCAGAAAAAAGCTTCTGCCGAGAGCGAGCACCGTGACATGCTGAGTCTCTGGGAAAGCAGAGATCCCCAAAGCTGTTGTGCCTGTGGATAGGCTGCAGAGGGATAGTGAATACCAGCAAGATCTTTCAGGGCTAGCACCTTCCTTGTGGGAGAAGGAGCCGTAAGTTTGCCTTTTCAGAAAAAAGCTTCTGCCGAGAGCGAGCACCGTGACATGCTGAGTCTCTGGGAAAGCAGAGATCCCCAGTGCTGTTGCGGCTAAAGATAGGCTGCAGAGGGATAGTGAATACCAGCAAGATCTTTCAGGGCTGGCACCTTCCTTGTGGGAGAAGGAGCCGTAAGTTTGCCTTTTCAGAAAAAGGTTCTGGCGAGAGTGAGCACCGTGACATGCTGAGTCTCTGGGAAAGCAGAGATCCCCAGTGCTGTTGTGCCTGTGGATAGGCTGCAGGAGGATAGTGAAGAGCTGCATTAGCTTTCAGGCCTGGCACCTTCCTTGTGGGAGAAGGAGCCGAAAGTTTTCTTTTTCAGAAAAAAGCTTCTGCCGAGAGCGAGCACCGTGACATGCTGAGTCTCTGGGAAAGCAGAGATCCCCAAAGCTGTTGTGCCTGTGGATAGGCTGCAGAGGGATAGTGAAAAACTGCATTAGTTTTCAGGGCTGGCACCTTCCCTGTGGGAGAAGGAGCCGTAAGTTTGCCTTTTCAGAAAAAAGCTTCTGCCGAGAGCGAGCACCGTGACATGCTGAGTCTCTGGGAAAGCAGAGATCCCCAAAGCTCTTGTGCCTGTGGATAGGCTGCAGAGGGATACTGAAAAACTGCATTAGTTTTCAGGGCTGGCACCTTCCCTGTGGGAGAAGGAGCCGTAAGTTTGCCTTTTCAGAAAAAAGCTTCTGCCGAAAGCGAGCACCGTGACATGCTGAGTCTCTGGGAAAGCAGAGATCCCCAAAGCTGTTGTGCCTGTGGATAGGCTGCAGAGCGATAGTGCATACCAGCAAGATCTTTCAGGGCTAGCACCTTCCTTGTGGGAGAAGGAGCCAGACGTTTGCCTTCTCAGAAAAAGCTTCTGCCGAGAACGAGCACCGTGACCTGCTGAGTCTCTGGGAAAGCAGAGATCCCCAGTGCTGTTTTGCCTGTGGATAGGCTGCAGAGGGATAGTGAAAAACTGCATTAGTTTTCAGGGCTGGCACCTTCCCTGTGGGAGAAGGAGCCGAAAGTTTTCTTTTTTCAGAAAAAATCTTCTGCCGAGAGCGAGCACCGTGACATGCTGAGTCTCTGGGAAAGCAGAGATCCCCAAAGCTGTTGTGCCTGTGGATAGGCTGCAGAGGGATAGTGAAAAACTGCATTAGTTTTCAGGGCTGGCACCTTCCCTGTGGGAGAAGGAGCCATAAGTTTGCCTTTTCAGAAAAAAGCTTCTGCCGAGAGCGAGCACCGTGACCTGCTGAGTCTCTGGGAAAGCAGAGATCCCCAAAGCTGTTGTGCCTGTGGATAGGCTGCAGAGGGATAGTGAATACCAGCAAGATCTTTCAGGGCTAGCACCTTCCTTGTGGGAGAAGGAGCCAGACGTTTGCCTTCTCAGAAAAAGCTTCTGCCGAGAACGAGCACCGTGACATGCTGAGTCTCTGGGAAAGCAGAGATCCCCAGTGCTGTTGCGGCTAAAGATAGGCTGCAGAGGGATAGTGAATACCAGCAAGATCTTTCAGGGCTGGCACCTTCCTTGTGGGAGAAGGAGCCGTAAGTTTGCCTTTTCAGAAAAAGGTTCTGGCGAGAGTGAGCACCGTGACATGCTGAGTCTCTGGGAAAGCAGAGATCCCCAGTGCTGTTGTGCCTGTGGATAGGCTGCAGAGGGATAGTGAAAAACTGCATTAGTTTTCAGGGCTGGCACCTTCCCTGTGGGAGAAGGAGCCGTAAGTTTGCCTTTTCAGAAAAAAGCTCTGCCGAGAGCGAGCACCGTGACATGCTGAGTCTCTGGGAAAGCAGAGATCCCAAAAGCTGTTGTGCCTGTGGATAGGCTGCAGAGGGATAGTGAAAAACTGCATTAGTTTTCAGGGCTGGCACCTTCCCTGTGGGAGAAGGAGCCGTAAGTTTGCCTTTTCAGAAAAAAGCTTCTGCCGAGAGCGAGCACCGTGACCTGCTGAGTCTCTGGGAAAGCAGAGATCCCCAAAGCTGTTGTGCCTGTGGATAGGCTGCAGAGGGATAGTGCATACCAGCAAGATCTTTCAGGGCTAGCACCTTCCTTGTGGGAGAAGGAGCCAGACGTTTGCCTTCTCAGAAAAAGCTTCTGCCGAGAACGAGCACCGTGACATGCTGAGTCTCTGGGAAAGCAGAGATCCCCAGTGCTGTTGCGGCTAAAGATAGGCTGCAGAGGGATAGTGAATACCAGCAAGATCTTTCAGGGCTGGCACCTTCCCTGTGGGAGAAGGAGCCGTAAGTTTGCCTTTTCAGAAAAAGGTTCTGGCGAGAGTGAGCACCGTGACATGCTGAGTCTCTGGGAAAGCAGAGATCCCCAGTGCTGTTGTGCCTGTGGATAGGCTGCAGAGGGATAGTGAAGACCAGCAAGATCTTTCAGGGCTGGCACCTTCCTTGTGGGAGAAGGAGCCGTAAGTTTGCCTTTTCAGAAAAAAGCTTCTGCCGAGAGCGAGCACCGTGACATGCTGAGTCTCTGGGAAAGCAGAGATCCCCAAAGCTGTTGTGCCTGTGGATAGGCTGCAGAGGGATAGTGCATACCAGCAAGATCTTTCAGGGCTAGCACCTTCCTTGTGGGAGAAGGAGCCAGACGTTTGCCTTCTCAGAAAAAGCTTCTGCCGAGAGCGAGCACCGTGACATGCTGAGTCTCTGGGAAAGCAGAGATCCCCAAAGCTGTTGTGCCTGTGGATAGGCTGCAGAGGGATAGTGAAAAACTGCATTAGTTTTCAGGGCTGGCACCTTCCCTGTGGGAGAAGGAGCCGTAAGTTTGCCTTTTCAGAAAAAAGCTTCTGCCGAGAGCGAGCACCGTGACATGCTGAGTCTCTGGGAAAGCAGAGATCCCCAAAGCTGTTGTGCCTGTGGATAGGCTGCAGAGGGATAGTGAATACCAGCAAGATCTTTCAGGGCTAGCACCTTCCTTGTGGGAGAAGGAGCCAGACGTTTGCCTTCTCAGAAAAAGCTTCTGCCGAGAACGAGCACCGTGACATGCTGAGTCTCTGGGAAAGCAGAGATCCCCAGTGCTGTTGCGGCTAAAGATAGGCTGCAGAGGGATAGTGAATACCAGCAAGATCATTCAGGGCTGGCACCTTCCTTGTGGGAGAAGGAGCCGTAAGTTTGCCTTTTCAGAAAAAGGTTCTGGCGAGAGTGAGCACCGTGACATGCTGAGTCTCTGGGAAAGCAGAGATCCCCAAAGCTGTTGTGCCTGTGGATAGGCTGCAGAGGGATAGTGAAAAACTGCATTAGTTTTCAGGGCTGGCACCTTCCCTGTGGGAGAAGGAGCCGTAAGTTTGCCTTTTCAGAAAAAAGCTCTGCCGAGAGCGAGCACCGTGACATGCTGAGTCTCTGGGAAAGCAGAGATCCCAAAAGCTGTTGTGCCTGTGGATAGGCTGCAGAGGGATAGTGAAAAACTGCATTAGTTTTCAGGGCTGGCACCTTCCCTGTGGGAGAAGGAGCCGTAAGTTTGCCTTTTCAGAAAAAAGCTTCTGCCGAGAGCGAGCACCGTGACATGCTGAGTCTCTGGGAAAGCAGAGATCCCCAAAGCTGTTGTGCCTGTGGATAGGCTGCAGAGGGATAGTGCATACCAGCAAGATCTTTCAGGGCTAGCACCTTCCTTGTGGGAGAAGGAGCCAGACGTTTGCCTTCTCAGAAAAAGCTTCTGCCGAGAACGAGCACCGTGACATGCTGAGTCTCTGGGAAAGCAGAGATCCCCAGTGCTGTTGCGGCTAAAGATAGGCTGCAGAGGGATAGTGAATACCAGCAAGATCTTTCAGGGCTGGCACCTTCCCTGTGGGAGAAGGAGCCGTAAGTTTGCCTTTTCAGAAAAAGGTTCTGGCGAGAGTGAGCACCGTGACATGCTGAGTCTCTGGGAAAGCAGAGATCCCCAGTGCTGTTGTGCCTGTGGATAGGCTGCAGAGGGATAGTGAAGACCAGCAAGATCTTTCAGGGCTGGCACCTTCCCTGTGGGAGAAGGAGCCGTAAGTTTGCCTTTTCAGAAAAAAGCTTCTGCCGAGAGCGAGCACCGTGACATGCTGAGTCTCTGGGAAAGCAGAGATCCCCAAAGCTGTTGTGCCTGTGGATAGGCTGCAGAGGGATAGTGCATACCAGCAAGATCTTTCAGGGCTAGCACCTTCCTTGTGGGAGAAGGAGCCAGACGTTTGCCTTCTCAGAAAAAGCTTCTGCCGAGAGCGAGCACCGTGACATGCTGAGTCTCTGGGAAAGCAGAGATCCCCAAAGCTGTTGTGCCTGTGGATAGGCTGCAGAGGGATAGTGAAAAACTGCATTAGTTTTCAGGGCTGGCACCTTCCCTGTGGGAGAAGGAGCCGTAAGTTTGCCTTTTCAGAAAAAAGCTTCTGCCGAGAGCGAGCACCGTGACATGCTGAGTCTCTGGGAAAGCAGAGATCCCCAAAGCTGTTGTGCCTGTGGATAGGCTGCAGAGGGATAGTGAAAAACTGCATTAGTTTTCAGGGCTGGCACCTTCCCTGTGGGAGAAGGAGCCGTAAGTTTGCCTTTTCAGAAAAAAGCTTCTGCCGAGAGCGAGCACCGTGACATGCTGAGTCTCTGGGAAAGCAGAGATCCCCAAAGCTGTTGTGCCTGTGGATAGGCTGCAGAGGGATAGTGAATACCAGCAAGATCTTTCAGGGCTAGCACCTTCCTTGTGGGAGAAGGAGCCAGACGTTTGCCTTCTCAGAAAAAGCTTCTGCCGAGAACGAGCACCGTGACATGCTGAGTCTCTGGGAAAGCAGAGATCCCCAGTGCTGTTGCGGCTAAAGATAGGCTGCAGAGGGATAGTGAATACCAGCAAGATCTTTCAGGGCTGGCACCTTCCTTGTGGGAGAAGGAGCCGTAAGTTTGCCTTTTCAGAAAAAGGTTCTGGCGAGAGTGAGCACCGTGACATGCTGAGTCTCTGGGAAAGCAGAGATCCCCAAAGCTGTTGTGCCTGTGGATAGGCTGCAGAGGGATAGTGAAAAACTGCATTAGTTTTCAGGGCTGGCACCTTCCCTGTGGGAGAAGGAGCCGTAAGTTTGCCTTTTCAGAAAAAAGCTTCTGCCGAGAGTGAGCACCGTGACATGCTGAGTCTCTGGGAAAGCAGAGATCCCCAAAGCTGTTGTGCCTGTGGATAGGCTGCAGAGGGATAGTGAAAAACTGCATTAGTTTTCAGGGCTGGCACCTTCCCTGTGGGAGAAGGAGCCGTAAGTTTGCCTTTTCAGAAAAAAGCTCTGGCGAGAGTGAGCACCGTGACATGCTGAGTCTCTGGGAAAGCAGAGATCCCCAGTGCTGTTTTGCCTGTGGATAGGCTGCAGGAGGATAGTGAAGAGCTGCATTAGCTTTCAGCCCTGGCACCTTCCTTGTGGGAGAAGGAGCCGAAAGTTTTCTTTTTCAGAAAAAAGCTTCTGCCGAGAGCGAGCACCGTGACATGCTGAGTCTCTGGGAAAGCAGAGATCCCCAAAGCTGTTGTGCCTGTGGATAGGCTGCAGAGGGATAGTGAAGACCAGCAAGATCTTTCAGGGCTGGCACCTTCCTTGTGGGAGAAGGAGCCGTAAGTTTGCCTTTTCAGAAAAAAGCTTCTGCCGAGAGCGAGCACCGTGACATGCTGAGTCTCTGGGAAAGCAGAGATCCCCAAAGCTCTTGTGCCTGTGGATAGGCTGCAGAGGGATAGTGAATACCAGCAAGATCTTTCAGGGCTAGCACCTTCCTTGTGGGAGAAGGAGCCAGACGTTTGCCTTCTCAGAAAAAGCTTCTGCCGAGAACGAGCACTGTGACATGCTGAGTCTCTGGGAAAGCAGAGATCCCCAGTGCTGTTGCGGCTAAAGATAGGCTGCAGAGGGATAGTGAATACCAGCAAGATCTTTCAGGGCTGGCACCTTCCTTGTGGGAGAAGGAGCCGTAAGTTTGCCTTTTCAGAAAAAGGTTCTGGCGAGAGTGAGCACCGTGACATGCTGAGTCTCTGGGAAAGCAGAGATCCCCAGTGCTGTTGTGCCTGTGGATAGGCTGCAGGAGGATAGTGAAGAGCTGCATTAGCTTTCAGGCCTGGCACCTTCCTTGTGGGAGAAGGAGCCGAAAGTTTTCTTTTTCAGAAAAAATCTTCTGCCGAGAGCGAGCACCGTGACATGCTGAGTCTCTGGGAAAGCAGAGATCCCCAAAGCTGTTGTGCCTGTGGATAGGCTGCAGAGGGATAGTGAAAAACTGCATTAGTTTTCAGGGCTGGCACCTTCCCTGTGGGAGAAGGAGCCGTAAGTTTGCCTTTTCAGAAAAAAGCTTCTGCCGAGAGCGAGCACCGTGACATGCTGAGTCTCTGGGAAAGCAGAGATCCCCAAAGCTGTTGTGCCTGTGGATAGGGTGCAGAGGGATAGTGCATACCAGCAAGATCTTTCAGGGCTAGCACCTTCCTTGTGGGAGAAGGAGCCAGACGTTTGCCTTCTCAGAAAAAGCTTCTGCCGAGAACGAGCACCGTGACATGCTGAGTCTCTGGGAAAGCAGATATCCCCAAAGCTGTTGTGCCTGTGGATAGGCTGCAGAGGGATGGTGAAAAACTGCATTAGTTTTCAGGGCTGGCACCTTCCCTGTGGGAGAAGGAGCCGAAAGTTTTCTTTTTCAGAAAAAGGATCTGGCGAGAGTGAGCACCGTGACATGCTGAGTCTCTGGGAAAGCAGAGATCCCTAAAGCTGTTGTGCCTGTGGATAGGCTGCAGAGGGATAGTGAAAAACTGCATTAGTTTTCAGGGCTGGCACCTTCCCTGTGGGAGAAGGAGCCGTAAGTTTGCCTTTTCAGAAAAAAGCTCTGGCGAGAGTGAGCACCGTGACATGCTGAGTCTCTGGGAAAGCAGAGATCCCCAAAGCTCTTGTGCCTGTGGATAGGCTGCAGGAGGATAGTGAAGAGCTGCATTAGCTTTCAGGCCTGGCACCTTCCTTGTGGGAGAAGGAGCCGAAGGTTTTCTTTTTCAGAAAAAAGCTTCTGCCGAGAGCGAGCACCGTGACATGCTGAGTCTCTGGGAAAGCAGAGATCCCCAAAGCTGTTGTGCCTGTGGATAGGCTGCAGAGGGATAGTGAAAAAATGCATTAGTTTTCAGGGCTGGCACCTTCCCTGTGGGAGAAGGAGCCGTAAGTTTGCCTTTTCAGAAAAAAGCTTCTGCCGAGAGCGAGCACCGTGACATGCTGAGTCTCTGGGAAAGCAGAGATCCCCAAAGCTGTTGTGCCTGTGGATAGGCTGCAGAGGGATAGTGAAAAACTGCATTAGTTTTCAGGGCTGGCACCTTCCCTGTGGGAGAAGGAGCCGAAAGTTTTCTTTTTCAGAAAAAAGCTTCTGCCGAGAGCGAGCACCGTGACATGCTGAGTCTCTGGGAAAGCAGAGATCCCCAAAGCTGTTGTGCCTGTGGATAGGCTGCAGAGGGATAGTGAAAAACTGCATTAGTTTTCAGGGCTGGCACCTTCCCTGTGGGAGAAGGAGCCGTAAGTTTGCCTTTTCAGAAAAAGGCTCTGGCGAGAGTGAGCACCGTGACATGCTGAGTCTCTGGGAAAGCAGAGATCCCCAGTGCTGTTTTGCCTGTGGATAGGCTGCAGGAGGATAGTGAAGAGCTGCATTAGCTTTCAGGCCTGGCACCTTCCTTGTGGGAGAAGGAGCCGAAAGTTTTCTTTTTCAGAAAAAAGCTTCTGCCGAGAGCGAGCACCGTGACATGCTGAATCTCTGGGAAAGCAGAGATCCCCAAAGCTGTTGTGCCTGTGGATAGGCTGCAGAGGGATAGTGAAAAACTGCATTAGTTTTCAGGGCTGGCACCTTCCCTGCGGGAGAAGGAGCCGAAAGTTTTCTTTTTCAGAAAAAAGCTTCTGCCGAGAGCGAGCACCGTGACATGCTGAGTCTCTGGGAAAGCAGAGATCCCCAAAGCTGTTGTGCCTGTGGATAGGCTGCAGAGGGATAGTGAAAAACTGCATTAGTTTTCAGGGCTGGCACCTTCCCTGTGGGAGAAGGAGCTGTAAGTTTGCCTTTTCAGAAAAAGGCTCTGGCGAGAGTGAGCACCGTGACATGCTGAGTCTCTGGGAAAGCAGAGATCCCCAAAGCTGTTGTGCCTGTGGATAGGCTGCAGAGGGATAGTGAAAAACTGCATTAGTTTTCAGGGCTGGCACCTTCCCTGTGGGAGAAGGAGCCGTAAGTTTGCCTTTTCAGAAAAAAGCTTCTGCCGAGAGCGAGCACCGTGACATGCTGAGTCTCTGGGAAAGCAGAGATCCCCAAAGCTGTTGTGCCTGTGGATAGGCTGCAGAGGGATAGTGCATACCAGCAAGATCTTTCAGGGCTAGCACCTTCCTTGTGGGAGAAGGAGCCAGACGTTTGCCTTCTCAGAAAAAGCTTCTGCCGAGAACGAGCACCGTGACATGCTGAGTCTCTGGGAAAGCAGAGATCCCCAAAGCTGTTGTGCCTGTGGATAGGCTGCAGAGGGATAGTGAATACCAGCAAGATCTTTCAGGGCTGGCACCTTCCTTGTGGGAGAAGGAGCCGTAAGTTTGCCTTTTCAGAAAAAGGTTCTGGCGAGAGTGAGCACCGTGACATGCTGAGTCTCTGGGAAAGCAGAGATCCCCAGAGCTGTTGTGCCTGTGGATAGGCTGCAGGAGGATAGTGAAGAGCTGCATTAGCTTTCAGGCCTGGCACCTTCCTTGTGGGAGAAGGAGCCGAAAATTTTCTTTTTCAGAAAAAATCTTCTGCCGAGAGCGAGCACCGTGACATGCTGAGTCTCTGGGAAAGCAGAGATCCCCAAAGCTGTTGTGCCTGTGGATAGGCTGCAGAGGGATAGTGAATACCAGCAAGATCTTTCAGGGCTAGCACCTTCCTTGTGGGAGAAGGAGCCAGACGTTTGCCTTCTCAGAAAAAGCTTCTGCCGAGAACGAGCACCGTGACATGCTGAGTCTCTGGGAAAGCAGAGATCCCCAGTGCTGTTGCGGCTAACGATAGGCTGCAGAGGGATAGTGAATACCAGCAAGATCTTTCAGGGCTGGCACCTTCCTTGTGGGAGAAGGAGCCGTAAGTTTGCCTTTTCAGAAAAAGGTTCTGGCGAGAGTGAGCACCGTGACATGCTGAGTCTCTGGGAAAGCAGAGATCCCCAGAGCTGTTGTGCCTGTGGATAGGCTGCAGGAGGACAGTGAAGAGCTGCATTAGCTTTCAGGCCTGGCACCTTCCTTGTGGGAGAAGGAGCCGAAAATTTTCTTTTTCAGAAAAAATCTTCTGCCGAGAGCGAGCACCGTGACATGCTGAGTCTCTGGGAAAGCAGAGATCCCCAAAGCTGTTGTGCCTGTGGATAGGCTGCAGAGGGATAGTGAAAAACTGCATTAGTTTTCAGGGCTGGCACCTTCCCTGTGGGAGAAGGAGCCGTAAGTTTGCCTTTTCAGAAAAAAGCTTCTGCCGAGAGCGAGCACCGTGACATGCTGAGTCTCTGGGAAAGCAGAGATCCCCAAAGCTGTTGTGCCTGTGGATAGGCTGCAGAGGGATAGTGCATACCAGCAAGATCTTTCAGGGCTAGCACCTTCCTTGTGGGAGAAGGAGCCAGACGTTTGCCTTCTCAGAAAAAGCTTCTGCCGAGAACGAGCACCGTGACATGCTGAGTCTCTGGGAAAGCAGAGATCCCCAAAGCTGTTGTGCCTGTGGATAGGCTGCAGAGGGATAGTGAAAAACTGCATTAGTTTTCAGGGCTGGCACCTTCCCTGTGGGAGAAGGAGCCGAAAGTTTTCTTTTTCAGAAAAAAGCTTCTGCCGAGAGCGAGCACCGTGACATGCTGAGTCTCTGGGAAAGCAGAGATGCCCAAAGCTGTTGTGCCTGTGGATAGGCTGCAGAGGGATAGTGAAAAACTGCATTAGTTTTCAGGGCTGGCACCTTCCCTGTGGGAGAAGGAGCCGAAAGTTTTCTTTTTCAGAAAAAAGCTTCTGCCGAGAGCGAGCACCGTGACCTGCTGAGTCTCTGGGAAAGCAGAGATCCCCAAAGCTCTTGTGCCTGTGGATAGGCTGCAGAGGGATAGTGAATACCAGCAAGATCTTTCAGGGCTAGCACCTTCCTTGTGGGAGAAGGAGCCAGACGTTTGCCTTCTCAGAAAAAGCTTCTGCCGAGAACGAGCACCGTGACATGCTGAGTCTCTGGGAAAGCAGAGATCCCCAGTGCTGTTGTGCCTGTGGATAGGCTGCAGGAGGATAGTGAAGAGCTGCATTAGCTTTCAGGCCTGGCACCTTCCTTGTGGGAGAAGGAGCCGAAAGTTTTCTTTTTCAGAAAAAAGCTTCTGCCGAGAGCGAGCACCGTGACATGCTGAGTCTCTGGGAAAGCAGAGATCCCCAAAGCTGTTGTGCCTGTGGATAGGCTGCAGAGGGATAGTGAAAAACTGCATTAGTTTTCAGGGCTGGCACCTTCCCTGTGGGAGAAGGAGCCGTAAGTTTGCCTTTTCAGAAAAAAGCTTCTGCCGAGAACGAGCACCGTGACATGCTGAGTCTCTGGGAAAGCAGAGATCCCCAGTGCTGTTGCGGCTAAAGATAGGCTGCAGAGGGATAGTGAATACCAGCAAGATCTTTCAGGGCTGGCACCTTCCTTGTGGGAGAAGGAGCCGTAAGTTTGCCTTTTCAGAAAAAGGTTCTGGCGAGAGTGAGCACCGTGACATGCTGAGTCTCTGGGAAAGCAGAGATCCCCAGTGCTGTTGTGCCTGTGGATAGGCTGCAGGAGGACAGTGAAGAGCTGCATTAGCTTTCAGGCCTGGCACCTTCCTTGTGGGAGAAGGAGCCGAAAGTTTTCTTTTTCAGAAAAAAGCTTCTGCCGAGAGCGAGCACCGTGACATGCTGAGTCTCTGGGAAAGCAGAGATCCCCAAAGCTGTTGTGCCTGTGGATAGGCTGCAGAGGGATAGTGAAAAACTGCATTAGTTTTCAGGGCTGGCACCTTCCCTGTGGGAGAAGGAGCCGTAAGTTTGCCTTTTCAGAAAAAAGCTTCTGCCGAGAGCGAGCACCGTGACATGCTGAGTCTCTGGGAAAGCAGAGATCCCCAAAGCTGTTGTGCCTGTGGATAGGCTGCAGAGGGATAGTGCATACCAGCAAGATCTTTCAGGGCTAGCACCTTCCTTGTGGGAGAAGGAGCCAGACGTTTGCCTTCTCAGAAAAAGCTTCTGCCGAGAACGAGCACCGTGACATGCTGAGTCTCTGGGAAAGCAGAGATCCCCAAAGCTGTTGTGCCTGTGGATAGGCTGCAGAGGGATAGTGAAAAACTGCATTAGTTTTCAGGGCTGGCACCTTCCCTGTGGGAGAAAGAGCCGAAAGTTTTCTTTTTCAGAAAAAAGCTTCTGCCGAGAGCGAGCACCGTGACATGCTGAGTCTCTGGGAAAGCAGAGATGCCCAAAGCTGTTGTGCCTGTGGATAGGCTGCAGAGGGATAGTGAAAAACTGCATTAGTTTTCAGGGCTGGCACCTTCCCTGTGGGAGAAGGAGCCGAAAGTTTTCTTTTTCAGAAAAAAGCTTCTGCCGAGAGCGAGCACCGTGACCTGCTGAGTCTCTGGGAAAGCAGAGATCCCCAAAGCTCTTGTGCCTGTGGATAGGCTGCAGAGGGATAGTGAATACCAGCAAGATCTTTCAGGGCTAGCACCTTCCTTGTGGGAGAAGGAGCCAGACGTTTGCCTTCTCAGAAAAAGCTTCTGCCGAGAACGAGCACCGTGACATGCTGAGTCTCTGGGAAAGCAGAAATCCCCAGTGCTGTTGTGCCTGTGGATAGGCTGCAGGAGGATAGTGAAGAGCTGCATTAGCTTTCAGGCCTGGCACCTTCCTTGTGGGAGAAGGAGCCGAAAGTTTTCTTTTTCAGAAAAAAGCTTCTGCCGAGAGCGAGCACCGTGACATGCTGAGTCTCTGGGAAAGCAGAGATCCCCAAAGCTGTTGTGCCTGTGGATAGGCTGCAGAGGGATAGTGAAAAACTGCATTAGTTTTCAGGGCTGGCACCTTCCCTGTGGGAGAAGGAGCCGTAAGTTTGCCTTTTCAGAAAAAAGCTTCTGCCGAGAGCGAGCACCGTGACATGCTGAGTCTCTGGGAAAGCAGAGATCCCAAAAGCTGTTGTGCCTGTGGATAGGCTGCAGAGGGATAGTGAAAAACTGCATTAGTTTTCAGGGCTGGCACCTTCCCTGTGGGAGAAGGAGCCGTAAGTTTGCCTTTTCAGAAAAAAGCTTCTGCCGAGAGCGAGCACCGTGACATGCTGAGTCTCTGGGAAAGCAGAGATCCCCAAAGCTGTTGTGCCTGTGGATAGGCTGCAGAGGGATAGTGCATACCAGCAAGGTCTTTCAGGGCTAGCACCTTCCTTGTGGGAGAAGGAGCCAGACGTTTGCCTTCTCAGAAAAAGCTTCAGCCGAGAACGAGCACCGTGACATGCTGAGTCTCTGGGAAAGCAGAGATCCCCAAAGCTGTTGTGCCTGTGGATAGGCTGCAGAGGGATAGTGAAAAACTGCATTAGTTTTCAGGGCTGGCACCTTCCCTGTGGGAGAAGGAGCCGTAAGTTTGCCTTTTCAGAAAAAGGCTCTGGCGAGAGTGAGCACCGTGACATGCTGAGTCTCTGGGAAAGCAGAGATCCCCAGTGCTGTTGTGCCTGTGGATAGGCTGCAGAGGCATAGTGAAGAGCTGCATTAGCTTTCAGGCCTGGCACCTTCCTTGTGGGAGAAGGAGCCGAAAGTTTTCTTTTTCAGAAAAAAGCTTCTGCCGAGAGCGAGCACCGTGACATGCTGAGTCTCTGGGAAAGCAGAGATCCCCAAAGCTGTTGTGCCTGTGGATAGGCTGCAGAGGGATAGTGAAAAACTGCATTAGTTTTCAGGGCTGGCACCTTCCCTGTGGGAGAAGGAGCCGAAAGTTTTCTTTTTCAGAAAAAAGCTTCTGCCGAGAGCGAGCACCGTGACATGCTGAGTCTCTGGGAAAGCAGAGATCCCCAAAGCTGTTGTGCCTGTGGATAGGCTGCAGAGGGATAGTGAAAAACTGCATTAGTTTTCAGGGCTGGCACCTTCCCTGTGGGAGAAGGAGCCGTAAGTTTGCCTTTTCAGAAAAAGGCTCTGGCGAGAGTGAGCACCGTGACATGCTGAGTCTCTGGGAAAGCAGAGATCCCCAGTGCTGTTTTGCCTGTGGATAGGCTGCAGGAGGATAGTGAAGAGCTGCATTAGCTTTCAGGCCTGGCACCTTCCTTGTGGGAGAAGGAGCCGAAAGTTTTCTTTTTCAGAAAAAAGCTTCTGCCGAGAGCGAGCACCGTGACATGCTGAGTCTCTGGGAAAGCAGAGATCCCCAAAGCTGTTGTGCCTGTGGATAGGCTGCAGAGGGATAGTGAAGACCAGCAAGATCTTTCAGGGCTGGCACCTTCCTTGTGGGAGAAGGAGCCGTAAGTTTGCCTTTTCAGAAAAAAGCTTCTGCCGAGAGCGAGCACCGTGACATGCTGAGTCTCTGGGAAAGCAGAGATCCCCAAAGCTGTTGTGCCTGTGGATAGGCTGCAGAGGGATAGTGAATACCAGCAAGATCTTTCAGGGCTAGCACCTTCCTTGTGGGAGAAGGAGCCAGACGTTTGCCTTCTCAGAAAAAGCTTCTGCCGAGAACGAGCACCGTGACATGCTGAGTCTCTGGGAAAGCAGAGATCCCCAGTGCTGTTGCGGCTAAAGATAGGCTGCAGAGGGATAGTGAATACCAGCAAGATCTTTCAGGGCTGGCACCTTCCTTGTGGGAGAAGGAGCCGTAAGTTTGCCTTTTCAGAAAAAGGTTCTGGCGAGAGTGAGCACCGTGACATGCTGAGTCTCTGGGAAAGCAGAGATCCCCAGTGCTGTTGTGCCTGTGGATAGGCTGCAGGAGGATAGTGAAGAGCTGCATTAGCTTTCAGGCCTGGCACCTTCCTTGTGGGAGAAGGAGCCGAAAGTTTTCTTTTTCAGAAAAAAGATTCTGCCGAGAGCGAGCACCGTGACATGCTGAGTCTCTGGGAAAGCAGAGATCCCCAAAGCTGTTGTGCCTGTGGATAGGCTGCAGAGGGATAGTGAAAAACTGCATTAGTTTTCAGGGCTGGCACCTTCCCTGTGGGAGAAGGAGCCGAAAGTTTTCTTTTTCAGAAAAAAGCTTCTGCCGAGAGCGAGCACCGTGACATGCTGAGTCTCTGGGAAAGCAGAGATCCCCAAAGCTCTTGTGCCTGTGGATAGGCTGCAGAGGGATAGTGAAAAACTGCATTAGTTTTCAGGGCTGGCACCTTCCCTGTTGGAGAAGGAGCCGTAAGTTTGCCTTTTCAGAAAAAAGCTTCTGCCGAGAGCGAGCACCGTGACATGCTGAGTCTCTGGGAAAGCAGAGATCCCCAAAGCTGTTGTGCCTGTGGATAGGCTGCAGAGGGATAGTGCATACCAGCAAGATCTTTCAGGGCTAGCACCTTCCTTGTGGGAGAAGGAGCCAGACGTTTGCCTTCTCAGAAAAAGCTTCTGGCGAGAGTGAGCACCGTGACATGCTGAGTCTCTGGGAAAGCAGAGATCCCCAGTGCTGTTGTGCCTGTGGATAGGCTGCAGAGGGATAGTGAAAAACTGCATTAGTTTTCAGGGCTGGCACCTTCCCTTTGGGAGAAGGAGCCGAAAGTTTTCTTTTTCAGAAAAAATCTTCTGCCGAGAGCGAGCACCGTGACATGCTGAGTCTCTGGGAAAGCAGAGATCCCCAAAGCTGTTGTGCCTGTGGATAGGCTGCAGAGGGATAGTGAAAAACTGCATTAGTTTTCAGGGCTGGCACCTTCCTTGTGGGAGAAGGAGCCGTAAGTTTGCCTTTTCAGAAAAAAGCTTCTGCCGAGAGCGAGCACCGTGACATGCTGAGTCTCTGGGAAAGCAGAGATCCCCAAAGCTGTTGTGCCTGTGGATAGGCTGCAGAGGGATAGTGAAAAACTGCATTAGTTTTCAGGGCTGGCACCTTCCCTGTGGGAGAAGGAGCCGTAAGTTTGCCTTTTCAGAAAAAAGCTTCTGCCGAGAGCGAGCACCGTGACATGCTGAGTCTCTGGGAAAGCAGAGATCCCCAAAGCTGTTGTGCCTGTGGATAGGCTGCAGAGGGATAGTGAAAAACTGCATTAGTTTTCAGGGCTGGCACCTTCCCTGTGGGAGAAGGAGCCGTAAGTTTGCCTTTTCAGAAAAAAGCTCTGCCGAGAGCGAGCACCGTGACATGCTGAGTCTCTGGGAAAGCAGAGATCCCAAAAGCTGTTGTGCCTGTGGATAGGCTGCAGAGGGATAGTGAAAAACTGCATTAGTTTTCAGGGCTGGCACCTTCCCTGTGGGAGAAGGAGCCGTAAGTTTGCCTTTTCAGAAAAAAGCTCTGCCGAGAGCGAGCACCGTGACATGCTGAGTCTCTGGGAAAGCAGAGATCCCAAAAGCTGTTGTGCCTGTGGATAGGCTGCAGAGGGATAGTGAAAAACTGCATTAGTTTTCAGGGCTGGCACCTTCCCTGTGGGAGAAGGAGCCGTAAGTTTGCCTTTTCAGAAAAAAGCTTCTGCCGAGAGCGAGCACCGTGACATGCTGAGTCTCTGGGAAAGCAGAGATCCCAAAAGCTGTTGTGCCTGTGGATAGGCTGCAGAGGGATAGTGCATACCAGCAAGATCTTTCAGGGCTAGCACCTTCCTTGTGGGAGAAGGAGCCAGACGTTTGCCTTCTCAGAAAAAGCTTCTGCCGAGAACGAGCACCGTGACATGCTGAGTCTCTGGGAAAGCAGAGATCCCCAGTGCTGTTGCGGCTAAAGATAGGCTGCAGAGGGATAGTGAATACCAGCAAGATCTTTCAGGGCTGGCACCTTCCCTGTGGGAGAAGGAGCCGTAAGTTTGCCTTTTCAGAAAAAGGTTCTGGCGAGAGTGAGCACCGTGACATGCTGAGTCTCTGGGAAAGCAGAGATCCCCAGTGCTGTTGTGCCTGTGGATAGGCTGCAGAGGGATAGTGAAGACCAGCAAGATCTTTCAGGGCTGGCACCTTCCTTGTGGGAGAAGGAGCCGTAAGTTTGCCTTTTCAGAAAAAAGCTACTGCCGAGAGCGAGCACCGTGACATGCTGAGTCTCTGGGAAAGCAGAGATCCCCAAAGCTGTTGTGCCTGTGGATAGGCTGCAGAGGGATAGTGCATACCAGCAAGATCTTTCAGGGCTAGCACCTTCCTTGTGGGAGAAGGAGCCAGACGTTTGCCTTCTCAGAAAAAGCTTCTGCCGAGAGCGAGCACCGTGACATGCTGAGTCTCTGGGAAAGCAGAGATCCCCAAAGCTGTTGTGCCTGTGGATAGGCTGCAGAGGGATAGTGAAAAACTGCATTAGTTTTCAGGGCTGGCACCTTCCCTGTGGGAGAAGGAGCCGTAAGTTTGCCTTTTCAGAAAAAAGCTTCTGCCGAGAGCGAGCACCGTGACATGCTGAGTCTCTGGGAAAGCAGAGATCCCCAAAGCTGTTGTGCCTGTGGATAGGCTGCAGAGGGATAGTGAAAAACTGCATTAGTTTTCAGGGCTGGCACCTTCCCTGTGGGAGAAGGAGCCGTAAGTTTGCCTTTTCAGAAAAAAGCTCTGGCGAGAGTGAGCACCGTGACATGCTGAGTCTCTGGGAAAGCAGAGATCCCCAGTGCTGTTTTGCCTGTGGATAGGCTGCAGGAGGATAGTGAAGAGCTGCATTAGCTTTCAGGCCTGGCACCTTCCTTGTGGGAGAAGGAGCCGAAAATTTTCTTTTTCAGAAAAAAGCTTCTGCCGAGAGCGAGCACCGTGACATGCTGAGTCTCTGGGAAAGCAGAGATCCCCAAAGCTGTTGTGCCTGTGGATAGGCTGCAGAGGGATAGTGAAGACCAGCAAGATCTTTCAGGGCTGGCACCTTCCCTGTGGGAGAAGGAGCCGTAAGTTTGCCTTTTCAGAAAAAAGCTTCTGCCGAGAGCGAGCACCGTGACATGCTGAGTCTCTGGGAAAGCAGAGATCCCCAAAGCTCTTGTGCCTGTGGATAGGCTGCAGAGGGATAGTGAATACCAGCAAGATCTTTCAGGGCTAGCACCTTCCTTGTGGGAGAAGGAGCCAGACGTTTGCCTTCTCAGAAAAAGCTTCTGCCGAGAACGAGCACCGTGACATGCTGAGTCTCTGGGAAAGCAGAGATCCCCAGTGCTGTTGCGGCTAAAGATAGGCTGCAGAGGGATAGTGAATACCAGCAAGATCTTTCAGGGCTGGCACCTTCCTTGTGGGAGAAGGAGCCGTAAGTTTGCCTTTTCAGAAAAAGGTTCTGGCGAGAGTGAGCACCGTGACATGCTGAGTCTCTGGGAAAGCAGAGATCCCCAGTGCTGTTGTGCCTGTGGATAGGCTGCAGGAGGATAGTGAAGAGCTGCATTAGCTTTCAGGCCTGGCACCTTCCTTGTGGGAGAAGGAGCCGAAAGTTTTCTTTTTCAGAAAAAAGCTTCTGCCGAGAGCGAGCACCGTGACATGCTGAGTCTCTGGGAAAGCAGAGATCCCCAAAGCTGTTGTGCCTGTGGATAGGCTGCAGAGGGATAGTGAAAAACTGCATTAGTTTTCAGGGCTGGCACCTTCCCTGTGGGAGAAGGAGCCGTAAGTTTGCCTTTTCAGAAAAAAGCTTCTGCCGAGAGCGAGCACCGTGACATGCTGAGTCTCTGGGAAAGCAGAGATCCCCAAAGCTGTTGTGCCTGTGGATAGGCTGCAGAGGGATAGTGCATACCAGCAAGATCTTTCAGGGCTAGCACCTTCCTTGTGGGAGAAGGAGCCAGACGTTTGCCTTCTCAGAAAAAGCTTCTGCCGAGAACGAGCACCGTGACATGCTGAGTCTCTGGGAAAGCAGAGATCCCCAAAGCTGTTGTGCCTGTGGATAGGCTGCAGAGGGATAGTGAAAAACTGCATTAGTTTTCAGGGCTGGCACCTTCCCTGTGGGAGAAGGAGCCGAAAGTTTGCCTTTTCAGAAAAAAGCTTCTGCCGAGAGCGAGCACCGTGACATGCTGAGTCTCTGGGAAAGCAGAGATCCCCAAAGCTGTTGTGCCTGTGGATAGGCTGCAGAGGGATAGTGCATACCAGCAAGATCTTTCAGGGCTAGCACCTTCCTTGTGGGAGAAGGAGCCAGACGTTTGCCTTCTCAGAAAAAGCTTCTGCCGAGAACGAGCACCGTGACATGCTGAGTCTCTGGGAAAGCAGAGATCCCCAGTGCTGTTGTGCCTGTGGATAGGCTGCAGGAGGATAGTGAAGAGCTGCATTAGCTTTCAGGCCTGGCACCTTCCTTGTGGGAGAAGGATCCGAAAGTTTTCTTTTTCAGAAAAAAGCTTCTGCCGAGAGCGAGCACCGTGACATGCTGAGTCTCTGGGAAAGCAGAGATCCCCAAAGCTGTTGTGCCTGTGGATAGGCTGCAGAGGGATAGTGAAAAACTGCATTAGTTTTCAGGGCTGGCACCTTCCCTGTGGGAGAAGGAGCCGTAAGTTTGCCTTTTCAGAAAAAGGCTCTGGCGAGAGTGAGCACCGTGACATGCTGAGTCTCTGGGAAAGCAGAGATCCCCAGTGCTGTTTTGCCTGTGGATAGGCTGCAGGAGGATAGTGAAGAGCTGCATTAGCTTTCAGGCCTGGCACCTTCCTGGTGGGAGAAGGAGCCGAAAGTTTTCTTTTTCAGAAAAAAGCTTCTGCCGAGAGCGAGCACCGTGACATGCTGAGTCTCTGGGAAAGCAGAGATCCCCAAAGCTGTTGTGCCTGTGGATAGGCTGCAGAGGGATAGTGAAAAACGGCATTAGTTTTCAGGGCTGGCACCTTCCCTGCGGGAGAAGGAGCCGAAAGTTTTCTTTTTCAGAAAAAAGCTTCTGCCGAGAGCGAGCACCGTGACATGCTGAGTCTCTGGGAAAGCAGAGATCCCCAAAGCTGTTGTGCCTGTGGATAGGCTGCAGAGGGATAGTGAAAAACTGCATTAGTTTTCAGGGCTGGCACCTTCCCTGTGGGAGAAGGAGCCGTAAGTTTGCCTTTTCAGAAAAAGGCTCTGGCGAGAGTGAGCACCGTGACATGCTGAGTCTCTGGGAAAGCAGAGATCCCCAAAGCTGTTGTGCCTGTGGATAGGCTGCAGAGGGATAGTGAAAAACTGCATTAGTTTTCAGGGCTGGCACCTTCCCTGTGGGAGAAGGAGCCGTAAGTTTGCCTTTTCAGAAAAAAGCTCTGGCGAGAGTGAGCACCGTGACATGCTGAGTCTCTGGGAAAGCAGAGATCCCCAGTGCTGTTTTGCCTGTGGATAGGCTGCAGGAGGATAGTGAAGAGCTGCATTAGCTTTCAGGCCTGGCACCTTCCTTGTGGGAGAAGGAGCCGAAAGTTTTCTTTTTCAGAAAAAAGCTTCTGCCGAGAGCGAGCACCGTGACATGCTGAGTCTCTGGGAAAGCAGAGATCCCCAAAGCTGTTGTGCCTGTGGATAGGCTGCAGAGGGATAGTGCATACCAGCAAGATCTTTCAGGGCTAGCACCTTCCCTGTGGGAGAAGGAGCCGTAAGTTTGCCTTTTCAGAAAAAAGCTTCTGCCGAGAGCGAGCACCGTGACATGCTGAGTCTCTGGGAAAGCAGAGATCCCCAAAGCTGTTGTGCCTGTGGATAGGCTGCAGAGGGATAGTGCATACCAGCAAGATCTTTCAGGGCTAGCACCTTCCTTGTGGGAGAAGGAGCCAGACGTTTGCCTTCTCAGAAAAAGCTTCTGCCGAGAACGAGCACCGTGACATGCTGAGTCTCTGGGAAAGCAGAGATCCCAAAAGCTGTTGTGCCTGTGGATAGGCTGCAGAGGGATAGTGAAAAACTGCATTAGTTTTCAGGGCTGGCACCTTCCCTGTGGGAGAAGGAGCCGTAAGTTTGCCTTTTCAGAAAAAAGCTTCTGCCGAGAGCGAGCACCGTGACATGCTGAGTCTCTGGGAAAGCAGAGATCCCCAAAGCTGTTGTGCCTGTGGATAGGCTGCAGAGGGATAGTGCATACCAGCAAGATCTTTCAGGGCTAGCACCTTCCTTGTGGGAGAAGGAGCCAGACGTTTGCCTTCTCAGAAAAAGCTTCTGCCGAGAACGAGCACCGTGACATGCTGAGTCTCTGGGAAAGCAGAGATCCCCAGTGCTGTTGTGCCTGTGGATAGGCTGCAGGAGGATAGTGAAGAGCTGCATTAGCTTTTAGGGCTGGCACCTTCCTTGTGGGAGAAGGATCCGAAAGTTTTCTTTTTCAGAAAAAAGCTTCTGCCGAGAGCGAGCACCGTGACATGCTGAGTCTCTGGGAAAGCAGAGATCCCCAAAGCTGTTGTGCCTGTGGATAGGCTGCAGAGGGATAGTGAAAAACTGCATTAGTTTTCAGGGCTGGCACCTTCCCTGTGGGAGAAGGAGCCGTAAGTTTGCCTTTTCAGAAAAAGGCTCTGGCGAGAGTGAGCACCGTGACATGCTGAGTCTCTGGGAAAGCAGAGATCCCCAGTGCTGTTTTGCCTGTGGATAGGCTGCAGGAGGATAGTGAAGAGCTGCATTAGCTTTCAGGCCTGGCACCTTCCTGGTGGGAGAAGGAGCCGAAAGTTTTCTTTTTCAGAAAAAAGCTTCTGCCGAGAGCGAGCACCGTGACATGCTGAGTCTCTGGGAAAGCAGAGATCCCCAAAGCTGTTGTGCCTGTGGATAGGCTGCAGAGGGATAGTGAAAAACGGCATTAGTTTTCAGGGCTGGCACCTTCCCTGCGGGAGAAGGAGCCGAAAGTTTTCTTTTTCAGAAAAAAGCTTCTGCCGAGAGCGAGCACCGTGACATGCTGAGTCTCTGGGAAAGCAGAGATCCCCAAAGCTGTTGTGCCTGTGGATAGGCTGCAGAGGGATAGTGAAAAACGGCATTAGTTTTCAGGGCTGGCACCTTCCCTGCGGGAGAAGGAGCCGAAAGTTTTCTTTTTCAGAAAAAAGCTTCTGCCGAGAGCGAGCACCGTGACATGCTGAGTCTCTGGGAAAGCAGAGATCCCCAAAGCTGTTGTGCCTGTGGATAGGCTGCAGAGGGATAGTGAAAAACTGCATTAGTTTTCAGGGCTGGCACCTTCCCTGTGGGAGAAGGAGCCGTAAGTTTGCCTTTTCAGAAAAAGGCTCTGGCGAGAGTGAGCACCGTGACATGCTGAGTCTCTGGGAAAGCAGAGATCCCCAAAGCTGTTGTGCCTGTGGATAGGCTGCAGAGGGATAGTGAAAAACTGCATTAGTTTTCAGGGCTGGCACCTTCCCTGTGGGAGAAGGAGCCGTAAGTTTGCCTTTTCAGAAAAAAGCTCTGGCGAGAGTGAGCACCGTGACATGCTGAGTCTCTGGGAAAGCAGAGATCCCCAGTGCTGTTTTGCCTGTGGATAGGCTGCAGGAGGATAGTGAAGAGCTGCATTAGCTTTCAGGCCTGGCACCTTCCTTGTGGGAGAAGGAGCCGAAAGTTTTCTTTTTCAGAAAAAAGCTTCTGCCGAGAGCGAGCACCGTGACATGCTGAGTCTCTGGGAAAGCAGAGATCCCCAAAGCTGTTGTGCCTGTGGATAGGCTGCAGAGGGATAGTGCATACCAGCAAGATCTTTCAGGGCTAGCACCTTCCCTGTGGGAGAAGGAGCCGTAAGTTTGCCTTTTCAGAAAAAAGCTTCTGCCGAGAGCGAGCACCGTGACATGCTGAGTCTCTGGGAAAGCAGAGATCCCCAAAGCTGTTGTGCCTGTGGATAGGCTGCAGAGGGATAGTGCATACCAGCAAGATCTTTCAGGGCTAGCACCTTCCTTGTGGGAGAAGGAGCCAGACGTTTGCCTTCTCAGAAAAAGCTTCTGCCGAGAACGAGCACCGTGACATGCTGAGTCTCTGGGAAAGCAGAGATCCCAAAAGCTGTTGTGCCTGTGGATAGGCTGCAGAGGGATAGTGAAAAACTGCATTAGTTTTCAGGGCTGGCACCTTCCCTGTGGGAGAAGGAGCCGTAAGTTTGCCTTTTCAGAAAAAAGCTTCTGCCGAGAGCGAGCACCGTGACATGCTGAGTCTCTGGGAAAGCAGAGATCCCCAAAGCTGTTGTGCCTGTGGATAGGCTGCAGAGGGATAGTGCATACCAGCAAGATCTTTCAGGGCTAGCACCTTCCTTGTGGGAGAAGGAGCCAGACGTTTGCCTTCTCAGAAAAAGCTTCTGCCGAGAACGAGCACCGTGACATGCTGTGTCTCTGGGAAAGCAGAGATCCCCAGTGCTGTTGTGCCTGTGGATAGGCTGCAGGAGGATAGTGAAGAGCTGCATTAGCTTTCAGGCCTGGCACCTTCCTTGTGGGAGAAGGATCCGAAAGTTTTCCTTTTCAGAAAAAAGCTTCTGCCGAGAGCGAGCACCGTGACATGCTGAGTCTCTGGGAAAGCAGAGATCCCCAAAGCTGTTGTGCCTGTGGATAGGCTGCAGAGGGATAGTGAAAAACTGCATTAGTTTTCAGGGCTGGCACCTTCCCTGTGGGAGAAGGAGCCGTAAGTTTGCCTTTTCAGAAAAAGGCTCTGGCGAGAGTGAGCACCGTGACATGCTGAGTCTCTGGGAAAGCAGAGATCCCCAGTGCTGTTTTGCCTGTGGATAGGCTGCAGGAGGATAGTGAAGAGCTGCATTAGCTTTCAGGCCTGGCACCTTCCTGGTGGGAGAAGGAGCCGAAAGTTTTCTTTTTCAGAAAAAAGCTTCTGCCGAGAGCGAGCACCGTGACATGCTGAGTCTCTGGGAAAGCAGAGATCCCCAAAGCTGTTGTGCCTGTGGATAGGCTGCAGAGGGATAGTGAAAAACGGCATTAGTTTTCAGGGCTGGCACCTTCCCTGCGGGAGAAGGAGCCGAAAGTTTTCTTTTTCAGAAAAAAGCTTCTGCCGAGAGCGAGCACCGTGACATGCTGAGTCTCTGGGAAAGCAGAGATCCCCAAAGCTGTTGTGCCTGTGGATAGGCTGCAGAGGGATAGTGAAAAACTGCATTAGTTTTCAGGGCTGGCACCTTCCCTGTGGGAGAAGGAGCCGTAAGTTTGCCTTTTCAGAAAAAGGCTCTGGCGAGAGTGAGCACCGTGACATGCTGAGTCTCTGGGAAAGCAGAGATCCCCAAAGCTGTTGTGCCTGTGGATAGGCTGCAGAGGGATAGTGAAAAACTGCATTAGTTTTCAGGGCTGGCACCTTCCCTGTGGGAGAAGGAGCCGTAAGTTTGCCTTTTCAGAAAAAAGCTCTGGCGAGAGTGAGCACCGTGACATGCTGAGTCTCTGGGAAAGCAGAGATCCCCAGTGCTGTTTTGCCTGTGGATAGGCTGCAGGAGGATAGTGAAGAGCTGCATTAGCTTTCAGGCCTGGCACCTTCCTTGTGGGAGAAGGAGCCGAAAGTTTTCTTTTTCAGAAAAAAGCTTCTGCCGAGAGCGAGCACCGTGACATGCTGAGTCTCTGGGAAAGCAGAGATCCCCAAAGCTGTTGTGCCTGTGGATAGGCTGCAGAGGGATAGTGCATACCAGCAAGATCTTTCAGGGCTAGCACCTTCCCTGTGGGAGAAGGAGCCGAAAGTTTGCCTTTTCAGAAAAAAGCTTCTGCCGAGAGCGAGCACCGTGACATGCTGAGTCTCTGGGAAAGCAGAGATCCCCAAAGCTGTTGTGCCTGTGGATAGGCTGCAGAGGGATAGTGCATACCAGCAAGATCTTTCAGGGCTAGCACCTTCCTTGTGGGAGAAGGAGCCAGACGTTTGCCTTCTCAGAAAAAGCTTCTGCCGAGAACGAGCACCGTGACATGCTGAGTCTCTGGGAAAGCAGAGATCCCCAAAGCTGTTGTGCCTGTGGATAGGCTGCAGAGGGATAGTGAAAAACTGCATTAGTTTTCAGGGCTGGCACCTTCCCTGTGGGAGAAGGAGCCGAAAGTTTGCCTTTTCAGAAAAAAGCTTCTGCCGAGAGCGAGCACCGTGACATGCTGAGTCTCTGGGAAAGCAGAGATCCCAAAAGCTGTTGTGCCTGTGGATAGGCTGCAGAGGGATAGTGAAAAACTGCATTAGTTTTCAGGGCTGGCACCTTCCCTGTGGGAGAAGGAGCCGTAAGTTTGCCTTTTCAGAAAAAAGCTTCTGCCGAGAGCGAGCACCGTGACATGCTGAGTCTCTGGGAAAGCAGAGATCCCCAAAGCTGTTGTGCCTGTGGATAGGCTGCAGAGGGATAGTGCATACCAGCAAGATCTTTCAGGGCTAGCACCTTCCTTGTGGGAGAAGGAGCCAGACGTTTGCCTTCTCAGAAAAAGCTTCTGCCGAGAACGAGCACCGTGACATGCTGAGTCTCTGGGAAAGCAGAGATCCCAAAAGCTGTTGTGCCTGTGGATAGGCTGCAGAGGGATAGTGAAAAACTGCATTAGTTTTCAGGGCTGGCACCTTCCCTGTGGGAGAAGGAGCCGTAAGTTTGCCTTTTCAGAAAAAAGCTTCTGCCGAGAGCGAGCACCGTGACATGCTGAGTCTCTGGGAAAGCAGAGATCCCCAAAGCTGTTGTGCCTGTGGATAGGCTGCAGAGGGATAGTGCATACCAGCAAGATCTTTCAGGGCTAGCACCTTCCTTGTGGGAGAAGGAGCCAGACGTTTGCCTTCTCAGAAAAAGCTTCTGCCGAGAACGAGCACCGTGACATGCTGAGTCTCTGGGAAAGCAGAGATCCCCAGTGCTGTTGTGCCTGTGGATAGGCTGCAGGAGGATAGTGAAGAGCTGCATTAGCTTTCAGGCCTGGCACCTTCCTTGTGGGAGAAGGATCCGAAAGTTTTCTTTTTCAGAAAAAAGCTTCTGCCGAGAGCGAGCACCGTGACATGCTGAGTCTCTGGGAAAGCAGAGATCCCCAAAGCTGTTGTGCCTGTGGATAGGCTGCAGAGGGATAGTGAAAAACTGCATTAGTTTTCAGGGCTGGCACCTTCCCTGTGGGAGAAGGAGCCGTAAGTTTGCCTTTTCAGAAAAAGGCTCTGGCGAGAGTGAGCACCGTGACATGCTGAGTCTCTGGGAAAGCAGAGATCCCCAGTGCTGTTGTGCCTGTGGATAGGCTGCAGGAGGATAGTGAAGAGCTGCATTAGCTTTCAGGCCTGGCACCTTCCTGGTGGGAGAAGGAGCCGAAAGTTTTCTTTTTCAGAAAAAAGCTTCTGCCGAGAGCGAGCACCGTGACATGCTGAGTCTCTGGGAAAGCAGAGATCCCCAAAGCTGTTGTGCCTGTGGATAGGCTGCAGAGGGATAGTGAAAAACGGCATTAGTTTTCAGGGCTGGCACCTTCCCTGCGGGAGAAGGAGCCGAAAGTTTTCTTTTTCAGAAAAAAGCTTCTGCCGAGAGCGAGCACCGTGACATGCTGAGTCTCTGGGAAAGCAGAGATCCCCAAAGCTGTTGTGCCTGTGGATAGGCTGCAGAGGGATAGTGAAAAACTGCATTAGTTTTCAGGGCTGGCACCTTCCCTGTGGGAGAAGGAGCCGTAAGTTTGCCTTTTCAGAAAAAGGCTCTGGCGAGAGTGAGCACCGTGACATGCTGAGTCTCTGGGAAAGCAGAGATCCCCAAAGCTGTTGTGCCTGTGGATAGGCTGCAGAGGGATAGTGAAAAACTGCATTAGTTTTCAGGGCTGGCACCTTCCCTGTGGGAGAAGGAGCCGTAAGTTTGCCTTTTCAGAAAAAAGCTCTGGCGAGAGTGAGCACCGTGACATGCTGAGTCTCTGGGAAAGCAGAGATCCCCAGTGCTGTTTTGCCTGTGGATAGGCTGCAGGAGGATAGTGAAGAGCTGCATTAGCTTTCAGGCCTGGCACCTTCCTTGTGGGAGAAGGAGCCGAAAGTTTTCTTTTTCAGAAAAAAGCTTCTGCCGAGAGCGAGCACCGTGACATGCTGAGTCTCTGGGAAAGCAGAGATCCCCAAAGCTGTTGTGCCTGTGGATAGGCTGCAGAGGGATAGTGCATACCAGCAAGATCTTTCAGGGCTAGCACCTTCCCTGTGGGAGAAGGAGCCGTAAGTTTGCCTTTTCAGAAAAAAGCTTCTGCCGAGAGCGAGCACCGTGACATGCTGAGTCTCTGGGAAAGCAGAGATCCCCAAAGCTGTTGTGCCTGTGGATAGGCTGCAGAGGGATAGTGCATACCAGCAAGATCTTTCAGGGCTAGCACCTTCCTTGTGGGAGAAGGAGCCAGACGTTTGCCTTCTCAGAAAAAGCTTCTGCCGAGAACGAGCACCGTGACATGCTGAGTCTCTGGGAAAGCAGAGATCCCCAAAGCTGTTGTGCCTGTGGATAGGCTGCAGAGGGATAGTGAAAAACTGCATTAGTTTTCAGGGCTGGCACCTTCCCTGTGGGAGAAGGAGCCGAAAGTTTGCCTTTTCAGAAAAAAGCTTCTGCCGAGAGCGAGCACCGTGACATGCTGAGTCTCTGGGAAAGCAGAGATCCCAAAAGCTGTTGTGCCTGTGGATAGGCTGCAGAGGGATAGTGAAAAACTGCATTAGTTTTCAGGGCTGGCACCTTCCCTGTGGGAGAAGGAGCCGTAAGTTTGCCTTTTCAGAAAAAAGCTTCTGCCGAGAGCGAGCACCGTGACATGCTGAGTCTCTGGGAAAGCAGAGATCCCCAAAGCTCTTGTGCGTGTGGATAGGCTGCAGAGGGATAGTGCATACCAGCAAGATCTTTCAGGGCTAGCACCTTCCTTGTGGGAGAAGGAGCCAGACGTTTGCCTTCTCAGAAAAAGGTTCTGGCGAGAGTGAGCACCGTGACATGCTGAGTCTCTGGGAAAGCAGAGATCCCCAGTGCTGTTGTGCCTGTGGATAGGCTGCAGGAGGATAGTGAAGAGCTGCATTAGCTTTCAGGCCTGGCACCTTCCTTGTGGGAGAAGGAGCCGAAAGTTTTCTTTTTCAGAAAAAAGCTTCTGCCGAGAGCGAGCACCGTGACATGCTGAGTCTCTGGGAAAGCAGAGATCCCCAAAGCTGTTGTGCCTGTGGATAGGCTGCAGAGGGATAGTGAAGACCAGCAAGATCTTTCAGGGCTGGCACCTTCCTTGTGGGAGAAGGAGCCGTAAGTTTGCCTTTTCAGAAAAAAGCTTCTGCCGAGAGCGAGCACCGTGACATGCTGAGTCTCTGGGAAAGCAGAGATCCCCAAAGCTCTTGTGCCTGTGGATAGGCTGCAGAGGGATAGTGAATACCAGCAAGATCTTTCAGGGCTAGCACCTTCCTTGTGGGAGAAGGAGCCAGACGTTTGCCTTCTCAGAAAAAGCTTCTGCCGAGAACGAGCACCGTGACATGCTGAGTCTCTGGGAAAGCAGAGATCCCCAGTGCTGTTGCGGCTAAAGATAGGCTGCAGAGGGATAGTGAATACCAGCAAGATCTTTCAGGGCTGGCACCTTCCTTGTGGGAGAAGGAGCCGTAAGTTTGCCTTTTCAGAAAAAAGCTCTGGCGAGAGTGAGCACCGTGACATGCTGAGTCTCTGGGAAAGCAGAGATCCCCAAAGCTCTTGTGCCTGTGGATAGGCTGCAGGAGGATAGTGAAGAGCTGCATTAGCTTTCAGGCCTGGCACCTTCCTTGTGGGAGAAGGAGCCGAAGGTTTTCTTTTTCAGAAAAAAGCTTCTGCCGAGAGCGAGCACCGTGACATGCTGAGTCTCTGGGAAAGCAGAGATCCCCAAAGCTGTTGTGCCTGTGGATAGGCTGCAGAGGGATAGTGAAAAAATGCATTAGTTTTCAGGGCTGGCACCTTCCCTGTGGGAGAAGGAGCCGTAAGTTTGCCTTTTCAGAAAAAAGCTTCTGCCGAGAGCGAGCACCGTGACATGCTGAGTCTCTGGGAAAGCAGAGATCCCCAAAGCTGTTGTGCCTGTGGATAGGCTGCAGAGGGATAGTGAAAAACTGCATTAGTTTTCAGGGCTGGCACCTTCCCTGTGGGAGAAGGAGCTGTAAGTTTGCCTTTTCAGAAAAAGGCTCTGGCGAGAGTGAGCACCGTGACATGCTGAGTCTCTGGGAAAGCAGAGATCCCCAAAGCTGTTGTGCCTGTGGATAGGCTGCAGAGGGATAGTGAAGACCAGCAAGATCTTTCAGGGCTGGCACCTTCCTTGTGGGAGAAGGAGCCGTAAGTTTGCCTTTTCAGAAAAAAGCTTCTGCCGAGAGCGAGCACCGTGACATGCTGAGTCTCTGGGAAAGCAGAGATCCCCAAAGCTCTTGTGCCTGTGGATAGGCTGCAGAGGGATAGTGAATACCAGCAAGATCTTTCAGGGCTAGCACCTTCCTTGTGGGAGAAGGAGCCAGACGTTTGCCTTCTCAGAAAAAGCTTCTGCCGAGAACGAGCACCGTGACATGCTGAGTCTCTGGGAAAGCAGAGATCCCCAGTGCTGTTGCGGCTAAAGATAGGCTGCAGAGGGATAGTGAATACCAGCAAGATCTTTCAGGGCTGGCACCTTCCTTGTGGGAGAAGGAGCCGTAAGTTTGCCTTTTCAGAAAAAGGTTCTGGCGAGAGTGAGCACCGTGACATGCTGAGTCTCTGGGAAAGCAGAGATCCCCAGAGCTGTTGTGCCTGTGGATAGGCTGCAGGAGGATAGTGAAGAGCTGCATTAGCTTTCAGGCCTGGCACCTTCCTTGTGGGAGAAGGAGCCGAAAATTTTCTTTTTCAGAAAAAATCTTCTGCCGAGAGCGAGCACCGTGACATGCTGAGTCTCTGGGAAAGCAGAGATCCCCAAAGCTGTTGTGCCTGTGGATAGGCTGCAGAGGGATAGTGAAAAACTGCATTAGTTTTCAGGGCTGGCACCTTCCCTGTGGGAGAAGGAGCCGTAAGTTTGCCTTTTCAGAAAAAAGCTTCTGCCGAGAGCGAGCACCGTGACATGCTGAGTCTCTGGGAAAGCAGAGATCCCCAAAGCTCTTGTGCCTGTGGATAGGCTGCAGAGGGATAGTGAATACCAGCAAGATCTTTCAGGGCTAGCACCTTCCTTGTGGGAGAAGGAGCCAGACGTTTGCCTTCTCAGAAAAAGCTTCTGCCGAGAACGAGCACCGTGACATGCTGAGTCTCTGGGAAAGCAGAGATCCCCAGTGCTGTTGCGGCTAAAGATAGGCTGCAGAGGGATAGTGAATACCAGCAAGATCTTTCAGGGCTGGCACCTTCCTTGTGGGAGAAGGAGCCGTAAGTTTGCCTTTTCAGAAAAAGGTTCTGGCGAGAGTGAGCACCGTGACATGCTGAGTCTCTGGGAAAGCAGAGATCCCCAGAGCTGTTGTGCCTGTGGATAGGCTGCAGGAGGATAGTGAAGAGCTGCATTAGCTTTCAGGCCTGGCACCTTCCTTGTGGGAGAAGGAGCCGAAAATTTTCTTTTTCAGAAAAAATCTTCTGCCGAGAGCGAGCACCGTGACATGCTGAGTCTCTGGGAAAGCAGAGATCCCCAAAGCTGTTGTGCCTGTGGATAGGCTGCAGAGGGATAGTGAAAAACTGCATTAGTTTTCAGGGCTGGCACCTTCCCTGTGGGAGAAGGAGCCGTAAGTTTGCCTTTTCAGAAAAAAGCTTCTGCCGAGAGCGAGCACCGTGACATGCTGAGTCTCTGGGAAAGCAGAGATCCCCAAAGCTGTTGTGCCTGTGCATAGGCTGCAGAGGGATAGTGCATACCAGCAAGATCTTTCAGGGCTAGCACCTTCCTTGTGGGAGAAGGAGCCAGACGTTTGCCTTCTCAGAAAAAGCTTCTGCCGAGAACGAGCACCGTGACATGCTGAGTCTCTGGGAAAGCAGAGATCCCCAAAGCTGTTGTGCCTGTGGATAGGCTGCAGAGGGATAGTGAAAAACTGCATTAGTTTTCAGGGCTGGCACCTTCCCTGTGGGAGAAGGAGCCGAAAGTTTTCTTTTTCAGAAAAAAGCTTCTGCCGAGAGCGAGCACCGTGACCTGCTGAGTCTCTGGGAAAGCAGAGATCCCCAAAGCTGTTGTGCCTGTGGATAGGCTGCAGAGGGATAGTGAATACCAGCAAGATCTTTCAGGGCTAGCACCTTCCTTGTGGGAGAAGGAGCCAGACGTTTGCCTTCTCAGAAAAAGCTTCTGCCGAGAACGAGCACCGTGACATGCTGAGTCTCTGGGAAAGCAGAGATCCCCAGTGCTGTTGTGCCTGTGGATAGGCTGCAGGAGGATAGTGAAGAGCTGCATTAGCTTTCAGGCCTGGCACCTTCCTTGTGGGAGAAGGAGCCGAAAGTTTTCTTTTTCAGAAAAAAGCTTCTGCCGAGAGCGAGCACCGTGACATGCTGAGTCTCTGGGAAAGCAGAGATCCCCAAAGCTGTTGTGCCTGTGGATAGGCTGCAGAGGGATAGTGAAAAACTGCATTAGTTTTCAGGGCTGGCACCTTCCCTGTGGGAGAAGGAGCCGTAAGTTTGCCTTTTCAGAAAAAAGCTTCTGCCGAGAGCGAGCACCGTGACATGCTGAGTCTCTGGGAAAGCAGAGATCCCAAAAGCTGTTGTGCCTGTGGATAGGCTGCAGAGGGATAGTGAAAAACTGCATTAGTTTTCAGGGCTGGCACCTTCCCTGTGGGAGAAGGAGCCGTAAGTTTGCCTTTTCAGAAAAAAGCTTCTGCCGAGAGCGAGCACCGTGACATGCTGAGTCTCTGGGAAAGCAGAGATCCCCAGTGCTGTTGTGCCTGTGGATAGGCTGCAGAGGGATAGTGCATACCAGCAAGGTCTTTCAGGGCTAGCACCTTCCTTGTGGGAGAAGGAGCCAGACGTTTGCCTTCTCAGAAAAAGCTTCTGCCGAGAACGAGCACCGTGACATGCTGAGTCTCTGGGAAAGCAGAGATCCCCAAAGCTGTTGTGCCTGTGGATAGGCTGCAGAGGGATAGTGAAAAACTGCATTAGTTTTCAGGGCTGGCACCTTCCCTGTGGGAGAAGGAGCCGTAAGTTTGCCTTTTCAGAAAAAGGCTCTGGCGAGAGTGAGCACCGTGACATGCTGAGTCTCTGGGAAAGCAGAGATCCCCAGTGCTGTTGTGCCTGTGGATAGGCTGCAGAGGGATAGTGAAGAGCTGCATTAGCTTTCAGGCCTGGCACCTTCCTTGTGGGAGAAGGAGCCGAAAGTTTTCTTTTTCAGAAAAAAGCTTCTGCCGAGAGCGAGCACCGTGACATGCTGAGTCTCTGGGAAAGCAGAGATCCCCAAAGCTGTTGTGCCTGTGGATAGGCTGCAGAGGGATAGTGAAAAACTGCATTAGTTTTCAGGGCTGGCACCTTCCCTGTGGGAGAAGGAGCCGAAAGTTTTCTTTTTCAGAAAAAAGCTTCTGCCGAGAGCGAGCACCGTGACATGCTGAGTCTCTGGGAAAGCAGAGATCCCCAAAGCTGTTGTGCCTGTGGATAGGCTGCAGAGGGATAGTGAAAAACTGCATTAGTTTTCAGGGCTGGCACCTTCCCTGTGGGAGAAGGAGCCGTAAGTTTGCCTTTTCAGAAAAAGGCTCTGGCGAGAGTGAGCACCGTGACATGCTGAGTCTCTGGGAAAGCAGAGATCCCCAGTGCTGTTTTGCCTGTGGATAGGCTGCAGGAGGATAGTGAAGAGCTGCATTAGCTTTCAGGCCTGGCACCTTTCTTGTGGGAGAAGGAGCCGAAAGTTTTCTTTTTCAGAAAAAAGCTTCTGCCGAGAGCGAGCACCGTGACATGCTGAGTCTCTGGGAAAGCAGAGATCCCCAAAGCTGTTGTGCCTGTGGATAGGCTGCAGAGGGATAGTGAAGACCAGCAAGATCTTTCAGGGCTGGCACCTTCCTTGTGGGAGAAGGAGCCGTAAGTTTGCCTTTTCAGAAAAAAGCTTCTGCCGAGAGCGAGCACCGTGACATGCTGAGTCTCTGGGAAAGCAGAGATCCCCAAAGCTCTTGTGCCTGTGGATAGGCTGCAGAGGGATAGTGCATACCAGCAAGATCTTTCAGGGCTAGCACCTTCCTTGTGGGAGAAGGAGCCAGACGTTTGCCTTCTCAGAAAAAGCTTCTGCCGAGAACGAGCACCGTGACATGCTGAGTCTCTGGGAAAGCAGAGATCCCCAGTGCTGTTGCGGCTAAAGATAGGCTGCAGAGGGATAGTGAATACCAGCAAGATCTTTCAGGGCTGGCACCTTCCTTGTGGGAGAAGGAGCCGTAAGTTTGCCTTTTCAGAAAAAAGCTTCTGCCGAGAGCGAGCACCGTGACATGCTGAGTCTCTGGGAAAGCAGAGATCCCCAAAGCTGTTGTGCCTGTGGATAGGCTGCAGAGGGATAGTGCATACCAGCAAGATCTTTCAGGGCTAGCACCTTCCTTGTGGGAGAAGAAGCCAGACGTTTGCCTTCTCAGAAAAAGCTTCTGCCGAGAACGAGCACCGTGACATGCTGAGTCTCTGGGAAAGCAGAGATCCCCAAAGCTGTTGTGCCTGTGGATAGGCTGCAGAGGGATAGTGAAAAACTGCATTAGTTTTCAGGGCTGGCACCTTCCCTGTGGGAGAAGGAGCCGAAAGTTTTCTTTTTCAGAAAAAATCTTCTGCCGAGAGCGAGCACCGTGACATGCTGAGTCTCTGGGAAAGCAGAGATCCCAAAAGCTGTTGTGCCTGTGGATAGGCTGCAGAGGGATAGTGAAAAACTGCATTAGTTTTCAGGGCTGGCACCTTCCCTGTGGGAGAAGGAGCCGTAAGTTTGCCTTTTCAGAAAAAAGCTCTGGCGAGAGTGAGCACCGTGACATGCTGAGTCTCTGGGAAAGCAGAGATCCCCAGTGCTGTTTTGCCTGTGGATAGGCTGCAGAGGGATAGTGAAAAACTGCATTAGTTTTCAGGGCTGGCACCTTCCCTGTGGGAGAAGGAGCCGAAAGTTTTCTTTTTCAGAAAAAAGCTTCTGCCGAGAGCGAGCACCGTGACATGCTGAGTCTCTGGGAAAGCAGAGATCCCCAAAGCTGTTGTGCCTGTGGATAGGCTGCAGAGGGATAGTGAAGACCAGCAATATCTTTCAGGGCTGGCACCTTCCTTGTGGGAGAAGGAGCCGTAAGTTTGCCTTTTCAGAAAAAAGCTTCTGCCAAGAGCGAGCACCGTGACATGCTGAGTCTCTGGGAAAGCAGAGATCCCCAAAGCTCTTGTGCCTGTGGATAGGCTGCAGAGGGATAGTGAATACCAGCAAGATCTTTCAGGGCTAGCACCTTCCTTGTGGGAGAAGGAGCCAGACGTTTGCCTTCTCAGAAAAAGCTTCTGCCGAGAACGAGCACCGTGACATGCTGAGTCTCTGGGAAAGCAGAGATCCCCAGTGCTGTTGCGGCTAAAGATAGGCTGCAGAGGGATAGTGAATACCAGCAAGATCTTTCAGGGCTGGCACCTTCCTTGTGGGAGAAGGAGCCGTAAGTTTGCCTTTTCAGAAAAAGGTTCTGGCGAGAGTGAGCACCGTGACATGCTGAGTCTCTGGGAAAGCAGAGATCCCCAGTGCTGTTGTGCCTGTGGATAGGCTGCAGGAGGATAGTGAAGAGCTGCATTAGCTTTCAGGCCTGGCACCTTCCTTGTGGGAGAAGGAGCCGAAAGTTTTCTTTTTCAGAAAAAAGCTTCTGCCGAGAGCGAGCACCGTGACATGCTGAGTCTCTGGGAAAGCAGAGATCCCCAAAGCTGTTGTGCCTGTGGATAGGCTGCAGAGGGATAGTGAAAAACTGCATTAGTTTTCAGGGCTGGCACCTTCCCTGTGGGAGAAGGAGCCGAAAGTTTTCTTTTTCAGAAAAAAGCTTCTGCCGAGAGCGAGCACCGTGACATGCTGAGTCTCTGGGAAAGCAGAGATCCCCAAAGCTGTTGTGCCTGTGGATAGGCTGCAGAGGGATAGTGAAAAACTGCATTAGTTTTCAGGGCTGGCACCTTCCCTGTGGGAGAAGGAGCCGTAAGTTTGCCTTTTCAGAAAAAAGCTTCTGCCGAGAGCAAGCACCGTGACATGCTGAGTCTCTGGGAAAGCAGAGATCCCCAAAGCTGTTGTGCCTGTGGATAGGCTGCAGAGGGATAGTGAAAAACTGCATTAGTTTTCAGGGCTGGCACCTTCCCTGTGGGAGAAGGAGCCGAAAGTTTTCTTTTTCAGAAAAAAGCTTCTGCCGAGAGCGAGCACCGTGACATGCTGAGTCTCTGGGAAAGCAGAGATCCCCAAAGCTGTTGTGCCTGTGGATAGGCTGCAGAGGGATAGTGAAAAACTGCATTAGTTTTCAGGGCTGGCACCTTCCCTGTGGGAGAAGGAGCCGTAAGTTTGCCTTTTCAGAAAAAGGCTCTGGCGAGAGTGAGCACCGTGACATGCTGAGTCTCTGGGAAAGCAGAGATCCCCAGTGCTGTTTTGCCTGTGGATAGGCTGCAGGAGGATAGTGAAGAGCTGCATTAGCTTTCAGGCCTGGCACCTTCCTTGTGGGAGAAGGAGCCGAAAGTTTTCTTTTTCAGAAAAAAGCTTCTGCCGAGAGCGAGCACCGTGACATGCTGAGTCTCTGGGAAAGCAGAGATCCCCAAAGCTGTTGTGCCTGTGGATAGGCTGCAGAGGGATAGTGAAGACCAGCAATATCTTTCAGGGCTGGCACCTTCCTTGTGGGAGAAGGAGCCGTAAGTTTGCCTTTTCAGAAAAAAGCTTCTGCCGAGAGCGAGCACCGTGACATGCTGAGTCTCTGGGAAAGCAGAGATCCCCAAAGCTCTTGTGCCTGTGGATAGGCTGCAGAGGGATAGTGCATACCAGCAAGATCTTTCAGGGCTAGCACCTTCCTTGTGGGAGAAGGAGCCAGACGTTTGCCTTCTCAGAAAAAGCTTCTGCCGAGAACGAGCACCGTGACATGCTGAGTCTCTGGGAAACCAGAGATCCCCAGTGCTGTTGCGGCTAAAGATAGGCTGCAGAGGGATAGTGAATACCAGCAAGATCTTTCAGGGCTGGCACCTTCCTTGTGGGAGAAGGAGCCGTAAGTTTGCCTTTTCAGAAAAAGGTTCTGGCGAGAGTGAGCACCGTGACATGCTGAGTCTCTGGGAAAGCAGAGATCCCCAGTGCTGTTGTGCCTGTGGATAGGCTGCAGGAGGATAGTGAAGAGCTGCATTAGCTTTCAGGCCTGGCACCTTCTTTGTGGGAGAAGGAGCCGAAAGTTTTCTTTTTCAGAAAAAAGCTTCTGCCGAGAGCGAGCACCGTGACATGCTGAGTCTCTGGGAAAGCAGAGATCCCCAAAGCTGTTGTGCCTGTGGATAGGCTGCAGAGGGATAGTGAAAAACTGCATTAGTTTTCAGGGCTGGCACCTTCCCTGTGGGAGAAGGAGCCGTAAGTTTGCCTTTTCAGAAAAAAGCTTCTGCCGAGAGCGAGCACCGTGACATGCTGAGTCTCTGGGAAAGCAGAGATCCCCAAAGCTGTTGTGCCTGTGGATAGGCTGCAGAGGGATAGTGCATACCAGCAAGATCTTTCAGGGCTAGCACCTTCCTTGTGGGAGAAGGAGCCAGACGTTTGCCTTCTCAGAAAAAGCTTCTGCCGAGAACGAGCACCGTGACATGCTGAGTCTCTGGGAAAGCAGAGATCCCCAAAGCTGTTGTGCCTGTGGATAGGCTGCAGAGGGATAGTGAAAAACTGCATTAGTTTTCAGGGCTGGCACCTTCCCTGTGGGAGAAGGAGCCGTAAGTTTGCCTTTTAGAAAAAGGCTCTGGCGAGAGTGAGCACCGTGACATGCTGAGTCTCTGGGAAAGCAGAGATCCCCAAAGCTGTTGTGCCTGTGGATAGGCTGCAGAGGGATAGTGAAAAACTGCATTAGTTTTCAGGGCTGGCACCTTCCCTGTGGGAGAAGGAGCCGTAAGTTTGCCTTTTCAGAAAAAAGCTTCTGCCGAGAGCGAGCACCGTGACATGCTGAGTCTCTGGGAAAGCAGAGATCCCCAAAGCTGTTGTGCCTGTGGATAGGCTGCAGAGGGATAGTGAAAAACTGCATTAGTTTTCAGGGCTGGCACCTTCCCTGTGGGAGAAGGAGCCGTAAGTTTGCCTTTTCAGAAAAAAGCTTCTGCCGAGAGCGAGCACCGTGACATGCTGAGTCTCTGGGAAAGCAGAGATCCCCAAAGCTGTTGTGCCTGTGGATAGGCTGCAGAGGGATAGTGAAAAACTGCATTAGTTTTCAGGGCTGGCACCTTCCCTGTGGGAGAAGGAGCCGAAAGTTTTCTTTTTCAGAAAAAAGCTTCTGCCGAGAGCGAGCACCGTGACATGCTGAGTCTCTGGGAAAGCAGAGATCCCCAAAGCTGTTGTGCCTGTGGATAGGCTGCAGAGGGATAGTGAAAAACTGCATTAGTTTTCAGGGCTGGCACCTTCCCTGTGGGAGAAGGAGCCGTAAGTTCGCCTTTTCAGAAAAAGGCTCTGGCGAGAGTGAGCACCGTGACATGCTGAGTCTCTGGGAAAGCAGAGATCCCCAGTGCTGTTTTGCCTGTGGATAGGCTGCAGGAGGATAGTGAAGAGCTGCATTAGCTTTCAGGCCTGGCACCTTCCTTGTGGGAGAAGGAGCCGAAAGTTTTCTTTTTCAGAAAAAAGCTTCTGCCGAGAGCGAGCACCGTGACATGCTGAGTCTCTGGGAAAGCAGAGATCCCCAAAGCTGTTGTGCCTGTGGATAGGCTGCAGAGGGATAGTGAAGACCAGCAATATCTTTCAGGGCTGGCACCTTCCTTGTGGGAGAAGGAGCCGTAAGTTTGCCTTTTCAGAAAAAAGCTTCTGCCGAGAGCGAGCACCGTGACATGCTGAGTCTCTGGGAAAGCAGAGATCCCCAAAGCTCTTGTGCCTGTGGATAGGCTGCAGAGGGATAGTGCATACCAGCAAGATCTTTCAGGGCTAGCACCTTCCTTGTGGGAGAAGGAGCCAGACGTTTGCCTTCTCAGAAAAAGCTTCTGCCGAGAACGAGCACCGTGACATGCTGAGTCTCTGGGAAAGCAGAGATCCCCAGTGCTGTTGCGGCTAAAGATAGGCTGCAGAGGGATAGTGAATACCAGCAAGATCTTTCAGGGCTGGCACCTTCCTTGTGGGAGAAGGAGCCGTAAGTTTGCCTTTTCAGAAAAAGGTTCTGGCGAGAGTGAGCACCGTGACATGCTGAGTCTCTGGGAAAGCAGAGATCCCCAGTGCTGTTGTGCCTGTGGATAGGCTGCAGGAGGATAGTGAAGAGCTGCATTAGCTTTCAGGCCTGGCACCTTCCTTGTGGGAGAAGGAGCCGAAAGTTTTCTTTTTCAGAAAAAAGCTTCTGCCGAGAGCGAGCACCGTGACATGCTGAGTCTCTGGGAAAGCAGAGATCCCCAAAGCTGTTGTGCCTGTGGATAGGCTGCAGAGGGATAGTGAAAAACTGCATTAGTTTTCAGGGCTGGCACCTTCCCTGTGGGAGAAGGAGCCGAAAGTTTTCTTTTTCAGAAAAAAGCTTCTGCCGAGAGCGAGCACCGTGACATGCTGAGTCTCTGGGAAAGCAGAGATCCCCAAAGCTGTTGTGCCTGTGGATAGGCTGCAGAGGGATAGTGCATACCAGCAAGATCTTTCAGGGCTAGCACCTTCCTTGTGGGAGAAGGAGCCAGACGTTTGCCTTCTCAGAAAAAGCTTCTGCCGAGAACGAGCACCGTGACATGCTGAGTCTCTGGGAAAGCAGAGATCCCCAAAGCTGTTGTGCCTGTGGATAGGCTGCAGAGGGATAGTGCATACCAGCAAGGTCTTTCAGGGCTAGCACCTTCCTTGTGGGAGAAGGAGCCAGACGTTTGCCTTCTCAGAAAAAGCTTCTGCCGAGAACGAGCACCGTGACATGCTGAGTCTCTGGGAAAGCAGAGATCCCCAAAGCTGTTGTGCCTGTGGATAGGCTGCAGAGGGATAGTGAAAAACTGCATTAGTTTTCAGGGCTGGCACCTTCCCTGTGGGAGAAGGAGCCGAAAGTTTTCTTTTTCAGAAAAAAGCTTCTGCCGAGAGCGAGCACCGTGACATGCTGAGTCTCTGGGAAAGCAGAGATCCCCAAAGCTGTTGTGCCTGTGGATAGGCTGCAGAGGGATAGTGAAAAACTGCATTAGTTTTCAGGGCTGGCACCTTCCCTGTGGGAGAAGGAGCCGTAAGTTTGCCTTTTCAGAAAAAAGCTTCTGCCGAGAGCGAGCACCGTGACATGCTGAGTCTCTGGGAAAGCAGAGATCCCCAAAGCTCTTGTGCCTGTGGATAGGCTGCAGAGGGATAGTGAAAAACTGCATTAGTTTTCAGGGCTGGCACCTTCCCTGTGGGAGAAGGAGCCGAAAGTTTTCTTTTTCAGAAAAAAGCTTCTGCCGAGAGCGAGCACCGTGACATGCTGAGTCTCTGGGAAAGCAGAGATCCCCAAAGCTGTTGTGCCTGTGGATAGGCTGCAGAGGGATAGTGAAAAACTGCATTAGTTTTCAGGGCTGGCACCTTCCCTGTGGGAGAAGGAGCCGTAAGTTTGCCTTTTCAGAAAAAGGCTCTGGCGAGAGTGAGCACCGTGACATGCTGAGTCTCTGGGAAAGCAGAGATCCCCAGTGCTGTTTTGCCTGTGGATAGGCTGCAGGAGGATAGTGACGCGCTGCATTAGCTTTCAGGCCTGGCACCTTCCTTGTGGGAGAAGGAGCCGAAAGTTTTCTTTTTCAGAAAAAAGCTTCTGCCGAGAGCGAGCACCGTGACATGCTGAGTCTCTGGGAAAGCAGAGATCCCCAAAGCTGTTGTGCCTGTGGATAGGCTGCAGAGGGATAGTGAAAAACTGCATTAGTTTTCAGGGCTGGCACCTTCCCTGCGGGAGAAGGAGCCGAAAGTTTTCTTTTTCAGAAAAAAGCTTCTGCCGAGAGCGAGCACTGTGACATGCTGAGTCTCTGGGAAAGCAGAGATCCCCAAAGCTGTTGTGCCTGTGGATAGGCTGCAGAGGGATAGTGAAAAACTGCATTAGTTTTCAGGGCTGGCACCTTCCCTGTGGGAGAAGGAGCCGTAAGTTTGCCTTTTCAGAAAAAGGCTCTGGCGAGAGTGAGCACCGTGACATGCTGAGTCTCTGGGAAAGCAGAGATCCCCAAAGCTGTTGTGCCTGTGGATAGGCTGCAGAGGGATAGTGAAAAACTGCATTAGTTTTCAGGGCTGGCACCTTCCCTGTGGGAGAAGGAGCCGTAAGTTTGCCTTTTCAGAAAAAAGCTCTGGCGAGAGTGAGCACCGTGACATGCTGAGTCTCTGGGAAAGCAGAGATCCCCAGTGCTGTTTTGCCTGTGGATAGGCTGCAGGAGGATAGTGAAGAGCTGCATTAGCTTTCAGGCCTGGCACCTTCCTTGTGGGAGAAGGAGCCGAAAGTTTTCTTTTTCAGAAAAAAGCTTCTGCCGAGAGCGAGCACCGTGACATGCTGAGTCTCTGGGAAAGCAGAGATCCCCAAAGCTGTTGTGCCTGTGGATAGGCTGCAGAGGGATAGTGAAGACCAGCAATATCTTTCAGGGCTGGCACCTTCCTTGTGGGAGAAGGAGCCGTAAGTTTTCCTTTTCAGAAAAAAGCTTCTGCCGAGAGCGAGCACCGTGACATGCTGAGTCTCTGGGAAAGCAGAGATCCCCAAAGCTCTTGTGCCTGTGGATAGGCTGCAGAGGGATAGTGAATACCAGCAAGATCTTTCAGGGCTAGCACCTTCCTTGTGGGAGAAGGAGCCAGACGTTTGCCTTCTCAGAAAAAGCTTCTGCCGAGAACGAGCACCGTGACATGCTGAGTCTCTGGGAAAGCAGAGATCCCCAGTGCTGTTGCGGCTAAAGATAGGCTGCAGAGGGATAGTGAATACCAGCAAGATCTTTCAGGGCTGGCACCTTCCTTGTGGGAGAAGGAGCCGTAAGTTTGCCTTTTCAGAAAAAGGTTCTGGCGAGAGTGAGCACCGTGACATGCTGAGTCTCTGGGAAAGCAGAGATCCCCAGTGCTGTTGCGGCTAAAGATAGGCTGCAGAGGGATAGTGAATACCAGCAAGATCTTTCAGGGCTGGCACCTTCCTTGTGGGAGAAGGAGCCGTAAGTTTGCCTTTTCAGAAAAAGTTTCTGCCTAGAACGAGCACCGTGACATGCTGAGTCTCTGGGAAAGCAGAGATCCCCAGTGCTGTTGCGTCTAATGATAGGCTGCAGGGGGATAGTGCAGACCTGCAAGAGCTTTCAGGGCTGGCAGCTTCCTTGTGATAAAAGGAGCCAGACGTTTGCCTTTTCAGAAAAAGGCTCTGCCGAGAGCGAGCACCGTGACGTGCTGAGTCTCTGGGAAAGCAGAGATCCCCAGTGCTGTTGCGTCTAATGATAGGCTGGACGGGGACGGTGAAGACCAGCAAGATCTTTCAGGGCTGGCAGCTTCCATTGTGGGAGAAGGAGCCGTAAGTTTGCCTTTTCAGAAAAAGGCTCTGCCGAGAGCGAGCACCTTGACATGCTGAGTCTCTGGGAAAGCAGAGATCCCCAGTGCTGTTGTGCCTGTGGATAGGCTGCAGGGGGACGGTGAAGACCTGCAAGATCTTTCAGGGCTTGCACATTCCTTGTGGGAGAAGGAGCCAGACTTTTGCCTTTTAAAAAAATGTTTCTGCCGAGAACAAGCACCGTGACATGCTGAGTCTCTGGGAAAGCAGAGATCCCCAGTGCTGTTGTGCCTTTGGATAGGCTGCAGGGGGATAGTGCAGACCTGCAAGAGCTTTCAGGCCTGGCAGCTTCCTTGTGGGAGAATGAGCCTGACGTTTGCCTTTTCAGAAAAAGTTTCTGCCGAGAACGAGCACCGTGACATGCTGAGTCTCTGGGAAAGCAGAGATCCCCAGTGCTGTTGTGCCTGTGGAGAGGCTGGACGGGGACGGTGAAGACCAGCAAGATCTTTCAGGGCTGGCACCTTCATTGTGGGAGAAGGAGCCAGACTTTTGCTTTTCAAAAAAATGTTTCTGCCGAGAACAAGCACCGTGACATGCTGAGTCTCTGGGAAAGCAGAGATCCCCAGTGCTGTTGCGTCTAATGATAGGCTGCAGGGGGATAGTGCAGACCTGCAAGAGCTTTCAGGGCTGGCAGCTTCCTTGTGATAAAAAGAGCCAGACGTTTGCCTTTTCAGAAAAAGGCTCTGCCGAGAGCGAGCACCTTGACATGCTGAGTCTCTGGGAAAGCAGAGATCCCCAGTGCTGTTGTGCCTGTGGATAGGCTGCAGGGGGCGGTGAAGACCAGCAAGATTTTTCAGGGCTGGCACCTTTCTTGTAGGAGAAGGAGCCGTAAGATTGCCTTTTCAAAAAAAGTTTCTGCCGAGAAGGAGCACCTTGACATGCTGAGTCTCTGGGAAAGCAGAGATCCCCAGTGCTGTTGTGCCTGTGGATAGGCTGCAGGGGGGCGGTGAAGACCAGCAAGATCGTTCAGGGCTGGTAGCTTCCTTGTGGGAGAAGGAGCCAGACTTTTGCATTTCCAAAAAATGTTTCTGCCGAGAACGAGCACAGTGACATGCTGAGTCTCTGGGAAAGCAGACATCCCAATTGCTTTTGCGGCTAAAGATAGGCTGAAGGGGATAGTGCAGACCTGCTAGAGCTTTGAGGGCTGGCAGCGTCCTCGTGGGAGAAGGAGCCGTAAGTTTCCCATTTCAGAAAAAGTTTCTGCCGAGAAGAAGCACCGTGATATGCTGAGTCCCTGGGAAAGCAGAGATCCCCAGTGCTGTTGCGGCTAAAGATAGGCTGCAGGGGGACAGTGAAGACCTGCAAGAGCTGTCAGGGCTGGTACCTTCCGTGTGGGAGATGAAGCCGGACGTTTGCCTTTTCAGAAAAAGTTTCTGCCGAGAACGAGCACCGTGACATGCTGAGTCTCTGGGAAAGCAGAGATCCCCAGTGCTGTTGCGTCTAATGATAGGCTGCAGGGGGATAGTGCAGACTTGCAAGAGCTTTCAGGGCTGGCAGCTTCCTTGTGATAAAAGGAGCCAGACGTTTGCCTTTTCAGAAAAAGGCTCTGCCGAGAGCGAGCACCGTGACATTCTGAGTCTCTGGGAAAGCAGAGAACCCCAGTGCTGTTGTGCCTGTGGATAGGCTGCAGGTAGGCGGTGAAGACCAGCAAGATCGTTCAGGGCTGGTAGCTTCCTTGTGGGAGAAGGAGCCAGACTTTTGCCTTTCAAAAAAATGTTTCTGCCGAGAACGAGCACCGTGACATGCTGAGTCTCTGGGAAAGCAGACATCCCAATTGCTGTTGCGGCTAAAGATAGGCTGAAGGGGATAGTGCAGACCTGCTAGAGCTTTGAGGGCTGGCAGCGTCCTCGTGGGAGAAGGAGCCGTAAGTTTGCCTTTTCAGAAAAAGTTTCTGCCGAGAACGAGCACCGTGACATGCTGAGTCTCTGGGAAAGCAGAGATCCCCAGTGCTGTTGCGGCTAAAGATAGGCTGCAGAGGGATAGTGCAGACTTGCAAGAGCTTTCAGGGCTGGCAGCTTCCTTGTGATAAAAGGAGCCAGACGTTTGCCTTTTCAGAAAAAGGCTCTGCCGAGAGCGAGCACCTTGACATGCTGAGTCTCTGGGAAAGCATACATCCCCAGTGCTGTTGTGCCTGTGGATAGGCTGCAGGGGGCGGTGAAGACCAGCAAGATCGTTCAGGGCTGGTAGCTTCCTTCTGGGAGAAGGAGCCAGACTTTTGCCTTTCAAAAAAATGTTTCTGCCGAGAACGAGCACCGTGACATGCTGAGTCTCTGGGAAAGCAGACATCCCAATTGCTTTTGCGGCTAAAGATAGGCTGAAGGGGATAGTGCAGACCTGCTAGAGCTTTGAGGGCTGGCAGCGTCCTCGTGGGAGAAGGAGCCGTAAGTTTGCCTTTTCAGAAAAAGTTTCTGCCGAGAACGAGCACTGTGACATGCTGAGTCTCTGGGAAAGCAGAGATCCCCAGTGCTGTTGTGCCTGTGGATAGGCTGCAGGGGGGCGGTGAAGACCAGCAAGATCGTTCAGGGCTGGTAGCTTCCTTGTGGGAGAAGGAGCCAGACTTTTGCCTTTCAAAAAAATGTTTCTGCCGAGAACGAGCACCGTGACATGCTGAGTCTCTGGGAAAGCAGACATCCCAATTACTTTTGCGGCTAAAGATAGGCTGAAGGAGATAGTGCAGACCTGCAAGAGCTTTCAGGGCTGGCAGCGTCCTCGTGATAGAAGGAGCCGTAAGTTTGCCTTTTCAGAGAAAGTTTCTGCCGAGAACGAGCACCGTGACATGCTGAGTCTCTGGGAAAGCAGAGATCCCCAGTGCTGTTGCGTCTAATGATAGGCTGCAGGGGGATAGTGCAGACTTGCAAGAGCTTTGAGGGCTGGCACCTTCCTTGTAGGAGAAGGAGCCTTAAGATTTCCTTTTCAAAAAAAGTTTCTGCCGAGAACGAGCACCGTGACATGCTGAGTCTCTGGGAAAGCAGAGATCCCCAGTGCTGTTGTGCCTGTGGATAGGCTGCAGGGCGGCGGTGAAGACCAGCAAGATCTTTCAGGGCTGGCACTTTCCTTGTGGGAGAAGGAGCCAGACGTTTGCCTTTTCAGAAAAAGTTTCTGCCGAGAACGAGCACCGTGACATGCTGAGTCTCTGGGAAAGCAGAGATCCCCAGTGCTGTTTTGGCTAAAGATAGGATGCAGAGGGATAGTGCAGACCTGCAAGAGCTTTCAGGGCTGGCAGCTTCCGTGTGAGAGAAGGAACCAGAAAGTTGCCTTTTCAGAAAAAGTTTCTGCCGAGAACGAGCACCGTGACATGCTGAATCTCTGGGAAAGCAGAGATCCCCACTGCTGTTGCAGCTAAAGATAGGCTGCAGGGGATAGTGCAGACCTGCAAGAGATTTCAGGGCTGGCAGCTTCCGTGTGACAGAAGGAGCCAGACGTTTGCCTTTTCAGAAAAAGTTTCTGCCGAGAACGAGCACTGTGACATGCTGAATCTCTGGGAAAACAGAGATCTCCAGTGCAGTTGCGGCTAAAGATAGGCTGTAGGGGGATAGTGCAGACCTGCAAGAGCTTTGAGGGCTGGCACCTTCCTTGTAGGAGAAGGAGCCTTAGGATTTCCTTTTCAAAAAAAGTTTCTGCCGAGAACGAGCACCGTGACATGCTGAGTCTCTGGGAAAGCAGAAATCCCCAGTGCTGTTGTGCCTGTGGAGAGGCTGCAGGGGGGCGGTGAAGAACAGCAAGAGTTTTCCGGGCTGGCACCTTCCCTGTGGGAGAAGGAGCCAGACTTTTGCCTTTCAAAAAAATGTTTCTGCCGAGAACGAGCACCGTGACATGCTGAGTCTCTGGGAAAGCAGAAATCCCCACTGCTGTTGTGACAGTGGATAGGCTGCAGGGCGGCTGTGAAGACCAGCAAGATCTTTCAGGGCTGGCAGCTTCCGTGCGACAGAAGGAGCCAGACGTTTGCCTTTTCAGAAAAAGTTTCTGCCGAGAACAAGCACCGTGACATGCTGAATCTCTGGGAAAACAGAGATCTCCAGTGCAGTTGCGGCTAAAGATAGGCTGTAGGGGGATAGTGCAGACCTGCAAGAGCTTTGAGGGCTGGCACCTTCCTTGTAGGAGAAGGAGCCTTAAGATTTCCTTTTCAAAAAAAGTTTCTGCTGACAACGAGCACCGTGACATGCTGACTCTCTGGGAAAGCAGAGATCCCCAGTGCTGTTGTGCTTGTGGATAGGCTGCAGGGGATAGTGTAGACCTGCAAGAGCTTTCAGGGCTGGCAGCTTCCCTGTGGGAGAAGGAGCCAGACGTTTGCCTTTTCAGAAAAAGTTTCTGTCGAGAACGAGCACCGTGACATGCTGAGTCTCTGGGAAAGCAGAGATCCCCAGTGCTGTTGTGCCTGTGGATAGGCTGCAGGGCGGCTGTGAAGACCAGCAAGGTCTTTCAGTGCTGGCACATTCCTTGTGGGAGAAGGAGCCAGACTTTTGCATTTCCAAAAAATGTTTCTGCCGAGAACGAGCACCGTGACATGCTGAGTCTCTGGGAAAGCAGAGATCCCCAGTGCTGTTGTGGCTAAAGATAAGATGCAGAGGGATAGTGCAGACCTGCAAGAGCTTTCAGGGCTGGCAGCTTCCGTGTGAGAGAAGGAACCAGACATTTGCCTTTTCAAAAAAAGTTTCTGCCGAGAACGAGCACAGTGACATGCTGAGTCTCTGGGAAAGCAGAGATCCCCAGTGCTGTTTCGCCTGTTGATAGGCCTGAGGGGACTGTGAAGACCAGCAAGATCTTTCAGGGCTGGCACATTCCTTGTGGGAGAAGGAGCCAGATTTTTGCATTTCCAAAAAATGTTTCTGCCGAGAACGAGCACCGTGACATGCTGAGTCTATGGGATAGCAGAGATCCCCAGTGCTGTTGTGCCTGTGGATAGGCTGCAGGGGGGCGGTGAAGACCAGCAAGAGTTTTCCGGGCTGGCACCTTCCTTGTGGGAGAAGGAGCCAGACTTTTGCCTTTCAAAAAAATGTTTCTTCCGAGAACGAGCACCGTGACATGCTGAGTCTCTGGGAAAGCAGAAATCCCCATTGCTGTTGTGCCTGTGGAGAGGCTGCAGGGCGGCTGTGAAGACCAGCAAGATCTTTCAGGGCTGGCAGCTTCCGTGTGACAGAACGAGCCAGACTTTTGCCTTTTCAGAAAAAGTTTCTGCCGAGAACAAGCACCGTGACATGCTGAATCTCTGGGAAAACAGAGATCTCCAGTGCAGTTGCGGCTAAAGATAGTCTGTAGGGGGATAGTGCAGACCTGCAAGAGCTTTGAGGGCTGGCACCTTCCTTGTAGGAGAAGGAGCCTTAAGATTTCCTTTTCAAAAAAAGTTTCTGCCGAGAACGAGCACCGTGACATGCTGAGTCTCTGGGAAAGCAGAGATCCCCAGTGCTGTTGTGCTTGTGGATAGGCTGCAGGGGGGCGGTGAAGAACAGCAAGAGTTTTCAGGGCTGGCACCTTCCTTGTGGGAGAAGGAGCCAGACTTTTGCCTTTTCAGAAAAAGTTTCTGCTGTCAACGAGCACCGTGACATGCTGAAACTCTGGGAAAGCAGAGATCCCCAGTGCTGTTGTTTCTAAAGATAGGCTGCAGGGGATAGTGCAGACCTGCAAGAGCTTTCAGGACTGGCAGCTTCCCTGTGGTAGAAGGAGCCAGAGGTTTGCCTTTTCAGAAAAAGTTTCTGCCGAGAACTAGCACCGTGACATGCTGACTCTCTGGGAAAGCAGAGATCCCCAGTGCTGTTGTGCCTGTGGATAGGCTGCAGGGCGGCTGTGAAGACCAGCAAGGTCTTTCAGTGCTGGCACATTCCTTGTGGGAGAAGGAGCCAGACTTTTGCATTTCCAAAAAATGTTTCTGCCGAGAACGAGCACCGTGACATGCTGAGTCTCTGGGAAAGCAGAGATTCCCAGTGCTGTTGTGGCTAAAGATAGGATGCAGAGGGATAGTGCAGACCTGCAAGAGCTTTCAGGGCTGGCAGCTTCCGTGAGAGAGAAGGAACCAGACATTTGCCTTTTCAGCAAAAGTTTCTGCCGAGAACGAGCACCGTGACATGTTGAATCTCTGGGAAAGCAGAGATCCCCAGTGCAGTTGCGGCTAAAGATAGGCTGCAGGGGATAGTGCAGACCTGCAAGAGATTTCAGGGCTGGCAGCTTCCTTGTGGGAGAAGGAGCCAGACGTTTGCCTTTTCAAAAAAAGTTCCTGCCGAAAACGAGCACCGTGACATGCTGACTCTCTGGGAAAGCAGAGATCCCCACTGCTGTGTGCCTGCTGATAGGCTTCAGGGTGGCGGTGAAGACCAGCAAGAGTTTTTGGGGCTGGCACCTTCCTTGTGGGAGAAGGAGCCAGACTTTTGCCTTTCAAAAAAATGTTTCTGCCGAGAACGAGCACCGTGACATGCTGAGTCTCTGGGAAGCAGAGATCCCCAGTGCTGTTGCGGCTAAATTTAGGCTGCAGAGGGATAGTGCAGACCTTCAAGAGCTCTCAGGGCTGGTACCTTCCGTGTGGGAGAAGGAGCCGTAAGTTTGCCTTTTCAGAAAAAGTTTCTGCCGAGAACGAGCACGGTGACATGCTGAATCTCTGGGAAAGCAGAGATCCGCAGTGCTGTTGTGCCTGTGGATAGGCTGCAGGGCGGAGGTGAAGACCAGCAAGAGATTTCAGGGCTGGCAGCTTCCCTGTGGTAGAAGGAGCCGGAGGTTTGCCTTTTCAGAAAAAGTTTCCGCCGAGAACTAGCACCGTGACATGCTGACTCTCTGGGAAAGCAGAGATCCCCAGTGCTGTTGTGCCTGTGGATAGGCTGCAGGGCGGCTGTGAATACCAGCAAGGTCTTTCAGTGCTGGCACATTCCTTGTGGGAGAAGGAGGCAGACTTTTGCATTTCCAAAAAATGTTTCTGCCGAGAACGAGCACCGTGACATGCTGAGTCTCTGGGAAAGCAGAGATCCCCAGTGCTGTTGTGGCTAAAGATAGGATGCAGAGGGATAGTGCAGACCTGCAAGAGCTTTCATGGCTGGCAGCTTCCGTGTGAGAGAAGGAACCAGACATTTGCCTTTTCAGAAAAAGTTTCTGCCGAGAACGAGCACCGTAAAATGCTGAATCTCTGGGAAAGCAGAGATCCCCAGTGATGTTGCGGCTAAAGATAGGCTGCAGAGGGATAGTGCAGACCTGCAAGAGCTTTCAGGACTGGCAGCTTCCTTGTGGGAGAAGGAGCCAGACGTTTGCCTTTTCAGAAAAAGTTTCTGCCGAGAACTAGCACCGTGACATGCTGACTCTCTGGGAAAGCAGAGATCCCCAGTGCTGTTGTGCCTGTGGATAGGCTGCAGGGCGGCTGTGAAGACCAGCAAGGTCTTTCAGTGCTGGCACATTCCTTGTGGGAGAAGGAGCCAGACTTTTGCATTTCCAAAAAATGTTTCTGCCGAGAACGAGCACAGTGACATGCTGAGTCTCTGGGAAAGCAGAGATCCCCAGTGCTGTTGCCGCTAAAGATAGGCTGCAGGGTGGCTGTGAAGACCAGCAAGGTCTTTCAGTGCTGGCACCTTCCTTGTGGGAGAAGGAGCCAGACTTTTGCCGTTCAAAAAATTGTTTCTGCCAAGAACGAGCACCGTGACATGCTGAGTCTCTGGGAAAGCAGAGATCCCCAGTGCTGTTGTGCCTGTGGATAGGCTGCAGGGGGGCGGTGAAGACCAGCAAGATCGTTCAGTGCTGGTAGCTTCCTTGTGGGAGAAGGAGCCAGACTTTTGCCTTTCAAAAAAATGTTTCTGCGGAGAACGAGCACCGTGACATGCTGAGTCTCTGGGAAAGCAGACATCCCAATTGCTGTTGCGGCTAAAGATAGGCTGAAGGGGATAGTGCAGACCTGCTAGAGCTTTGAGGGCTGGCAGCGTCCTCGTGGGAGAAGGAGCCGTAAGTTTGCCTTTTCAGAAAAAGTTTCTGCCGAGAACGAGCACCGTGACATGCTGACTCTCTGGGAAAGCAGAGATCCCCACTGCTGTTGCGGCTAAAGATAGGCTGCAGAGGGATAGTGCAGACCTGCAAGAGCTCTCAGGCCTGGTACCTTCCGTGTGGGAGATGGAGCCGGACGTTTGCCTTTTCAGAGAAAGTTTCTGCCGAGAACGAGCACCGTGACATGCTGAGTCTCTGGGAAAGCAGAGATCCCCAGTGCTGTTGTGCCTTTGGATAGGCTGCAGGGGGATAGTGCAGACCTGCAAGAGCTTTCAGGGCTGGCAGCTTCCTTGTGGGAGAATGAGCCTGACGTTTGCCTTTTCAGAAAAAGTTTCTGCCGAGAACGAGCACCGTGACATGCTGAGTCTCTGGGAAAGCAGAGATCCCCAGTGCTGTTGTGCCTGTGGAGAGGCTGGACGGGGACGGTGAAGACCAGCAAGATCTTTCAGGGCTGGCACCTTCATTGTGGGAGAAGGAGCCAGACTTTTGCTTTTCAAAAAAATGTTTCTGCCGAGAACAAGCACCGTGACATGCTGAGTCTCTGGGAAAGCAGAGATCCCCAGTGCTGTTGCGTCTAATGATAGGCGGCAGGGGGATAGTGCAGACCTGCAAGAGCTTTCAGGGCTGGCAGCTTCCATTGTGGGAGAAGGAGCCGTAAGTTTGCCTTTTCAGAAAAAGGCTCTGCCGAGAGCGAGCACCGTGACATGCTGAGTCTCTGGGAAAGCAGAGATCCCCAGTGCAGTTGCGGCTAAAGATAGGCTGCAGGGGATAGTGCAGACCTGCAAGAGATTTCAGGGCTGGCAGCTTCCTTGTGGGAGAAGGAGCCAGACGTTTGCCTTTTCAAAAAAAGTTCCTGCCGAAAACGAGCACCGTGACATGCTGACTCTCTGGGAAAGCAGAGATCCCCACTGCTGTGTGCCTGCTGATAGGCTTCAGGGTGGCGGTGAAGACCAGCAAGAGTTTTTGGGGCTGGCACCTTCCTTGTGGGAGAAGGAGCCAGACTTTTGCCTTTCAAAAAAATGTTTCTGCCGAGAACGAGCACCGTGACATGCTGAGTCTCTGGGAAGCAGAGATCCCCAGTGCTGTTGCGGCTAAATTTAGGCTGCAGAGGGATAGTGCAGACCTTCAAGAGCTCTCAGGGCTGGTACCTTCCGTGTGGGAGAAGGAGCCGTAAGTTTGCCTTTTCAGAAAAAGTTTCTGCCGAGAACGAGCACGGTGACATGCTGAATCTCTGGGAAAGCAGAGATCCGCAGTGCTGTTGTGCCTGTGGATAGGCTGCAGGGCGGAGGTGAAGACCAGCAAGAGATTTCAGGGCTGGCAGCTTCCCTGTGGTAGAAGGAGCCGGAGGTTTGCCTTTTCAGAAAAAGTTTCCGCCGAGAACTAGCACCGTGACATGCTGACTCTCTGGGAAAGCAGAGATCCCCAGTGCTGTTGTGCCTGTGGATAGGCTGCAGGGCGGCTGTGAATACCAGCAAGGTCTTTCAGTGCTGGCACATTCCTTGTGGGAGAAGGAGGCAGACTTTTGCATTTCCAAAAAATGTTTCTGCCGAGAACGAGCACCGTGACATGCTGAGTCTCTGGGAAAGCAGAGATCCCCAGTGCTGTTGTGGCTAAAGATAGGATGCAGAGGGATAGTGCAGACCTGCAAGAGCTTTCATGGCTGGCAGCTTCCGTGTGAGAGAAGGAACCAGACATTTGCCTTTTCAGAAAAAGTTTCTGCCGAGAACGAGCACCGTAAAATGCTGAATCTCTGGGAAAGCAGAGATCCCCAGTGATGTTGCGGCTAAAGATAGGCTGCAGAGGGATAGTGCAGACCTGCAAGAGCTTTCAGGACTGGCAGCTTCCTTGTGGGAGAAGGAGCCAGACGTTTGCCTTTTCAGAAAAAGTTTCTGCCGAGAACTAGCACCGTGACATGCTGACTCTCTGGGAAAGCAGAGATCCCCAGTGCTGTTGTGCCTGTGGATAGGCTGCAGGGCGGCTGTGAAGACCAGCAAGGTCTTTCAGTGCTGGCACATTCCTTGTGGGAGAAGGAGCCAGACTTTTGCATTTCCAAAAAATGTTTCTGCCGAGAACGAGCACAGTGACATGCTGAGTCTCTGGGAAAGCAGAGATCCCCAGTGCTGTTGCCGCTAAAGATAGGCTGCAGGGTGGCTGTGAAGACCAGCAAGGTCTTTCAGTGCTGGCACCTTCCTTGTGGGAGAAGGAGCCAGACTTTTGCCGTTCAAAAAATTGTTTCTGCCAAGAACGAGCACCGTGACATGCTGAGTCTCTGGGAAAGCAGAGATCCCCAGTGCTGTTGTGCCTGTGGATAGGCTGCAGGGGGGCGGTGAAGACCAGCAAGATCGTTCAGTGCTGGTAGCTTCCTTGTGGGAGAAGGAGCCAGACTTTTGCCTTTCAAAAAAATGTTTCTGCGGAGAACGAGCACCGTGACATGCTGAGTCTCTGGGAAAGCAGACATCCCAATTGCTGTTGCGGCTAAAGATAGGCTGAAGGGGATAGTGCAGACCTGCTAGAGCTTTGAGGGCTGGCAGCGTCCTCGTGGGAGAAGGAGCCGTAAGTTTGCCTTTTCAGAAAAAGTTTCTGCCGAGAACGAGCACCGTGACATGCTGACTCTCTGGGAAAGCAGAGATCCCCACTGCTGTTGCGGCTAAAGATAGGCTGCAGAGGGATAGTGCAGACCTGCAAGAGCTCTCAGGCCTGGTACCTTCCGTGTGGGAGATGGAGCCGGACGTTTGCCTTTTCAGAGAAAGTTTCTGCCGAGAACGAGCACCGTGACATGCTGAGTCTCTGGGAAAGCAGAGATCCCCAGTGCTGTTGTGCCTTTGGATAGGCTGCAGGGGGATAGTGCAGACCTGCAAGAGCTTTCAGGGCTGGCAGCTTCCTTGTGGGAGAATGAGCCTGACGTTTGCCTTTTCAGAAAAAGTTTCTGCCGAGAACGAGCACCGTGACATGCTGAGTCTCTGGGAAAGCAGAGATCCCCAGTGCTGTTGTGCCTGTGGAGAGGCTGGACGGGGACGGTGAAGACCAGCAAGATCTTTCAGGGCTGGCACCTTCATTGTGGGAGAAGGAGCCAGACTTTTGCTTTTCAAAAAAATGTTTCTGCCGAGAACAAGCACCGTGACATGCTGAGTCTCTGGGAAAGCAGAGATCCCCAGTGCTGTTGTGCCTTTGGATAGGCTGCAGGGGGATAGTGCAGACCTGCAAGAGCTTTCAGGGCTGGCAGCTTCCTTGTGATAAAAGGAGCCAGACGTTTGCCTTTTCAGAAAAAGGCTCTGCCGAGAGCGAGCACCGTGACATGCTGAGTCTCTGGGAAAGCAGAGATCCCCAGTGCTGTTGTGCCTGTGGATAGGCTGCAAGGGGCGGTGAAGACCAGCAAGATTTTTCAGGGCTGGCACCTTCCTTGTAGGAGAAGGAGCCGTAAGATTGCCTTTTCAAAAAAAGTTTCTGCCGAGAACGAGCACCTTGACATGCTGAGTCTCTGGGAAAGCAGAGATCCCCAGTGCTGTTGTGCCTGTGGAGAGGCTGGACGGGGACGGTGAAGACCAGCAAGATCTTTCAGGGCTGGCACCTTCATTGTGGGAGAAGGAGCCAGACTTTTGCTTTTCAAAAAAATGTTTCTGCCGAGAACAAGCACCGTGACATGCTGAGTCTCTGGGAAAGCAGAGATCCCCAGTGCTGTTGCGTCTAATGATAGGCTGCAGGGGGATAGTGCAGACCTGCAAGAGCTTTCAGGGCTGGCAGCTTCCATTGTGGGAGAAGGAGCCGTAAGTTTGCCTTTTGAGAAAAAGTTTCTGCCGAGAACGAGCACCGTGACATGCTGAGTCTCTGGGAAAGCAGAGATCCCCAGTGCTGTTGCGTCTAATGATAGGCTGCAGGGGGATAGTGCAGACCTGCAAGAGCTTTCAGGGCTGGCAGCTTCCTTGTGATAAAAGGAGCCAGACGTTTGCCTTTTCAGAAAAAGGCTCTGCCCAGAGCGAGCACCGTGACATGCTGAGTCTCTGGGAAAGCAGAGATCCCCAGTGCTGTTGTGCCTTTGGATAGGCTGCAGGGGGCGGTGAAGACCAGCAAGATTTTTCAGGGCTGGCACCTTCCTTGTAGGAGAAGGAGCCGTAAGATTGCCTTTTCAAAAAAAGTTTCTGCGGAGAACGAGCACCTTGACATGCTGAGTCTCTGGGAAAGCAGAGAACCCCAGTGCTGTTGTGCCTGTGGATAGGCTGCAGGGGGGCGGTGAAGACCAGCAAGATCGTTCAGGGCTGGTAGCTTCCTTGTGGGAGAAGGAGCCAGACTTTTGCCTTTCAAAAAAATGTTTCTGCCGAGAACGAGCACCGTGACATGCTGAGTCTCTGGGAAAGCAGACATCCCAATTGCTTTTGCGGCTAAAGATAGGCTGAAGGGGATAGTGCAGACCTGCTAGAGCTTTGAGGGCTGGCAGCGTCCTCGTGGGAGAAGGAGCCGTAAGTTTGCCTTTTCAGAAAAAGTTTCTGCCGAGAACGAGCACCGTGACATGCTGAGTCTCTGGGAAAGCAGAGAGCCCCAGTGCTGTTGCGTCTAATGATAGGCTGCAGGCGGATAGTGCAGACCTGCAAGAGCTTTCAGGGCTGGCAGCTTCCATTGTGGTAGAAGGAGCCGTAAGTTTGCCTTTTCAGAAAAAGTTTCTGCCGAAAACGAGCACCTTGACATGCTGAGTCTCTGGGAAAGCAGAGATCCCCAGTGCTGTTGTGCCTGTGGATAGGCTGCAGGGGGGCGGTGAAGACCAGCAAGATCGTTCAGGGCTGGTAGCTTCCTTGTGGGAGAAGGAGCCAGACTTTTGCCTTTTAAAAAAATGTTTCTGCCGAGAACAAGCACCGTGACATGCTGAGTCTCTGGGAAAGCAGAGATCCCCAGTGCTGTTGTGCCTTTGGATAGGCTGCAGGGGGATAGTGCAGACCTGCAAGAGCTTTCAGGCCTGGCAGCTTCCTTGTGGGAGAATGAGCCTGACGTTTGCCTTTTCAGAAAAAGTTTCTGCCGAGAACGAGCACCGTGACATGCTGAGTCTCTGGGAAAGCAGAGATCCCCAGTGCTGTTGTGCCTGTGGAGAGGCTGGACGGGGACGGTGAAGACCAGCAAGATCTTTCAGGGCTGGCACCTTCATTGTGGGAGAAGGAGCCAGACTTTTGCTTTTCAAAAAAATGTTTCTGCCGAGAACAAGCACCGTGATATGCTGAGTCCCTGGGAAAGCAGAGATCCCCAGTGCTGTTGCGGCTAAAGATAGGCTGCAGGGGGACAGTGAAGACCTGCAAGAGCTGTCAGGGCTGGTACCTTCCGTGTGGGAGATGGAGCCGGACGTTTGCCTTTTCAGAAAAAGTTTCTGCCGAGAACGAGCACCGTGACATGCTGAGTCTCTGGGAAAGCAGAGATCCCCAGTGCTGTTGCGTCTAATGATAGGCTGCAGGGGATAGTGCAGACTTGCAAGATCTTTCAGGGCTGGCAGCTTCCTTGTGATAAAAGGAGACAGACGTTTGCCTTTTCAGAAAAAGGCTCTGCCGAGAGCGAGCACCGTGACATTCTGAGTCTCTGGGAAAGCAGAGATCCCCAGTGCTGTTGTGCCTGTGGATAGGCTGGACGGGGACGGTGAAGACCAGCAAGATCTTTCAGGGCTGGCAGCTTCCATTGTGGGAGAAGGAGCTGTAAGTTTGCCTTTTCAGAAAAAGTCTCTGCTGAGAGCGAGCACCTTGACATGCTGAGTCTCTGGGAAAGCAGAGAACCCCAGTGCTGTTGTGCCTGTGGATAGGCTGCAGGTAGGCGGTGAAGACCAGCAAGATCGTTCCGGGCTGGTAGCTTCCTTGTGGGAGAAGGAGCCAGACTTTTGCCTTTCAAAAAAATGTTTCTGCCGAGAACGAGCACCGTGACATGCTGACTCTCTGGGAAAGCAGAGATCCCCAGTGCTGTTGCGGCTAAAGATAGGCTGCAGGGGGACAGTGAAGACCTGCAAGAGCTCTCAGGGCTGGTACTTTCCTTATGGGAGGAGCCGGACGTTTGCCTTTTCAGAAAAAGTTTCTGCAGAGAACGAGCACCGTGACATGCTGACTCTCTGGGAAAGCAGAGATCCCCACTGCTGTTGCGGCTAAAGATAGGCTGCAGAGGGATAGTGCAGACCTGCAAGAGCTCTCAGGGCTGGTACCTTCCGTGTGGGAGATGGAGCCGGACTTTTGCCTTTTCAGAAAAAGTTTCTGCCGAGAACAAGCACCGTGACATGCTGAGTCTCTGGGAAAGCAGAGATCCCCAGTGCTGTTGCGTCTAATGATAGGCTGCAGGGGGATAGTGCAGACCTGCAAGAGCTTTCAGGGCTGGCAGCTTCCATTGTGGGAGAAGGAGCCGTAAGTTTGCCTTTTGAGAAATAGTTTCTGCCGAGAACGAGCACCGTGACATGCTGAGTCTCTGGGAAAGCAGAGATCCCCACTGCTGTTGCGGCTAATGATAGGCTGCAGGGGGATAGTGCAGACCTGCAAGAGCTTTCAGGGCTGGCAGCTTCCTTGTGATAAAAGGAGCCAGACGTTTGCCTTTTCAAAAAAAGTTTCTGCCGAGAACGAGCACCGTGACATGCTGAGTCTCTGGGAAAGCAGAGATCCCCAGTGCTGTTGTGCCTGTGGATAGGCTGCAGGGGGGCGGTGAAGAGCAGCAAGATCGTTCAGGGCTGGTAGCTTCCTTGTGGGAGAAGGAGCCAGACTTTTGCCTTTCAAAAAAATGTTTCTGCCGAGAACGAGCACCGTGACATGCTGAGTCTCTGGGAAAGCAGACATCCCAATTGCTTTTGCGGCTAAAGATAGGCTGAAGGGGATAGTGCAGACCTGCTAGAGCTTTGAGGGCTGGCAGCGTCCTCGTGGGAGAAGGAGCCGTAAGTTTGCCTTTTCAGAAAAAGTTTCTGCCTAGAACGAGCACCGTGACATGCTGAGTCTCTGGGAAAGCAGAGATCCCCAGTGCTGTTGCGTCTAATGATAGGCTGCAGGGGGATAGTGCAGACCTGCAAGAGCTTTCAGGGCTGGCAGCTTCCTTGTGATAAAAGGAGCCAGACGTTTGCCTTTTCAAAAATGTTTCTGCCGAGAACGAGCACCGTGACATACTGAGTCTCTGGGAAAGCAGAGATCCCCAGTGCTGTTGTGCCTGTGGATAGGCTGCAGGGGGGCGGTGAAGAGCAGCAAGATCGTTCAGGGCTGGTAGCTTCCTTGTGGGAGAAGGAGCCAGACTTTTGCCTTTCAAAAAAATGTTTCTGCTGAGAACGAGCACCGTGACATGCTGAGTCTCTGGGAAAGCAGACATCCCAATTGCTTTTGCGGCTAAAGATAGGCTGAAGGGGATAGTGCAGACCTGCTAGAGCTTTGAGGGCTGGCAGCGTCCTCGTGGGAGAAGGAGCCGTAAGTTTGCCTTTTCAGAAAAAGTTTCTGCCGAGAACGAGCACCGTGACATGCTGAGTCTCTGGGAAAGCAGAGATCCCCAGTGCTGTTGCGTCTAATGATAGGCTGCAAGGGGATAGTGCAGTCTTGCAAGAGCTTTCAGTGCTAGCAGCTTCCTTGTGATAAAAGGAGCCAGACGTTTGCCTTTTCAGAAAAAGGCTCTGCCCAGAGCGAGCACCGTGACATGCTGAGTCTCTGGGAAAGCGGAGATCCCCAGTGCTGTTGTGCCTGTGGATAGGCTGCAGGGGGCGGTGAAGACCAGCAAGATTTTTCAGGGCTGGCACCTTCCTTGTAGGAGAAGGAGCCGTAAGATTGCCTTTTCAGAAAAAGCTTCTGCCGAGAACGAGCACCGTGACATGCTGAGTCTCTGGGAAAGCAGAGATCCCCAGTGCTGTTATGCCTGTGGATAGGCTGCAGGGGGACAGTGAAGACCTGCAAGAGCTCTCAGGGCTGGTACTTTCCTTATGGGAGGAGCCGGACTTTTGCCTTTTCAGAAAAAGTTTCCGCAGAGAACGAGCACCGTGACATGCTGACTCTCTGGGAAAGCAGAGATCCCCACTGCTGTTGCGGCTAAAGATTAGGCTGCAGAGCGATAGTGCAGACCTGCAAGAGCTCTCAGGGCTGGTACCTTCCGTGTGGGAGATGGAGCCGGACGTTTGCCTTTTTAGAAAAAGTTTCAGCCGAGAACGAGCACCGTGACATGCTGAGTCTCTGGGAAAGCAGAGATCCCCAGTGCTGTTGCGTCTAATGATAGGCTGCAGGGGGATAGTGCAGACTTGCAAGAGCTTTCAGGGCTGGCAGCTTCCTTGTGATAAAAGGAGCCAGACGTTTGCCTTTTCAGAAAAAGGCTCTGCCGAGAGCGAGCACCGTGACATTCTGAGTCTCTGGGAAAGCAGAGATCCCCAGTGCTGTTGTGCCTGTGGATAGGCTGGACGGCGACGGTGAAGACCAGCAAGATCTTTCAGGGCTGGCAGCTTCCATTGTGGGAGAAGGAGCCGTAAGTTTGCCTTTTCAGAAAAAGGCTCTGCCGAGAGCGAGCACCTTGACATGCTGAGTCTCTGGGAAAGCAGAGAACCCCAGTGCTGTTGTGCCTGTGGATAGGCTGCAGGGGGGCGGTGAAGACCAGCAAGATGGTTCAGGGCTGGTAGCTTCCTTGTGGGAGAAGGAGCCAGACTTTTGCCTTTCAAAAAAATGTTTCTGCCGAGAACAAGCACCGTGACATGCTGAGTCTCTGGGAAAGCAGACATCCCAATTGCTGTTGCGGCTAAAGATAGGCTGAAGGGGATAGTGCAGACCTGCTAGAGCTTTGAGGGCTGGCAGCGTCCTCGTGGGAGAAGGAGCCGTAAGTTTGCCTTTTCAGAAAAAGTTTCTGCCGAGAACGAGCACCGTGACATGCTGACTCTCTGGGAAAGCAGAGATCCCCACTGCTGTTGCGGCTAAAGATAGGCTGCAGAGGGATAGTGCAGACCTGCAAGAGCTTTCAGGCCTGGTAGCTTCCTTGTGGGAGAAGGAGCCAGACTTTTGCCTTTCAAAAAAATGTTTCTGCCGAGAACGAGCACCGTGACATGCTGAGTCTCTGGGAAAGCAGAGATCCCCAGTGCTGTTGTGCCTGTGGAGAGGCTGGACGGGGACGGTGAAGACCAGCAAGATCTTTCAGGGCTGGTAGCTTCCTTGTGGGAGAAGGAGCCAGACTTTTGCTTTTCAAAAAAAAGTTTCTGCCGAGAACAAGCACCGTGACATGCTGAGTCTCTGGGAAAGCAGAGATCCCCAGTGCTGTTGCGTCTAATGATAGGCTGCAGGGGGATAGTGCAGACCTGCAAGAGCTTTCAGGGCTGGCAGCTTCCATTGTGGGAGAAGGAGCCGTAAGTTTGCGTTTTCAGAAAAAGTTTCTGCCGAGAACGAGCACCGTGACATGCTGAGTCTCTGGGAAAGCAGAGATCCCCAGTGCTGTTGCGTCTAATGATAGGCTGCAGGGGGATAGTGCAGACCTGCAAGAGCTTTCAGGGCTGGCAGCTTCCTTGTGATAAAAGGAGCCAGACGTTTGCCTTTTCAGAAAAAGGCTCTGCCGAGAGCGAGCACCGTGACATGCTGAGTCTCTGGGAAAGCAGAGATCCCCAGTGCTGTTGTGCCTGTGGAGAGGCTGGACGGGGACGGTGAAGACCAGCAAGATCTTTCAGGGCTGGTAGCTTCCTTGTGGGAGAAGGAGCCAGACTTTTGCCTTTAAAAAAAATGTTTCTGCCGAGAACAAGCACCGTGACATGCTGAGTCTCTGGGAAAGCAGAGATCCCCAGTGCTGTTGTGCCTTTGGATAGGCTGCAGGGGGATAGTGCAGACCTGCAAGAGCTTTCAGGGCTGGTAGCTTCCTTGTGGGAGAATGAGCCTGACGTTTGCCTTTTCAGAAAAAGTTTCTGCCGAGAACGAGCACCGTGACATGCTGAGTCTCTGGGAAAGCAGAGATCCCCAGTGCTGTTGTGCCTGTGGAGAGGCTGGATGGGGACGGTGAAGACCAGCAAGATCTTTCAGGGCTGGCACATTCACTGTAGGAGAAGGAGCCAGACTTTTTCTTTTCAAAAAAATGTTTCTGCCGAGAACAAGCACCGTGACATGCTGAGTCTCTGGGAAAGCAGAGATGCCCAGTGCTGTTGCGTCTAATGATAGGCTGCAGGGGGATAGTGCAGACCTGCAAGAGCTTTCAGGTTTGGCAGCTTCCATTGTGGGAGAAGGAGCCGTAAGTTTGCCTTTTCAGAAAAAGTTTCTGCCGAGAACGAGCACCGTGACATGCTGAGTCTCTGGGAAAGCAGAGATCCCCAGTGCTGTTGCATCTAATGATAGGCTGCAGGGGCATAGTGCAGACCTGCAAGAGCTTTCAGGGCTGGCAGCTTCCTTGTGATAAAAGGAGCCAGACGTTTGACTTTTCAGAAAAAGGCTCTGCCGAGAGCGAGCACCTTGACATGCTGAGTCTCTGGGAAAGCAGAGATCCCCAGTGCTGTTGTGCCTGTGGATAGGCTGCAGGGGGCGGTGAAGACCAGCAAGATTTTTCAGGGCTGGCACCTTCCTTGTAGGAGAAGGAGCCGTAAGATTGCCTTTTCAAAAAAAGTTTCTGCCGAGAACGAGCACCTTGACATGCTGAGTCTCTGGGAAAGCAGAGATCCCCAGTGCTGTTGTGCCTGTGGATAGGCTGCAGGGGGGCGGTGAAGACCAGCAAGATCGTTCAGGCCTGGTAGCTTCCTTGTGGGAGAAGGAGCCAGACTTTTGCCTTTCAAAAAAATGTTTCTGCCGAGAACGAGCACCGTGACATGCTGAGTCTCTGGGAAAGCAGACATCCCAATTGCTGTTGCGGCTAAAGATAGGCTGAAGGGGATAGTGCAGACCTGCTAGAGCTTTGAGGGCTGGCAGCGTCCTCGTGGGAGAAGGAGCCGTAAGTTTGCCTTTTCAGAAAAAGTTTCTGCCGAGAAGAAGCACCGTGACATGCTGAGTCTCTGGGAAAGCAGAGATCCCCAGTGCTGTTGCGGCTAAAGATAGGCTGCAGGGGGATAGTGCAGACCTGCAAGAGCTCTCAGGGCTGGTACCTTCCGTGTGGGAGATGGAGCCGGACGTTTGCCTTTTCAGAAAAAGTTTCTGCCGAAAACTAGCACCGTGTCATGCTGAGTCTCTGGGAAAGCAGAGATCCCCAGTGCTGTTGTGCCTGTGGATAGGCTGCAGGGGGACGGTGAAGACCAGCAAGATCTTTCAGGGCTTGCACATTCCTTGTGGGAGAAGGAGCCAGACTTTTGCCTTTAAAAAAAATGTTTCTGCCGAGAACAAGCACCGTGACATGCTGAGTCTCTGGGAAAGCAGAGATCCCCAGTGCTGTTGTGCCTTTGGATAGGCTGCAGGGGGATAGTGCAGACCTGCAAGAGCTTTCAGGCCTGGCAGCTTCCTTGTGGGAGAATGAGCCTGACGTTTGCCTTTTCAGAAAAAGTTTCTGCCAAGAACGAGCACCGTGACATGCTGAGTCTCTGGGAAAGCAGAGATCCCCAGTGCTGTTGTGCCTGTGGAGAGGCTGGACGGGGACGGTGAAGACCAGCAAGATCTTTCAGGGCTGGCACCTTCATTGTGGGAGAAGGAGCCAGACTTTTGCTTTTCAAAAAAAAGTTTCTGCCGAGAACAAGCACCGTGACATGCTGAGTCTCTGGGAAAGCAGAGATCCCCAGTGCTGTTGCGTCTAATGATAGGCTGCAGGGGGATAGTGCAGACCTGCAAGAGCTTTCAGGGCTGGCAGCTTCCATTGTGGGAGAAGGAGCCGTAAGTTTGCCTTTTCAGAAAAAGTTTCTGCCGAGAACGAGCACCGTGACATGCTGAGTCTCTGGGAAAGCAGAGATCCCCAGTGCTGTTGCGTCTAATGATAGGCTGCAGGGGGATAGTGCAGACCTGCAAGAGCTTTCAGGGCTGGCAGCTTCCTTGTGATAAAAGGAGCCAGACGTTTGCCTTTTCAGAAAAAGGCTCTGCCGAGAGCGAGCACCGTGACATGCTGAGTCTCTGGGAAAGCAGAGATCCCCAGTGCTGTTGTGCCTGTGGAGAGGCTGGACGGGGACGGTGAAGACCAGCAAGATCTTTCAGGGCTGGTAGCTTCCTTGTGGGAGAAGGAGCCAGACTTTTGCCTTTAAAAAAAATGTTTCTGCCGAGAACAAGCACCGTGACATGCTGAGTCTCTGGGAAAGCAGAGATCCCCAGTGCTGTTGTGCCTTTGGATAGGCTGCAGGGGGATAGTGCAGACCTGCAAGAGCTTTCAGGCCTGGCAGCTTCCTTGTGGGAGAATGAGCCTGACGTTTGCCTTTTCAGAAAAACTTTCTGCCGAGAACGAGCACCGTGACATGCTGAGTCTCTGGGAAAGCAGAGATCCCCAGTGCTGTTGTGCCTGTGGAGAGGCTGGACGGGGACGGTGAAGACCAGCAAGATCTTTCAGGGCTGGCACCTTCATTGTGGGAGAAGGAGCCAGACTTTTGCTTTTCAAAAAAATGTTTCTGCCGAGAACAAGCACCGTGACATGCTGAGTCTCTGGGAAAGCAGAGATCCCCAGTGCTGTTGCGTCTAATGATAGGCTGCAGGGGGATAGTGCAGACCTGCAAGAGCTTTCAGGGCTGGCAGCTTCCTTGTGATAAAAGGAGCCAGACGTTTGCCTTTTCAGAGAAAGTTTCTGCCGAGAGCGAGCACCGTGACATGCTGAGTCTCTGGGAAAGCAGAGATCCCCAGTGCTGTTGCGTCTAATGATAGGCTGCAGGGGGATAGTGCAGACCTGCAAGATCTTTCAGGGCTGGCAGCTTCCTTGTGATAAAAGGAGCCAGACTTTTGCCTTTTCAGAAAAAAAATGTTTCTGCCGAGAACAAGCACCGTGACATGCTGAGTCTCTGGGAAAGCAGAGATCCCCAGTGCTGTTGTGCCTTTGGATAGGCTGCAGGGGGATAGTGCAGACCTGCAAGAGCTTTCAGGCCTGGCAGCTTCCTTGTGGGAGAATGAGCCTGACGTTTGCCTTTTCAGAAAAAGTTTCTGCCGAGAACGAGCACCTTGACATGCTGAGTCTCTGGGAAAGCAGAGATCCCCAGTGCTGTTGTGCCTGTGGATAGGCTGCAGGGGGGCGGTGAAGACCAGCAAGATCGTTCAGGCCTGGTAGCTTCCTTGTGGGAGAAGGAGCCAGACTTTTGCCTTTCAAAAAAATGTTTCTGCCGAGAATGAGCACCGTGACATGCTGACTCTCTGGGAAAGCAGAGATCCCCACTGCTGTTGCGGCTAAAGATAGGCTGCAGAGGGATAGTGCAGACCTGCAAGAGCTCTCAGGGCTGGTACCTTCCGTGTGGGAGATGGAGCCGGACGTTTGCCTTTTCAGAAAAAGGCTCTGCCGAGAGCGAGCACCGTGACATGCTGAGTCTCTGGGAAAGCAGAGATCCCCAGTGCTGTTGTGCCTTTGGATAGGCTGCAGGGGGATAGTGCAGACCTGCAAGAGCTTTCAGGCCTGGCAGCTTCCTTGTGGGAGAATGAACCTGACGTTTGCCTTTTCAGAAAAAGGCTCTGCCGAGAACAAGCACCGTGACATGCTGAGTCTCTGGGAAAGCAGAGATCCCCAGTGCTGTTGCGGCTAAAGATAGGCTGAAGGGGATAGTGCAGACCTGCTAGAACTTTCAGGCCTGGCAGCTTCCTTGTGGGAGAATGAGCCTGACGTTTGCCTTTTCAGAAAAAGGCTATGCCGAGAGCGAGCACCTTGACATGCTGAGTCTCTGGGAAAGCAGAGATCCCCAGTGCTGTTGTGCCTGTGGATAGGCTGCAGGGGGCGGTGAAGACCAGCAAGATTTTTCAGGGCTGGCACCTTCCTTGTAGGAGAAGGAGCCGTAAGATTGCCTTTTCAAAAAAAGTTTCTGCCGAGAACGAGCACCTTGACATGCTGAGTCTCTGGGAAAGCAGAGAACCCCAGTGCTGTTGTGCCTGTGGATAGGCTGCAGGGGGGCGGTGAAGACCAGCAAGATCGTTCAGGGCTGGTAGCTTCCTTGTGGGAGAAGGAGCCAGACTTTTGCCTTTCAAAAAAATGTTTCTGCGGAGAACGAGCACCGTGACATGCTGAGTCTCTGAGAAAGCAGACATCCCAATTGCTGTTGCGGCTAAAGATAGGCTGCAGGGGGTAGTGCAGACTTGCAAGAGCTTTCAGGGCTGGCAGCTTCCTTGTGATAAAAGGAGCCAGACGTTTGCCTTTTCAGAAAAAGTTTCTGCCGAGAAGAAGCACCGTGACATGCTGAGTCCCTGGGAAAGCAGAGATCCCCAATGTTGTTGTGCCTGTGGATAGGCTGCAGGGGGACGGTGAAGACCTGCAAGATCTTTCAGGGCTTGCACATTCCTTGTGGGAGAAGGAGCCAGACTTTTGCCTTTTAAAAAAATGTTTCTGCCGAGAACAAGCACCGTGACATGCTGAGTCTCTGGGAAAGCAGAGATCCCCAGTGCTGTTGTGCCTTTGGATAGGCTGCAGGGGGATAGTGCAGACCTGCAAGAGCTTTCAGGCCTGGCAGCTTCCTTGTGGGAGAATGAGCCTGACGTTTGCCTTTTCAGAAAAAGTTTCTGCCGAGAACGAGCACCGTGACATGCTGAGTCTCTGGGAAAGCAGAGATCCCCAGTGCTGTTGTGCCTGTGGAGAGGCTGGATGGGGACGGTGAAGACCAGCAAGATCTTTCAGGGCTGGCACATTCCTTGTGGGAGAAGGAGCCAGACTTTTGCTTTTCAAAAAAATGTTTCTGCCGAGAACAAGCACCGTGACATGCTGAGTCTCTGGGAAAGCAGAGATCCCCAGTGCTGTTGCGTCTAATGATAGGCTGCAGGGGGATAGTGCAGACCTGCAAGAGCTTTCAGGGCTGGCAGCTTCCATTGTGGGAGAAGGAGGCGTAAGTTTGCCTTTTGAGAAAAAGTTTCTGCCGAGAACGAGCACCGTGACATGCTGAGTCTCTGGGAAAGCAGAGATCCCCAGTGCTGTTGCGTCTAATGATAGGCTGCAGGGGGATAGTGCAGACCTGCAAGAGCTTTCAGGGCTGGCAGCTTCCATTGTGGGAGAAGGAGCCGTAAGTTTGCCTTTTCAAAAAAAGTTTCTGCCGAGAACGAGCACCTTGACATGCTGAGTCTCTGGGAAAGCAGAGATCCCCAGTGCTGTTGTGCCTGTGGATAGGCTGCAGGAGGGCGGTGAAGACCAGCAAGATCGTTCAGGGCTGGTAGCTTCCTTCTGGGAGAAGGAGCCAGACTTTTGCCTTTCAAAAAAATGTTTCTGCCGAGAACGAGCACCGTGACATGCTGAGTCTCTGGGAAAGCAGACATCCAAATTGCTTTTGCGGCTAAAGATAGGCTGAAGGGGATAGTGCAGACCTGCTAGAGCTTTGAGGGCTGGCAGCGTCCTCGTGGGAGAAGGAGCCGTAAGTTTGCCTTTTCAGAAAAAGTTTCTGCCGAGAACGAGCACCGTGACATGCTGAGTCTCTGGGAAAGCAGAGATCCCCACTGCTGTTGCGGCTAAAGATAGGCTGCAGAGGGATAGTGCAGACCTGCAAGAGCTCTCAGGGCTGGTACCTTCCGTGTGGGAGATGGAGCCGGACGTTTGCCTTTTCAGAAAAAGTTTCTGCCGAGAAGAAGCACCGTGACATGCTGAGTCTCTGGGAAAGCAGACATCCCAATTGCTTTTGCGGCTAAAGATAGGCTGAAGGGGATAGTGCAGACCTGCTAGAGCTTTGAGGGCTGGCAGCGTCCTCGTGGGAGAAGGAGCCGTAAGTTTACCTTTTCAGAAAAAGTTTCTGCCGAGAGCGAGCACCGTGACATGCTGAGTCTCTGGGAAAGCAGAGATCCCCAGTGCTGTTGCGTCTAATGATAGGCTGCAGGGGGATAGTGCAGACTTGCAAGATCTTTCAGGGCTGGTAGCTTCCTTGTGATAAAAGGAGCCAGACGTTTGCCTTTTCAGAAAAAGGCTCTGCCGAGAGCGAGCACCGTGACATGCTGAGTCTCTGGGAAAGCAGAGATCCCCAGTGCTGTTGTGCCTGTGGATAGGCTGGACGGGGACGGTGAAGACCTGCAAGATCTTTCAGGGCTGGCAGCTTCCATTGTGGGAGAAGGAGACATAAGTTTGCCTTTTCAGAAAAAGCTTCTGCCGAGAACGAGCACCGTGTCATGCTGAGTCGCTGGGAAAGCAGAGATCCCCAGTGCTGTTGTGCCTGTGGATAGGCTGCAGGGGGACGGTGAAGACCTGCAAGATCTTTCAGGGCTTGCACATTCCTTGTGGGAGAAGGAGCCAGACTTTTGCCTTTTAAAAAAATGTTTCTGCCGAGAACAAGCGCCGTGACATGCTGAGTCTCTGGGAAAGCAGAGATCCCCAGTGCTGTTGTGCCTTTGGATAGGCTGCAGGGGGATAGTGCAGACCTGCAAGAGCTTTCAGGCCTGGCAGCTTCCTTGTGGGAGAATGAGCCTGACGTTTGCCTTTTCAGAAAAAGTTTCTGCCGAGAACGAGCACCGTGACATGCTGAGTCTCTGGGAAAGCAGAGATCCCCAGTGCTGTTGTGCCTGTGGAGAGGCTGGACGGGGACGGTGAAGACCAGCAAGATCTTTCAGGGCTGGCACCTTCATTGTGGGAGAAGGAGCCAGACTTTTGCTTTTCAAAAAAATGTTTCTGCCGAGAACAAGCACCGTGACATGCTGAGTCTCTGGGAAAGCAGAGATCCCCAGTGCTGTTGCGTCTAATGATAGGCTGCAGGGGGATAGTGCAGACCTGCAAGAGCTTTCAGGGCTGGCAGCTTCCATTGTGGGAGAAGGAGCCGTAAGTTAGCCTTTTCAGAAAAAGGCTCTGCCGAGAGCGAGCACCTTGACATGCTGAGTCTCTGGGAAAGCAGAGATCCCCAGTGCTGTTGTGCCTGTGGATAGGCTGCAGGAGGGCGGTGAAGACCAGCAAGATCGTTCAGGGCTGGTAGCTTCCTTGTGGGAGAAGGAGCCAGACTTTTGCCTTTCAAAAAAATGTTTCTGCCGAGAACGAGCACCGTGACATGCTGAGTCTCTGGGAAAGCAGACATCCCAATTGCTTTTGCGGCTAAAGATAGGCTGAAGGGGATAGTGCAGACCTGCTAGAGCTTTGAGGGCTGGCAGCGTCCTCGTGGGAGAAGGAGCCGTAAGTTTGCCTTTTCAGAAAAAGTTTCTGCCGAGAACGAGCACCGTGACATGCTGACTCTCTGGGAAAGCAGAGATCCCCACTGCTGTTGCGGCTAAAGATAGGCTGCAGAGGGATAGTGCAGACCTGCAAGAGCTCTCAGGGCTGGTACCTTCCGTGTGGGAGATGGAGCCGGACGTTTGCCTTTTCAGAAAAAGTTTCTGCCGAGAAGAAGCACCGTGACATGCTGAGTCTCTGGGAAAGCAGACATCCCAATTGCTTTTGCGGCTAAAGATAGGCTGAAGGGGATAGTGCAGACCTGCTAGAGCTTTGAGGGCTGGCAGCGTCCTTGTGGGAGAAGGAGCCGTAAGTTTGCCTTTTCAGAAAAAGTTTCTGCCGAGAGCGAGCACCGTGACATGCTGAGACTCTGGGAAAGCAGAGATCACCAGTGCTGTTGCGTCTAATGATAGGCTGCAGGGGGATAGTGCAGACTTGCAAGATCTTTCAGGGCTGGCAGCTTCCTTGTGATAAAAGGAGCCAGACGTTTGCCTTTTCAGAAAAAGGCTCTGCCGAGAGCGAGCACCGTGACATGCTGAGTCTCTGGGAAAGCAGAGATCCCCAGTGCTGTTGTGCCTGTGGATAGGCTGGACGGGGACGGTGAAGACCTGCAAGATCTTTCAGGGCTGGCAGCTTCCATTGTGGGAGAAGGAGACATAAGTTTGCCTTTTCAGAAAAAGTTTCTGCCGAGAACGAGCACCGTGTCATGCTGAGTCGCTGGGAAAGCAGAGATCCCCAGTGCTGTTGTGCCTGTGGATAGGCTGCAGGGGGACGGTGAAGACCTGCAAGATCTTTCAGGGCTGGCAACTTCATTGTGGGAGAAGGACCCAGACTTTTGCTTTTCAAAAAAATGTTTCTGCCGAGAACAAGCACCGTGACATGCTGAGTCTCTGGGAAAGCAGAGATCCCCAGTGCTGTTGTGCCTTTGGATAGGCTGCAGGGGGATAGTGCAGACCTGCAAGAGCTTTCAGGGCTGGCAGCTTCCTTGTGATAAAAGGAGCCAGACGTTTGCCTTTTCAGAAAAAGGCTCTGCCGAGAGCGAGCACCTTGACATGCTGAGTCTCTGGGAAAGCAGAGAACCCCAGTGCTGTTGTGCCTGTGGATAGGCTGCAGGGGGGCGGTGAAGACCAGCAAGATCGTTCAGGCCTGGTAGCTTCCTTGTGGAAGAAGGAGCCAGACTTTTGCCTTTCAAAAAAATGTTTCTGCCGAGAACGAGCACCGTGACATGCTGAGTCTCTGGGAAAGCAGACATCCCAATTGCTTTTGCGGCTAAAGATAGGCTGAAGGGGATAGTGCAGACCTGCTAGAGCTTTGAGGGCTGGCAGCGTCCTCGTGGGAGAAGGAGCCGTAAGTTTGCCTTTTCAGAAAAAGTTTCTGCCGAAAACGAGCACCGTGACATGCTGAGTCTCTGGGAAAGCAGAGATCCCCAGTGCTGTTGTGCCTGTGGAGAGGCTGGACGGGGACGGTGAAGACCAGCAAGATCTTTCAGGGCTGGCACCTTCATTGTGGGAGAAGGAGCCAGACTTTTGCTTTTCAAAAAAATGTTTCTGCCGAGAACAAGCACCGTGACATGCTGAGTCTGTGGGAAAGCAGAGATCCCCAGTGCTGTTGCGTCTAATGATAGGCTGCAGGGGGATAGTGCAGACCTGCAAGAGCTTTCAGGGCTGGCAGCTTCCATTGTGGGAGAAGGAGCCGTAAGTTAGCCTTTTCAGAAAAAGGCTCTGCCGAGAGCGAGCACCTTGACATGCTGAGTCTCTGGGAAAGCAGAGATCCCCACTGCTGTTGTGCCTGTGGATAGGCTGCAGGGGGGCGGTGAAGACCAGCAAGATCGTTCAGGGCTGGTAGCTTCCTTGTGGGAGAAGGAGCCAGACTTTTGCCTTTCAAAAAAATGTTTCTGCCGAGAACGAGCACCGTGATATGCTGAGTCTCTGGGAAAGCAGAGATCCCCAGTGCTGTTGTGCCTGTGGATAGGCTGCAGGGGGCGCTGAAGTCCAGCAAGATTTTTCAGGGCTGGCACCTTCCTTGTAGGAGAAGGAGCCGTAAGATTGCCTTTTCAAAAAAAGTTTCTGCCGAGAACGAGCACCTTGACATGCTGAGTCTCTGGGAAAGCAGAGAACCCCAGTGCTGTTGTGCATGTGGATAGGCTGCAGGGGGGCGGTGAAGACCAGCAAGATCGTTCAGGGCTGGTAGCTTCCTTGTGGGAGAAGGAGCCAGACTTTTGCCTTTCAAAAAAATGTTTCTGCCGAGAACGAGCACCGTGACATGCTGAGTCTCTGGGAAAGCAGACATCCCAATTGCTGTTGCGGCTAAAGATAGGCTGAAGGGGATAGTGCAGACCTGCTAGAGCTTTGAGGGCTGGCAGCGTCCTCGTGGGAGAAGGAGCCGTAATTTTGCCTTTTCAGAAAAAGTTTCTGCAGAGAACGAGCACCGTGACATGCTGAGTCTCTGGGAAAGCAGAGATCCCCACTGCTGTTGCGGTTAAAGATAGGCTGCAGAGGGATAGTGCAGACCTGCAAGAGCTCTCAGGGCTGGTACCTTCCGTGTGGGAGATGGAGCCGGACGTTTGCCTTTTCAGAAAAAGTTTCTGCCGAGAACGAGCACCGTGACATGCTGAGTCTCTGGGAAAGCAGAGATCCCCAGTGCTGTTGCGTCTAATGATAGGCTGCAGGGGGATAGTGCAGACTTGCAAGAGCTTTCAGGGCTGGCAGCTTCCTTGTGATAAAAGGAGCCAGACGTTTGCCTTTTCAGAAAAAGTTTCTGCCGAAAACGAGCACCGTGACATGCTGAGTCTCTGGGAAAGCAGAGATCCCCAGTGCTGTTGTGCCTGTGGAGAGGCTGGACGGGGACGGTGAAGACCAGCAAGATCTTTCAGGGCTGGCACCTTCATTGTGGGAGAAGGACCCAGACTTTTGCTTTTCAAAAAAATGTTTCTGCCGAGAACAAGCACCGTGACATGCTGAGTCTCTGGGAAAGCAGAGATCCCCAGTGCTGTTGTGCCTTTGGATAGGCTGCAGGGGGATAGTGCAGACCTGCAAGAGCTTTCAGGGCTGGCAGCTTCCTTGTGATAAAAGGAGCCAGACGTTTGCCTTTTCAGAAAAAGGCTCTGCCGAGAGCGAGCACCTTGACATGCTGAGTCTCTGGGAAAGCAGAGAACCCCAGTGCTGTTGTGCCTGTGGATAGGCTGCAGGGGGGCGGTGAAGACCAGCAAGATCGTTCAGGCCTGGTAGCTTCCTTGTGGGAGAAGGAGCCAGACTTTTGCCTTTCAAAAAAATGTTTCTGCCGAGAACGAGCACCGTGACATGCTGAGTCTCTGGGAAAGCAGACATCCCAATTGCTTTTGCGGCTAAAGATAGGCTGAAGGGGATAGTGCAGACCTGCTAGAGCTTTGAGGGCTGGCAGCGTCCTCGTGGGAGAAGGAGCCGTAAGTTTGCCTTTTCAGAAAAAGTTTCTGCCGAGAACGAGCACCGTGACATGCTGAGTCTCTGGGAAAGCAGAGATCCCCAGTGCTGTTGCGTCTAATGATAGGCTGCAGGGGGATAGTGCAGACTTGCAAGAGCTTTCAGGGCTGGCAGCTTCCTTGTGATAAAAGGAGCCAGACGTTTGCCTTTTCAGAAAAAGGCTGTGCCGAGAGCAAGCACCGTGACATTCTGAGTCTCTGGGAAAGCAGAGATCCCCAGTGCTGTTGTGCCTGTGGTTAGGCTGGACGGGGACGGTGAAGACCAGCAAGATCTTTCAGGGCTGGCAGCTTCCATTGTGGGAGAAGGAGCCGTAAGATTGCCTTTTCAGAAAAAGGCTCTGCCGAGAGCGAGCACCTTGACATGCTGAGTCTCTGGGAAAGCAAAGATCCCCAGTGCTGTTGTGCCTGTGGAGAGGCTGGACGGGGACGGTGAAGACCAGCAAGATCTTTCAGGGCTGGTAGCTTCCTTGTGGGAGAAGGAGCCAGACTTTTGCCTTTCAAAAAAATGTTTCTGCGGAGAACGAGCACCGTGACATGCTGAGTCTCTGGGAAAGGAGACATCCCAATTACTGTTGCGGCTAAAGATAGGCTGAAGGGGATAGTGCAGACCTGCTAGAGCTTTGAGGGCTGGCAGCGTCCTCGTGGGAGAAGGAGCCGTAAGTTTGCCTTTTCAGAAAAAGTTTCTGCCGAGAAGAAGCACCGTGACATGCTGAGTCTCTGGGAAAGCAGAGATCCCCACTGCTGTTGCGGCTAAAGATAGGCTGCAGAGGGATAGTGCAGACCTGCAAGGGCTCTCAGGGCTGGTACCTTCCGTGTGGGAGATGGAGCCGGACTTTTGCCTTTTCAGAAAAAGTTTCTGCCGAGAACGAGCACCGTGACATGCTGAGTCTCTGGGAGAGCAGAGATCCCCAGTGCTGTTGTGCCTGTGGAGAGGCTGGACGGGGACGGTGAAGACCAGCAAGATCTTTCAGGGCTGGCACATTCCTTGTTGGAGAAGGAGCCAGAATTTTGCCTTTAAAAAAAATGTTTCTGCCGAGAACGAGCACCGTGACATGCTGAGTGTCTGGGAAAGCAGAGATCCCCAGTGCTGTTGCTTCTAATGATAGGCTGCAGGGGCATAGTGCAGACCTGCAAGAGCTTTCAGGGCTGGCAGCTTCCTTGTGATAAAAGGAGCCAGACGTTTGCCTTTTCAGAAAAAGGCTCTGCCGAGAGCGAGCACCGTGACATGCTGAGTCTCTGGGAAAGCAGAGATCCCCAGTGCTGTTGTGCCTGTGGATAGGCTGGACGGGGACGGTGAAGACCAGCAAGATCTTTCAGGGCTGCCAGCTTCCATTGTGGGAGAAGGAGCCGTAAGTTTACCTTTTCAGAAAAAGTCTCTGCCGAGAGCGAGCACCTTGACATGCTGAGTCTCTGGGAAAGCAGAGATCCCCAGTGCTGTTGTGCCTGTGGATAGGCTGCAGGGGGCGGTGAAGACCAGCAAGATTTTTCAGGGCTGGCACCTTCCTTGTAGGAGAAGGAGCCGTAAGATTGCCTTTTCAAAAAAAGTTTCTGCCGAGAACGAGCACCTTGACATGCTGAGTCTCTGGGAAAGCAGAGATCCCCAGTGCTGTTGTGCCTGTGGATAGGCTGCAGGGGGGCGGTGAAGACCAGCAAGATCGTTCAGGGCTGGTACCTTCCGTGTGGGAGATGGAGCCGGACGTTTGCCTTTTCAGAAAAAGTTTCTGCCGAAAACGAGCACCGTTACATGCTGAGTCTCTAGGAAAGCAGAGATCCCCAGTGCTGTTGTGCCTGTGGATAGGCTGCAGGGGGACGGTGAAGACCAGCAAGATCTTTCAGGGCTGGCACATTCCTTGTGGGAGAAGGAGCCAGACTTTTGCCTTTCAAAAAAATGTTTCTGCCGAGAAGAAGCACCGTGACATGCTGAGTCTCTGGGAAAGCAGAGATCCCCAGTGCTGTTGTGCCTTTGGATAGGCTGCAGGGGGATAGTGCAGACCTGCAAGAGCTTTCAGCCCTGGCAGCTTCCTTGTGGGAGAATGAGCCTGAAGTTTGCCTTTTCAGAAAAAGTTTCTGCCGAGAACGAGCACCGTGACATGCTGAGTCTCTGGGAAAGCAGAGATCCCCAGTGCTGTTGCGGCTAAAGATAGGCTGCAGGGGGACGGTGAAGACCAGCAAGATCTTTCAGGGCTGGCACCTTCCTTGTGGGAGAAGGAGCCAGACTTTTGCCTTTCAAAAAAATGTTTCTGCCGAGAACGAGCACCGTGACATGCTGAGTCTCTCGGAAAGCAGACATCCCAATTGCTTTTGCGGCTAAAGATAGTCTGAAGGGGATAGTGCAGACCTGCTAGAGCTTTGAGGGCTGGCAGCGTCCTCGTGGGAGAAGGAGCCGTAAGTTTGCCTTTTCAGAAAAAGTTTCTGCCGAGAACGAGCACCGTGACATGCTGAGTCCCTGGGAAAGCAGAGATCCCCAGTGCTGTTGCGGCTAAATTTAGGCTGCAGGGGATAGTGAAGACCTGCAAGAGCTCTCAGGGCTGGTACTTTCCTTATGGGAGGAGCCGGACGTTTGCCTTTTCAGAAAACGTTTCTGCCGAGAACGAGCACCGTGACATGCTGAGTCTCTGGGAAAGCAGAGATCCCCACTGCTGTTGCGGATAAAGATAGGCTGCAGAGGGATAGTGCAGACCTGGAAGAGCTCTCAGAGCTGGTACCTTCCGTGTGGGAGATGTAGCTGGACGTTTGCCTTTTCAGAAAAAGTTTCTGCCGAAAACGAGCACCGTGACATGCTGAGTCTCTGAGAAAGCAGAGATCCCCAGCGCTGTTGTGCCTGTGGATAGGCTGCAGGGGGACGGTGAAGACCTGCAAGATCTTTCAGGGCTGGCAGCGTCCTCGTGGGAGAAGGAGCCGTAAGTTTGCCTTTTCAGAAAAAGTTTCTGCCGAGAGCGAGCACCGTGACATGCTGAGTCTCTGGGAAAGCAGAGATCCCCAGTGCTGTTGCGGCTAAATTTAGGCTGCAGAGGGATAGTGCAGACCTGCAAGAGCTCTCAGGTCTGGTACCTTCCGTGTGGGAGATGGAGCCGTAAGTTTGCCTTTTCAGAAAAAGTTTCTGCCGAGAACGAGCACCGTGACATGCTGAGTCTCTGGGAAAGCAGAGATCCCCAGTGCTGTTGTGCCTGTGGAGAGGCTGGACGGGGACGGTGAAGACCAGCAAGATCTTTCAGGGCTGGCACCTTCCTTGTGGGAGAAGGAGCTAGACTTTTGCCTTTCAAAAAAATGTTTCTGCCGAGAACAAGCACCGTGACATGCTGAGTCTCTGGGAAAGCAGAGATCCCCAGTGCTGTTGCGTCTAATGATAGGCTGCAGGGGGATAGTGCAGACCTGCAAGAGCTTTCAGGGCTGGCAGCTTCCATTGTGGGAGAAGGAGCCGTAAGTTTGCCTTTTCAGAAAAAGACTCTGCCGAGAGCGAGCACCGTGACATGCTGAGTCTCTGGGAAAGCAGAGATCCCCAGTGCTGTTGTGCCTGTGGATAGGCTGGACGAGGACGGTGAAGACCAGCAAGAACTTTCAGGGCTGGCAGCTTCCATTGTGGGAGAAGGAGCCGTAAGTTTGCCTTTTCAGAAAAAGGCTCTGCCGAGAGCGAGCACCTTGACATGCTGAGTCTCTGGGAAAGCAGAGATCCCCAGTGCTGTTGTGCCTGTGGATAGGCTTCAGGGGGCGGTGAAGACCAGCAAGATTTTTCAGGGCTGGTAGCTTCCTTGTGGGAGAAGGAGCCAGACTTTTGCCTTTCAAAAAAATGTTTCTGCCGAGAACGAGCACCGTGACATGCTGAGTCTCTGGGAAAGCAGACATCCCAATTGCTTTTGCGGATAAAGATAGGCTGAAGGGGATAGTGCAGACCTGCTAGAGCTTTGAGGGCTGGCAGCGTCCTCGTGGGAGAAGGAGCCGTAAGTTTGCCTTTTCAGAAAAAGTTTCTGCCGAGAACGAGCACCGTGACATGCTGAGTCTCTGGGAAAGCAGAGATCCCCAGTGCTGTTGCGGCTAAATTTAGGCTGCAGAGGGATAGTGCAGACCTGCAAGAGCTCTCAGGGCTGGCACCTTCCGTGTGGGAGAAGGAGCCAGACGTTTGCCTTTTCAGAAAAAGTTTCTGCCGAGAAGAAGCACCGTGACATGCTGAGTCTCTGGGAAAGCAGAGATCCCCAGTGCTGTTGTGCCTGTGGATAGGCTGGACGGGGACGGTGAAGACCAGCAAGATCTTTCAGGGCTGGCACATTCCTTGTGGGAGAAGGAGCAAGACATTTGCCTTTTAAAAAAATGTTTCTGCCGAGAACGAGCACCGTGACATGCTGAGTCTCTGGGAAAGCAGACATCCCCAGTGCTGTTGCGGCTAAAGATAGGCTGCAGGGGGACAGTGAAGACCTGCAAGAGCTCTCAGGGCTGGTACTTTCCTTATGGGAGGAGCCGGACGTTTGCCTTTTCAGAAAAAGTTTCTGCCGAGAACAAGCACCGTGACATGCTGACTCTCTGGGAAAGCAGAGATCCCCTCTGCTGTTGCGGCTAAAGATAGGCTGCAGAGGGATAGTGCAGACCTGCAAGAGCTCTCAGAGCTGGTACCTTCCGTGTGGGAGATGGAGCCGGACGTTTGCCTTTTCAGAAAAAGTTTCTGCCGAAAACGAGCACCGTGACATGCTGAGTCTCTGAGAAAGCAGAGATCCCCAGCGCTGTTGTGCCTGTGGATAGGCTGCAGGGGGACGGTGACGACCTGCAAGATCTTTCAGGGCTGGCACATTCCTTGTGGGAGAAGGAGCCAGACTTTTGCCTTTTAAAAAAATGTTTCTGCCGAGAACGAGCACCGTGACATGCTGAGTCTCTGGGAAAGCAGAGATCCCCAGTGCTGTTGTGCCTTTGGATAGGCTGCAGGGGGATAGTGCAGACCTGCAAGAGCTTTCAGGCCTGGCAGCTTCCTTGTGGGAGAATGAGCCTGACGTTTGCCTTTTCAGAAAAAGTTTCTGCCGAGAACGAGCACCGTGACATGCTGAGTCTCTGGGAAAGCAGAGATCCCCAGTGCTGTTGTGCCTGTGGAGAGGCTGGACGGGGACGGTGAAGACCAGCAAGATCTTTCAGGGCTGGCACCTTCATTGTGGGAGAAGGAGCCAGACTTTTGCCTTTCAAAAAAATGTTTCTGCCGAGAACAAGCACCGTGACATGCTGAGTCTCTGGGAAAGCAGAGATCCCCAGTGCTGTTGCGTCTAATGATAGGCTGCAGGGGGATAGTGCAGACCTGCAAGAGCTTTCAGGGCTGGCAGCTTCCATTGTGGGACAAGGAGCCGTAAGTTTGCCTTTTCAGGAAAAGGCTCTGCCGAGAGCGAGCACCGTGACATGCTGAGTCTCTGGGAAAGCAGAGATCCCCAGTGCTGTTGTGCCTGTGGATAGTCTGGACGGGGACGGTGAAGACCAGCAAGATCTTTCAGGGCTGGCAGCTTCCATTGTGGGAGAAGGAGCCGTAAGTTTGCCTTTTCAAAAAAAGTTTCTGCGGAGAACGAGCACCTTGACATGCTGAGTCTCTGGGAAAGCAGATCCCCAGTGCTGTTGTGCCTGTGGATAGGCTGCAGGGGTCGGTGAAGACCAGCAAGATTTTTCAAGGCTGGCACCTTCCTTGTAGGAGAAGGAGCCGTAAGATTGCCTTTTCAAAAAAAGGTTCTGCCGAGAACGAGCACCTTGACATGCTGAGTCTCTGGGAAAGCAGAGATCCCCAGTGCTGTTGTGCCTGTGGATAGGCTGCAGGGGGGCTGTGAAGACCAGCAAGATCGTTCAGGGCTGGTAGCTTCCTTGTGGGAGAAGGAGCCAGACTTTTGCCTTTCAAAAAAATGTTTCTGCCGAGAACGAGCACCGTGACATGCTGAGTCTCTGGGAAAGCAGACATCCCAATTGCTGTTGCGGCTAAAGATAGCCTGAAGGGGATAGTGCAGACCTGCTAGAGCTTTGAGGGCTGGCAGCGTCCTCGTGGGAGAAGGAGCCGTAAGTTTGCCTTTTCAGAAAAAGTTTCTGCCGAGAGCGAGCACCGTGACATGCTGAGTCTCTGGGAAAGCAGAGATCCCCAGTGCTGTTGTGCCTTTGGATAGGCTGCAGAGGGATAGTGCAGACCTGCAAGAGCTTTCAGGCCTGGCAGCTTCCTTGTGGGAGAATGAGCCTGACGTTTGCCTTTTCAGAAAAAGTTTCTGCCGAGAACGAGCACCGTGACATGCTGAGTCTCTGGGAAAGCAGAGATCCCCAGTGCTGTTGTGCCTGTGGAGAGGCTGGACGGGGACGGTGAAGACCAGCAAGATCTTTCAGGCCTGGCACCGTCCTTGTGGGAGAAGGAGCCAGACATTTGCCTTTCAAAAAAATGTTTCTGCCGAGAACGAGCACCGTGACATGCTGAGTCTCTGGGAAAGCAGAGATCCCCAGTGCTGTTGTGTCTAATGATAGGCTGCAGGGGGATAGTGCAGACTTGCAAGAGCTTTCAGGGCTGGCAGCTTCCATTGTGGGAGAAGGAGCCAGACTTTTGCCTTCAAAAAAATGTTTCTGCCGAGAACAAGCACCGTGACATGCTGAGTCTCTGGGAAAGCAGAGATCCCCAGTGCTGTTGCGTCTAATGATAGGCTGCAGGGTGATAGTGCAGACCTGCAAGAGCTTTCAGGGCTGGCAGCTTCCATTGTGGGAGAAGGAGCCGTAAGTTTGCCTTTTCAGAAAAAGACTCTGCCGAGAGCGAGCACCGTGACATGCTGAGTCTCTGGGAAAGCAGAGATCCCCAGTGCTGTTGTGCCTGTGGATAGGCTGGACGAGGACGGTGAAGACCAGCAAGAACTTTCAGGGCTGGCAGCTTCCCTTGTGGGAGAAGGAGCCGTAAGTTTGCCTTTTCAGAAAAAGGCTCTGCCGAGAGCGAGCACCTTGACATGCTGAGTCTCTGGGAAAGCAGAGATCCCCAGTGCTGTTGTGCCTGTGGATAGGCTTCAGGGGGCGGTGAAGACCAGCAAGATTTTTCAGGGCTGGCACCTTCCTTGTAGGAGAAGGTGCCGTAAGATTGCCTTTTCAAAAAAAGTTTCTGCCGAGAACGAGCACCTTGACATGCTGAGTCTCTGGGAAAGCAGAGATCCCCATTGCTGTTGTGCCTGTGGATAGGCTGCAGGGGGGCGGTGAAGACCAGCAAGATCGTTCAGGGCTGGTAGCTTCCTTGTGGGAGAAGGAGCCAGACTTTTGCCTTTCAAAAAAATGTTTCTGCCGAGAACGAGCACCGTGACATGCTGAGTCTCTGGGAAAGCAGACATCCCAATTGCTTTTGCGGATAAAGATAGGCTGAAGGGGATAGTGCAGACCTGCTAGAGCTTTGAGGGCTGGCAGCGTCCTCGTGGGAGAAGGAGCCGTAAGTTTGCCTTTTCAGAAAAAATTTCTGCCGAGAGCGAGCACCGTGACATGCTGAGTCTCTGGGAAAGCAGAGATCCCCAGTGCTGTTGCGGCTAAATTTAGGCTGCAGAGGGATAGTGCAGACCTGCAAGAGCTCTCAGGGCTGGCACCTTCCGTGTGGGAGAAGGAGCCAGACGTTTGCCTTTTCAGAAAAAGTTTCTGCCGAGAAGAAGCACCGTGACATGCTGAGTCCCTGGGAAAGCAGAGATCCCCAGTGCTGTTGCGGCTAAATTTAGGCTGCAGAGGGATAGTGTAGACCTGCAAGAGCTTTCAGGGCTGGTAGCTTCCTTCTGGGAGAAGGAGCCGGACGTTTGCCTTTTCAGAAAAAGTTTCTGCCGAGAACGAGCACCGTGACATGCTGAGTCTCTGGGAAAGCAGAGATCCCCAGTGCTGTTGTGCCTGTGGATAGGCTGCAGGGGGATGGTGAAGACCTGCAAGATCTTTCAGGGCTGGCACATTCCTTGTGGGAGAAGGAGCCAGACTTTTGCCTTTTAAAAAAATGTTTCTGCCGAGAACGAGCACCGTGACATGCTGAGTCTCTGGGAAAGCAGAGATCCCCAGTGCTGTTGTGCCTTTGGATAGGCTGCAGGGGGATAGTGCAGACCTGCAAGAGCTTTCAGGCCTGGCATCTTCCTTGTGGGAGAATGAGCCTGACGTTTGCCTTTTCAGAAAAAGTTTCTGCCGAGAACGAGCACCGTGACATGCTGAGTCTCTGGGAAAGCAGAGATCCCCAGTGCTGTTGTGCCTGTGGAGAGGCTGGACGGGGACGGTGAAGACCAGCAAGATCTTTCAGGGCTGGCACCTTCATTGTGGGAGAAGGAGCCAGACTTTTGCCTTTCAAAAAAATGTTTCTGCCGAGAACAAGCACCGTGACATGCTGAGTCTCTGGGAAAGCAGAGATCCCCAGTGCTGTTGCGTCTAATGATAGGCTGCAGGGGGATAGTGCAGACCTGCAAGAGCTTTCAGGGCTGGCAGCTTCCATTGTGGGAGAAGGAGCCGTAAGTTTGCCTTTTCAGGAAAAGGCTCTGCCGAGAGCGAGCACCGTGACATGCTGAGTCTCTGGGAAAGCAGAGATCCCCAGTGCTGTTGTGCCTGTGGATAGGCTGGACGGGGACGGTGAAGACCAGCAAGATCTTTCAGGGCTGGCAGCTTCCATTGTGGGAGAAGGAGCCGTAAGTTTGCCTTTTCAAAAAAAGTTTCTGCCGAGAACGAGCACCTTGACATGCTGAGTCTCTGGGAAAGCAGATCCCCAGTGCTGTTGTGCCTGTGGATAGGCTGCAGGGGGCGCTGAAGACCAGCAAGATTTTTCAGGGCTGGCACCTTCCTTGTAGGAGAAGGAGCCGTAAGATTGCCTTTTCAAAAAAAGTTTCTGCCGAGAACGAGCACCTTGACATGCTGAGTCTCTGGGAAAGCAGAGATCCCCAGTGCTGTTGTGCCTGTGGATAGGCTGCAGGGGGGCGGTGAAGACCAGCAAGATCGTTCAGGGCTGATAGCTTCCTTGTGGGAGAAGGAGCCAGACTTTTGCCTTTCAAAAAAATGTTTCTGCTGAGAACGAGCACCGTGACATGCTGAGTCTCTGGGAAAGCAGACATCCCAATTGCTGTTGCGGCTAAAGATAGGCTGAAGGGGATAGTGCAGACCTGCTAGAGCTTTGAGGGCTGGCAGCGTCCTCGTGGGAGAAGGAGCCGTAAGTTTGCCTTTTCAGAAAAAGTTTCTGCCGAGAACGAGCACCGTGACATGCTGAGTCTCTGGGAAAGCAGAGATCCCCACTGCTGTTGCGGCTAAAGATAGGCTGCAGAGGGATAGTGCAGACCTGCAAGAGCTCTCAGGGCTGGCACCTTCCGTTTGGGAGAAGGAGCCAGACGTTTGCCTTTTCTGAAAAAGTTTCTGCCGAGAAGAAGCACCGTGACATGCTGAGTCCCTGGGAAAGCAGAGATCCCCAGTGCTGTTGCGGCTAAATTTAGGCTGCAGAGGGATAGTGCAGACCTGCAAGAGCTTTCAGGGCTGGCAGATTCCTTCTGGGAGAAGGAGCTGTAAGTTTGCCTTTCAGAAAAAGTTTCTGCCGAGAACGAGCACCGTGACATGCTGAGTCTCTGGGAAAGCAGAGATCCCCACTGCTGTTGCGGCTTAAGATAGGCTGCAGAGGGATAGTGCAGACCTGCAAGAGCTCTCAGGGCTGGTACCTTCCGTGTGGGAGATGGAGCCGGACGTTTGCCTTTTCAGAAAAAGTTTCTGCCGAGAACGAGCACCGTGACATGCTGAGTCTCTGGGAAAGCAGAGATCCCCAGTTCTGTTGTGCCTGTGGATAGGCTGCAGGGGGACGGTGAAGACCTGCAAGAGCTTTCAGGGCTGGCACATTCCTTGTGGGAGAAGGAGCCAGACTTTTGCCTTTTAAAAAAATGTTTCTGCCGAGAACGAGCACCGTGACATGCTGAGTCTCTGGGAAAGCAGAGATCCCCAGTGCTGTTGTGCCTTTGGATAGGCTGCAGGGGGATAGTGCAGACCTGCAAGAGCTTTCAGGCCTGGCAGCTTCCTTGTGGGAGAATGGGCCTGACGTTTGCCTTTTCAGAAAAAGTTTCTGCCGAGAACGAGCACCGTGACATGCTGAGTCTCTGGGAAAGCAGACATCCCAATTGCTGTTTCGGCTAAAGATAGGCTGAAGGGGATAGTGCAGACCTGCTAGAGCTTTGAGGGCTGGCAGCGTCCTCGTGGGAGAAGGAGCCGTAAGTTTGCCTTTTCAGAAAAAGTTTCTGCCGAGAAGAAGCACCGTGACATGCTGAGTCTCTGGGAAAGCAGAGATCCCCAGTGCTGTTGCGTGTAATGATAGGCTGCAGGGGGATAGTGCAGACCTGCAAGAGCTTTCAGGGCTGGCAGCTTCCTTCTGGGAGAAGGAGCCAGACGTTTGCCTTTTCAGAAAAAGTTTCTGCCGAGAACGAGCACCGTGACATGCTGAGTCTCTGGGAAAGCAGAGATCCCCAGTGCTGTTGCGGCTAAATTTAGGCTGCAGAGGGATAGTGCAGACCTGCAAGAGCTCTCAGGGCTGGCACCTTCCGTGTGGGAGAAGAAGCCACATGTTGGCCTTTTCAGAAAAAGTTTCTGCCGAGAATGAGCACCGTGACATGCTGAGTCTCTGGGAAAGCAGAGATCCCCAGTGCTGTTGTGCCTGTGGAGAGGCTGGACGGGGACGGTGAAGACCAGCAAGATGTTTCAGGGCTGGCACCTTCCTTGTCGGAGAAGGAGCCAGACTTTTGCCTTTCAAAAAAATGTTTCTGCCGAGAACGAGCACCGTGACATGCTGAGACTCTGGGAAAGCAGAGATCCCCAGTGCTGTTGCGTCTAATGATAGGCTGCAGGGGGATAGTGCAGACCTGCAAGAGCTTTCAGGGCTGGCAGCTTCCATTGTGGGAGAAGGAGCCCTAAGTTTGCCTTTTCAGAAAAAGTTTCTGCCGAGAACGAGCACCGTGACATGCTGAGTCTCTGGGAAAGCAGAGATCCCCAGTGCTGTTGCGTCTAGGCTGCAGGGGGATAGTGCAGACCTGCAAGAGCTTTCAGGGCTGGCAGCTTCCTTCTGGGAGAAGGAGCCAGACGTTTGCCTTTTCAGAAAAAGTTTCTGCCGAAAACGAGCACCGTGACATGCTGAGTCTCTGGGAAAGCAGAGATCCCCAGTGCTGTTGTGCCTGTGGATAGGCTGCAGGGGAACGGTGAAGACCTGAAAGATCTTTCAGGGCTGGCACCTTCCTTGTGGGAGAAGGAGCCAGACTTTTGCCTTTCAAAAAAATGTTTCTGCCGAGAACGAGCACCGTGACATGCTGAGTCTCTGGGAAAGCAGAGATCCCCAGTGCTGTTGCGTCTAATGATAGGCTGCAGGGGGATAGTGCAGACCTGCAAGAGCTTTCAGGGCTGGCAGCCTACATTGTGGGAGAAGGAGCCGTAAATTTGCCTTTTCAGAAAAAGTTTCTGCCGAGAACGAGCACCGTGACATGCTGAGTCTCTGGGAAAGCAGAGATCCCCAGTGCTGTTGTGCCTGTGGAGAGGCTGGACGGGGACGGTGAAGACCAGCAAGATCTTTCAGGGCTGGCACCTTCCTTGTGGGAGAAGGAGCCAGACTTTTGCCTTTCAAAAAAATGTTTCTGCCGAGAACAAGCACCGTGACATGCTGAGTCTCTGGGAAAGCAGAGATCCCCAGTGCTGTTGCGTCTAATGATAGGCTGCAGGGGGATAGTGCAGACCTGCAGGAGCTTTCAGGGCTGGCAGCCTACATTGTGGGAGAAGGAGCCGTAAGTTTGCCTTTTCAGAAAAAGTTTCTGCCGAGAACGAGCACCGTGACATGCTGAGTCTCTGGGAAAGCAGAGATCCCCAGGGCTGTTGTGCCTGTGGAGAGGCTGGACGGGGACGGTGAAGACCAGCAAGATCTTTCAGGGCTGGCACCTTCCTTGTGGGAGAAGGAGCCAGACTTTTGCCTTTCAAAAAAATGTTTCTGCCGAGAACAAGCACCGTGACATGCTGAGTCTCTGGGAAAGCAGAGATCCCCAGTGCTGTTGCGTCTAATGATAGGCTGTAGGGGGATAGTGCAGACCTGCAAGAGCTTTCAGGGCTGGCAGCTTCCTTGTGATAAAAGGAGCCAGACGTTTGCCTTTTCAGAAAAAGGCTCTGCCGAGAGCGAGCACCGTGACATGCTGAGTCTCTGGGAAAGCAGAGATCCCCAGTGCTGTTGTGCCTGTGGAGAGGCTGGACGGGGACGGTGAAGACCAGCAAGATCTTTCAGGGCTGGCACCTTCCTTGTGGGAGAAGGAGCCAGACTTTTGCCTTTCAAAAAAATGTTTCTGCCGAGAACGAGCACCGTGACATGCTGAGTCTCTGGGAAAGCAGAGATCCCCAGTGCTGTTGTGTCTAATGATAGGCTGCAGGGGGATAGTGCAGACCTGCAAGAGCTTTCAGGGCTGGCAGCTTCCATTGTGGGAGAAGGAGCCGTAAGTTTGCCTTTTCAGAAAAAGTTTCTGCCGAGAACGAGCACCGTGACATGCTGAGTCTCTGGGAAAGCAGAGATCCCCAGTGCTGTTGTGCCTGTGGATAGGCTGCAGGGGGACGGTGAAGACCTGCAAGATCTTTCAGGGCTGGCACATTCCTTGTGGGAGAAGGAGCCAGACTTTTGCCTTTTAAAAAAATGTTTCTGCCGAGAACGAGCACCGTGACATGCTGAGTCTCTGGGAAAGCAGAGATCCCCAGTGCTGTTGTGCCTTTGGATAGGCTGCAGGGGGATAGTGCAGACCTGCAAGAGCTTTCAGGCCTGGCAGCTTCCTTGTGGGAGAATGAGCCTGACGTTTGCCTTTTCAGAAAAAGTTTCTGCCGAGAACGAGCACCGTGACATGCTGAGTCTCTGGGAAAGCAGAGATCCCCAGTGCTGTTGTGCCTGTGGAGAGGCTGGACGGGGACGGTGAAGACCAGCAAGATCTTTCAGGGCTGGCATCTTCATTGTGGGAGAAGGAGCCAGACTTTTGCCTTTCAAAAAAATGTTTCTGCCGAGAACAAGCACCGTGACATGCTGAGTCTCTGGGAAAGCAGAGATCCCCAGTGCTGTTGCGTCTAATGATAGGCTGCAGGGGGATAGTGCAGACCTGCAAGAGTTTTCAGGGCTGGCAGCTTCCATTGTGGGAGAAGGAGCCGTAAGTTTGCCTTTTCAGGAAAAGGCTCTGCCGAGAGCGAGCACCGTGACATGCTGAGTCTCTGGGAAAGCAGAGATCCCCAGTGCTGTTGGGCCTGTGGATAGTCTGGACGGGGACGGTGAAGACCAGCAAGATCTTTCAGGGCTGGCAGCTTCCATTGTGGGAGAAGGAGCCGTAAGTTTGCCTTTTCAAAAAAAGTTTCTGCCGAAAACGAGCACCGTGACATGCTGAGTCTCTGAGAAAGCAGAGATCCCCAGCGCTGTTGTGCCTGTGGATAGGCTGCAGGGGGACGGTGAAGACCAGCAAGATCTTTCAGGGCTGGCACCTTCCTTGTGGGAGAAGGAGCCAGACTTTTGCCTTTCAAAAAAATGTTTCTGCCGAGAACAAGCACCGTGACATGCTGAGTCTCTGGGAAAGCAGAGATCCCCAGTGCTGTTGCGTCTAATGATAGGCTGCAGGGGGATAGTGCAGACCTGCAGGAGCTTTCAGGGCTGGCAGCCTACATTGTGGGAGAAGGAGCCGTAAGTTTGCCTTTTCAGAAAAAGTTTCTGCCGAGAACGAGCACCGTGACATGCTGAGTCTCTGGGAAAGCAGAGATCCCCAGGGCTGTTGTGCCTGTGGAGAGGCTGGACGGGGACGGTGAAGACCAGCAAGATCTTTCAGGGCTGGCACCTTCCTTGTGGGAGAAGGAGCCAGACTTTTGCCTTTCAAAAAAATGTTTCTGCCGAGAACAAGCACCGTGACATGCTGAGTCTCTGGGAAAGCAGAGATCCCCAGTGCTGTTGCGTCTAATGATAGGCTGTAGGGGGATAGTGCAGACCTGCAAGAGCTTTCAGGGCTGGCAGCTTCCTTGTGATAAAAGGAGCCAGACGTTTGCCTTTTCAGAAAAAGGCTCTGCCGAGAGCGAGCACCGTGACATGCTGAGTCTCTGGGAAAGCAGAGATCCCCAGTGCTGTTGTGCCTGTGGAGAGGCTGGACGGGGACGGTGAAGACCAGCAAGATCTTTCAGGGCTGGCACCTTCCTTGTGGGAGAAGGAGCCAGACTTTTGCCTTTCAAAAAAATGTTTCTGCCGAGAACGAGCACCGTGACATGCTGAGTCTCTGGGAAAGCAGAGATCCCCAGTGCTGTTGTGTCTAATGATAGGCTGCAGGGGGATAGTGCAGACCTGCAAGAGCTTTCAGGGCTGGCAGCTTCCATTGTGGGAGAAGGAGCCGTAAGTTTGCCTTTTCAGAAAAAGTTTCTGCCGAGAACGAGCACCGTGACATGCTGAGTCTCTGGGAAAGCAGAGATCCCCAGTGCTGTTGTGCCTGTGGATAGGCTGCAGGGGGACGGTGAAGACCTGCAAGATCTTTCAGGGCTGGCACATTCCTTGTGGGAGAAGGAGCCAGACTTTTGCCTTTTAAAAAAATGTTTCTGCCGAGAACGAGCACCGTGACATGCTGAGTCTCTGGGAAAGCAGAGATCCCCAGTGCTGTTGTGCCTATGGATAGGCTGCAGGGGGATAGTGCAGACCTGCAAGAGCTTTCAGGCCTGGCAGCTTCCTTGTGGGAGAATGAGCCTGACGTTTGCCTTTTCAGAAAAAGTTTCTGCCGAGAACGAGCACCGTGACATGCTGAGTCTCTGGGAAAGCAGAGATCCCCAGTGCTGTTGTGCCTGTGGAGAGGCTGGACGGGGACGGTGAAGACCAGCAAGATCTTTCAGGGCTGGCATCTTCATTGTGGGAGAAGGAGCCAGACTTTTGCCTTTCAAAAAAATGTTTCTGCCGAGAACAAGCACCGTGACATGCTGAGTCTCTGGGAAAGCAGAGATCCCCAGTGCTGTTGCGTCTAATGATAGGCTGCAGGGGGATAGTGCAGACCTGCAAGAGTTTTCAGGGCTGGCAGCTTCCATTGTGGGAGAAGGAGCCGTAAGTTTGCCTTTTCAGGAAAAGGCTCTGCCGAGAGCGAGCACCGTGACATGCTGAGTCTCTGGGAAAGCAGAGATCCCCAGTGCTGTTGGGCCTGTGGATAGTCTGGACGGGGACGGTGAAGACCAGCAAGATCTTTCAGGGCTGGCAGCTTCCATTGTGGGAGAAGGAGCCGTAAGTTTGCCTTTTCAAAAAAAGTTTCTGCCGAAAACGAGCACCGTGACATGCTGAGTCTCTGAGAAAGCAGAGATCCCCAGCGCTGTTGTGCCTGTGGATAGGCTGCAGGGGGACGGTGACGACCTGCAAGATCTTTCAGGGCTGGCACATTCCTTTTGGGGGAAGGAGCCAGACTTTTGCCTTTTAAAAAAATGTTTCTGCCGAGAACGAGCACCGTGACATGCTGAGTCTCTGGGAAAGCAGAGATCCCCAGTGCTGTTGTGCCTTTGGATAGGCTGCAGAGGGATAGTGCAGACCTGCAAGAGCTTTCAGGCCTGGCAGCTTCCTTGTGGGAGAATGAGCCTGACGTTTGCCTTTTCAGAAAAAGTTTCTGCCGAGAGCGAGCACCGTGACATGCTGAGTCTCTGGGAAAGCAGAGATCCCCAGTGCTGTTGTGCCTGTGGATAGGCTGGACGGGGACGGTGAAGATCAGCAAGATCTTTCAGGGCTGGCAGCTTCCATTGTGGGAGAAGGAGCCGTAAGTTTGCCTTTTCAAAAAAAGTTTCTGCCGAGAACGAGCACCTTGACATGCTGAGTCTCTGGGAAAGCAGATCCCCAGTGCTGTTGTGCCTGTGGATAGGCTGCAGGGGGCGCTGAAGACCAGCAAGATTTTTCAGGGCTGGCACCTTCCTTGTAGGAGAAGGAGCCGTAAGATTGCCTTTTCAAAAAAAGTTTCTGCCGAGAACGAGCACCTTGACATGCTGAGTCTCTGGGAAAGCAGAGATCCCCAGTGCTGTTGTGCCTGTGGATAGGCTGCAGGGGGGCGGTGAAGACCAGCAAGATCGTTCAGGGCTGGTAGCTTCCTTGTGGGAGAAGGAGCCAGACTTTTGCCTTTCAAAAAAATGTTTCTGCCGAGAACGAGCACCGTGACATGCTGAGTCTCTGGGAAAGCAGACATCCCAATTGCTGTTGCGGCTAAAGATAGGCTGAAGGGGATAGTGCAGACCTGCTAGAGCTTTGAGGGCTGGCAGCGTCCTCGTGGGAAAAGGAGCCGTAAGTTTGCCTTTTCAGAAAAAGTTTCTGCCGAGAACGAGCACCGTGACATGCTGAGTCTCTGGGAAAGCAGAGATCCCCACTGCTGTTGCGGCTAAAGATAGGCTGCAGAGGGATAGTGCAGACCTGCAAGAGCTCTCAGGGCTGGCACCTTCCGTGTGGGAGAAGGAGCCAGACGTTTGCCTTTTCTGAAAAAGTTTCTGCCGAGAAGAAGCACCGTGACATGCTGAGTCCCTGGGAAAGCAGAGATCCCCAGTGCTGTTGCGGCTAAATTTAGGCTGCAGAGGGATAGTGCAGACCTGCAAGAGCTTTCAGGGCTGGCAGCTTCCTTCTGGGAGAAGGAGCCAGACGTTTGCCTTTTCATAAAAAGTTTCTGCCGAGAACGAGCACCGTGACATGCTGAGTCTCTGGGAAAGCAGAGATCCGCAGTGCTGTTGCGGCTAAAGATAGGCTGCAGGGGGATAGTGAAGACCTGCAAGAGCTCTCAGGGCTGGTATTTTCCTTGTCGGAGGAGCCGGACGTTTGCCTTTTCAGAAAAAGTTTCTGCCGAGAACGAGCACCGTGACATGCTGAGTCTCTGGGAAAGCAGAGATCCCCACTGCTGTTGCGGCTAAAGATAGGCTGCAGAGGGATAGTGCAGACCTGCAAGAGCTCTCAGGGCTGGTACCTTCCGTGTGGGAGATGGAGCCGGACGTTTGCCTTTTCAGAAAAAGTTTCTGCCGAGAACGAGCACCGTGACATGCTGAGTCTCTGGGAAAGCAGAGATCCCCAGTTCTGTTGTGCCTGTGGATAGGCTGCAGGGGGACGGTGAAGACCTGCAAGATCTTTCAGGGCTGGCACCTTCCTTGTGGGAGAAGGAGCCAGACATTTGCCTTTCAAAAAAATGTTTCTGCCGAGAACGAGCACCGTGACATGCTGAGTCTCTGGGAAAGCAGAGATCCCCAGTGCTGTTGTGCCTTTGGATAGGCTGCAGGGGGATAGTGCAGACCTGCAAGAGCTTTCAGGCCTGGCAGCTTCCTTGTGGGAGAATGGGCCTGACGTTTGCCTTTTCAGAAAAAGTTTCTGCCGAGAACGAGCACCGTGACATGCTGAGTCTCTGGGAAAGCAGACATCCCAATTGCTGTTTCGGCTAAAGATAGGCTGAAGGGGATAGTGCAGACCTGCTAGAGCTTTGAGGGCTGGCAGCGTCCTCGTGGGAGAAGGAGCCGTAAGTTTGCCTTTTCAGAAAAAGTTTCTGCCGAGAAGAAGCACCGTGACATGCTGAGTCTCTGGGAAAGCAGAGATCCCCAGTGCTGTTGCGTCTAATGATAGGCTGCAGGGGGATAGTGCAGACCTGCAAGAGCTTTCAGGGCTGGCAGCTTCGTTCTGGGAGAAGGAGCCAGACGTTTGCCTTTTCAGAAAAAGTTTCTGCCGAGAATGAGCACCGTGACATGCTGAGTCTCTGGGAAAGCAGAGATCCCCAGTGCTGTTGTGCCTGTGGATAGGCTGCAGGGGAACGGTGAAGACCTGAAAGATCTTTCAGGGCTGGCACCTTCCTTGTGGGAGAAGGAGCCAGACTTTTGCCTTTCAAAAAAATGTTTCTGCCGAGAACGAGCACCGTGACATGCTGAGTCTCTGGGAAAGCAGAGATCCCCAGTGCTGTTGCGTCTAATGATAGGCTGCAGGGGGATAGTGCAGACCTGCAAGAGCTTTCAGGGCTGGCAGCCTACATTGTGGGAGAAGGAGCCGTAAATTTGCCTTTTCAGAAAAAGTTTCTGCCGAGAACGAGCACCGTGACATGCTGAGTCTCTGGGAAAGCAGAGATCCCCAGTGCTGTTGTGCCTGTGGAGAGGCTGGACGGGGACGGTGAAGACCAGCAAGATCTTTCAGGGCTGGCACCTTCCTTGTGGGAGAAGGAGCCAGTCTTTTGCCTTTCAAAAAAATGTTTCTGCCGAGAACAAGCACCGTGACATGCTGAGTCTCTGGGAAAGCAGAGATCCCCAGTGCTGTTGCGTCTAATGATAGGCTGCAGGGGGATAGTGCAGACCTGCAAGAGCTTTCAGGGCTGGCAGCTTCCTTGTGATAAAAGGAGCCAGACGTTTGCCTTTTCAGAAAAAGGCTCTGCCGAGAGCGAGCACCGTGACATGCTGAGTCTCTGGGAAAGCAGAGATCCCCAGTGCTGTTGTGCCTGTGGATAGGCTGCAGGGGGACGGTGAAGACCTGCAAGATCTTTCAGGGCTGGCACATTCCTTGTGGGAGAAGGAGCCAGACTTTTGCCTTTTAAAAAAATGTTTCTGCCGAGAACGAGCACCGTGACATGCTGAGTCTCTGGGAAAGCAGAGATCCCCAGTGCTGTTGTGCCTTTGGATAGGCTGCAGGGGGATAGTGCAGACCTGCAAGAGCTTTCAGGGCTGGCAGCTTCCTTGTGGGAGAATGAGCCTGACGTTTGCCTTTTCAGAAAAAGTTTCTGCTGAGAACGAGCACCGTGACATGCTGAGTCTCTGGGAAAGCAGAGATCCCCAGTGCTGTTGTGCCTGTGGAGAGGCTGGACGGGGACGGTGAAGACCAGCAAGATCTTTCAGGGCTGGCACCTTCATTGTGGGAGAAGGAGCCAGACTTTTGCTTTCAAAAAAATGTTTCTGCCGAGAACAAGCACCGTGACATGCTGAGTCTCTGGGAAAGCAGAGATCCCCAGTGCTGTTGCGTCTAATGATAGGCTGCAGGGGGATAGTGCAGACCTGCAAGAGCTTTCAGGGCTGGCAGCCTACATTGTGGGAGAAGGAGCCGTAAATTTGCCTTTTCAGAAAAAGTTTCTGCCGAGAACGAGCACCGTGACATGCTGAGTCTCTGGGAAAGCAGAGATCCCCAGTGCTGTTGTGCCTGTGGAGAGGCTGGACGGGGACGGTGAAGACCAGCAAGATCTTTCAGGGCTGGCACCTTCCTTGTGGGAGAAGGAGCCAGACTTTTGCCTTTCAAAAAAATGTTTCTGCCGAGAGCGAGCACCGTGACATGCTGAGTCTCTGGGAAAGCAGAGATCCCCAGTGCTGTTGCGTCTAATGATAGGCTGCAGGGGGATAGTGCAGACCTGCAGGAGCTTTCAGGGCTGGCAGCCTACATTGTGGGAGAAGGAGCCGTAAGTTTGCCTTTTCAGAAAAAGTTTCTGCCGAGAACGAGCACCGTGACATGCTGAGTCTCTGGGAAAGCAGAGATCCCCAGGGCTGTTGTGCCTGTGGAGAGGCTGGACGGGGACGGTGAAGACCAGCAAGATCTTTCAGGGCTGGCACCTTCCTTGTGGGAGAAGGAGCCAGACTTTTGCCTTTCAAAAAAATGTTTCTGCCGAGAACAAGCACCGTGACATGCTGAGTCTCTGGGAAAGCAGAGATCCCCAGTGCTGTTGCGTCTAATGATAGGCTGCAGGGGGATAGTGCAGACCTGCAAGAGCTTTCAGGGCTGGCAGCCTACATTGTGGGAGAAGGAGCCGTAAGTTTGCCTTTTCAGAAAAAGTTTCTGCCGAGAATGAGCACCGTGACATGCTGAGTCTCTGGGAAAGCAGAGATCCCCAGTGCTGTTGTGCCTGTGGATAGGCTGCAGGGGGGCGGTGAAGACCAGCAAGATCTTTCAGGGCTGGCACCTTCCTTGTGGGAGAAGGAGCCAGACTTTTGCCTTTCAAAAAAATGTTTCTGCTGAGAACGAGCACCGTGACATGCTGAGTCTCTGGGAAAGCAGAGATCCCCAGTGCTGTTGCGTCTAATGATAGGCTGCAGGGGGATAGTGCAGACCTGCAAGAGCTTTCAGGGCTGGCAGCTTCCATTGTGGGAGAAGGAGCCGTAAGTTTGACTTTTCAGAAAAAGTTTCTGCCGAGAACGAGCACCGTGACATGCTGAGTCTCTGGGAAAGCAGAGATCCCCAGTGCTGTTGTGCCTGTGGAGAGGCTGGATGGGGACGGTGAAGACCAGCAAGATCTTTCAGGGCTGGCACATTCCTTGTGGGAGAAGGAGCCAGACTTTTGCCTTTTAAAAAAATATTTCTGCCGAGAACGAGCACCGTGACATGCTGAGTCTCTGGGAAAGCAGAGATCCCCAGTGCTGTTGTGCCTGTGGATAGGCTGCAGGGGGACGGTGAAGACCTGCAAGATCTTTCAGGGCTGGCACATTCCTTGTGGGAGAAGGAGCCAGACTTTTGCCTTTTAAAAAAATGTTTCTGCCGAGAACGAGCACCGTGACATGCTGAGTCTCTGGGAAAGCAGAGATCCCCAGTGCTGTTGTGCCTTTGGATAGGCTGCAGGGGGATAGTGCAGACCTGCAAGAGCTTTCAGGCCTGGCAGCTTCCTTGTGGGAGAATGAGCCTGACGTTTGCCTTTTCAGAAAAAGTTTCTGCCGAGAACGAGCACCGTGACATGCTGAGTCTCTGGGAAAGCAGAGATCCCCAGTGCTGTTGTGCCTGTGGATAGGCTGCAGGGGGACGGTGAAGACCAGCAAGATCTTTCAGGGCTGGCACCTTCCTTGTGGGAGAAGGAGCCAGACTTTTGCCTTTCAAAAAAATGTTTCTGCTGAGAACGAGCACCGTGACATGCTGAGTCTCTGGGAAAGCAGAGATCCCCAGTGCTGTTGCGTCTAATGATAGGCTGCAGGGGGATAGTGCAGACCTGCAAGAGCTTTCAGGGCTGGCAGCTTCCATTGTGGGAGAAGGAGCCGTAAGTTTGCCTTTTCAGAAAAAGTTTCTGCCGAGAACGAGCACCGTGACATGCTGAGTCTCTGGGAAAGCAGAGATCCCCAGTGCTGTTGTGCCTGTGGATAGGCTGCAGGGGGACGGTGAAGACCTGCAAGATCTTTCAGGGCTGGCACATTCCTTGTGGGAGAAGGAGCCAGACTTTTGCCTTTTAAAAAAATGTTTCTGCCGAGAACGAGCACCGTGACATGCTGAGTCTCTGGGAAAGCAGAGATCCCCAGTGCTGTTGTGCCTTTGGATAGGCTGCAGGGGGATAGTGCAGACCTGCAAGAGCTTTCAGGCCTGGCAGCTTCCTTGTGGGAGAATGAGCCTGACGTTTGCCTTTTCAGAAAAAGTTTCTGCCGAGAACGAGCACCGTGACATGCTGAGTCTCTGGGAAAGCAGAGATCCCCAGTGCTGTTGCGTCTAATGATAGGCTGCAGGGGGATAGTGCAGACCTGCAAGAGCTTTCAGGGCTGGCAGCCTACATTGTGGGAGAAGGAGCCGTAAGTTTGCCTTTTCAGAAAAAGTTTCTGCCAAGAACGAGCACCGTGACATGCTGAGTCTCTGGGAAAGCAGAGATCCCCAGTGCTGTTGTGCCTGTGGAGAGGCTGGACGGGGACGGTGAAGACCAGCAAGATCTTTCAGGGCTGGCACCTTCCTTGTGGGAGAAGGAGCCAGACTTTTGCCTTTCAAAAAAATGTTTCTGCCGAGAACGAGCACCGTGACATGCTGAGTCTCTGGGAAAGCAGAGATCCCCAGTGCTGTTGCGTCTAATGATAGGCTGCAGGGGGATAGTGCAGACCTGCAAGAGCTTTCAGGGCTGGCAGCTTCCATTGTGGGAGAAGGAGCCGTAAGTTTGCCTTTTCAGAAAAAGTTTCTGCCGAGAACGAGCCCCGTGACATGCTGAGTCTCTGGGAAAGCAGAGATCCCCAGTGCTGTTGTGCCTGTGGATAGGCTGCAGGGGGACGGTGAAGACCTGCAAGATCTTTCAGGTCTGGCACATTCCTTGTGGGAGAAGGAGCCAGACTTTTGCCTTTTAAAAAAATGTTTCTGCCGAGAACGAGCACCGTGACATGCTGAGTCTCTGGGAAAGCAGAGATCCCCAGTGCTGTTGTGCCTTTGGATAGGCTGCAGGGGGATAGTGCAGACCTGCAAGAGCTTTCAGGCCTGGCAGCTTCCTTGTGGGAGAATGAGCCTGACGTTTGCCTTTTCAGAAAAAGTTTCTGCCGAGAACGAGCACCGTGACATGCTGAGTCTCTGGGAAAGCAGAGATCCCCAGTGCTGTTGTGCCTGTGGGGAGGCTGGACGGGGACGGTGAAGACCAGCAAGATCTTTCAGGGCTGGCACCTTCCTTGTGGGAGAAGGAGCCAGACTTTTGCCTTTCAAAAAAATGTTTCTGCCGAGAACAAGCACCGTGACATGCTGAGTCTCTGGGAAAGCAGAGATCCCCAGTGCTGTTGCGTCTAATGATAGGCTGCAGGGGGATAGTGCAGACCTGCAAGAGCTTTCAGGGCTGGCAGCCTACATTGTGGGAGAAGGAGCCGTAAGTTTGCCTTTTCAGAAAAAGTTTCTGCCGAGAATGAGCACCGTGACATGCTGAGTCTCTGGGAAAGCAGAGATCCCCAGTGCTGTTGTGCCTGTGGATAGGCTGCAGGGGGGCGGTGAAGACCAGCAAGATCTTTCAGGGCTGGCACCTTCCTTGTGGGAGAAGGAGCCAGACTTTTGCCTTTCAAAAAAATGTTTCTGCTGAGAACGAGCACCGTGACATGCTGAGTCTCTGGGAAAGCAGAGATCCCCAGTGCTGTTGCGTCTAATGATAGGCTGCAGGGGGATAGTGCAGACCTGCAAGAGCTTTCAGGGCTGGCAGCTTCCATTGTGGGAGAAGGAGCCCTAAGTATGCCTTTTCAGAAAAAGTTTCTGCCGAGAACGAGCACCGTGACATGCTGAGTCTCTGGGAAAGCAGAGATCCCCAGTGCTGTTGCGTCTAATGATAGGCTGCAGGGGGATAGTGCAGACCTGCAAGAGCTTTCAGGGCTGGCAGCCTACATTGTGGGAGAAGGAGCCGTAAGTTTGCCTTTTCAGAAAAAGTTTCTGCCGAGAACGAGCACCGTGACATGCTGAGTCTCTGGGAAAGCAGAGATCCCCAGTGCTGTTGTGCCTGTGGAGAGGCTGGACGGGGACGGTGAAGACCAGCAAGATCTTTCAGGGCTGGCACCTTCCTTGTGGGAGAAGGAGCCAGACTTTTGCCTTTCAAAAAAATGTTTCTGCCGAGAACGAGCACCGTGACATGCTGAGTCTCTGGGAAAGCAGACATCCCAATTGCTGTTGCGGCTAAAGATAGGCTGAAGGGGATAGTGCAGACCTGCTAGAGCTTTGAGGGCTGGCAGCGTCCTCGTGGGAGAAGGAGCCGTAAGTTTGCCTTTTCAGAAAAAGTTTCTGCCGAGAACGAGCACCGTGACATGCTGAGTCTCTGGGAAAGCAGAGATCCCCAGTGCTGTTGCGTCTAATGATAGGCTGCAGGGGGATAGTGCAGACTTGCAAGAGCTTTCAGGGCTGGCAGCTTCCTTGTGATAAAAGGAGCCAGACGTTTGCCTTTTCAGAAAAAGGCTGTGCCGAGAGCAAGCACCGTGACATTCTGAGTCTCTGGGAAAGCAGAGATCCCCAGTGCTGTTGTGCCTGTGGTTAGGCTGGACGGGGACGGTGAAGACCAGCAAGATCTTTCAGGGCTGGCAGCTTCCATTGTGGGAGAAGGAGCCGTAAGTTTGCCTTTTCAGAAAAAGGCTCTGCCGAGAGCGAGCACCTTGGCATGCTGAGTCTCTGGGAAAGCAGAGATCCCCAGTGCTGTTGTGCCTGTGGATAGGCTGGACGGGGACGGTGAAGACCAGCAAGATCGTTCAGGGCTGGTAGCTTCCTTGTGGGAGAAGGAGCCAGACTTTTGCCTTTCAAAAAAATGTTTCTGCCGAGAACGAGCACCGTGACATGCTGAGTCTCTGGGAAAGCAGACATCCCAATTGTTTTTGCGGCTAAAGATAGGCTGAAGGGGATAGTGCAGACCTGCTAGAGCTTTGAGGGCTGGCAGCGTCCTCGTGGGAGAAGGAGCCGTAAGTTTGCCTTTTCAGAAAAAGTTTCTGCCGAGAAGAAGCACCGTGACATGCTGAGTCTCTGGGAAAGCAGAGATCCCCACTGCTGTTGCGGCTAAAGATAGGCTGCAGAGGGATAGTGCAGACCTGCAAGGGCTCTCAGGGCTGGTACCTTCCGTGTGGGAGATGGAGCCGGACTTTTGCCTTTTCAGAAAAAGTTTCTGCCGAGAACGAGCACCGTGACATGCTGAGTCTCTGGGAGAGCAGAGATCCCCAGTGCTGTTGTGCCTGTGGAGAGGCTGGACGGGGACGGTGAAGACCAGCAAGATCTTTCAGGGCTGGCACATTCCTTGTTGGAGAAGGAGCCAGAATTTTGCCTTTAAAAAAAATGTTTCTGCCGAGAACGAGCACCGTGACATGCTGAGTGTCTGGGAAAGCAGAGATCCCCAGTGCTGTTGCTTCTAATGATAGGCTGCAGGGGCATAGTGCAGACCTGCAAGAGCTTTCAGGGCTGGCAGCTTCCTTGTGATAAAAGGAGCCAGACGTTTGCCTTTTCAGAAAAAGGCTCTGCCGAGAGCGAGCACCGTGACATGCTGAGTCTCTGGGAAAGCAGAGATCCCCAGTGCTGTTGTGCCTGTGGATAGGCTGGACGGGGACGGTGAAGACCAGCAAGATCTTTCAGGGCTGCCAGCTTCCATTGTGGGAGAAGGAGCCGTAAGTTTACCTTTTCAGAAAAAGTCTCTGCCGAGAGCGAGCACCTTGACATGCTGAGTCTCTGGGAAAGCAGAGATCCCCAGTGCTGTTGTGCCTGTGGATAGGCTGCAGGGGGCGCTGAAGACCAGCAAGATTTTTCAGGGCTGGCACCTTCCTTGTAGGAGAAGGAGCCGTAAGATTGCCTTTTCAAAAAAAGTTTCTGCCGAGAACGAGCACCTTGACATGCTGAGTCTCTGGGAAAGCAGAGATCCCCAGTGCTGTTGTGCCTGTGGATAGGCTGCAGGGGGGCGGTGAAGACCAGCAAGATCGTTCAGGGCTGGTACCTTCCGTGTGGGAGATGGAGCCGGACGTTTGCCTTTTCAGAAAAAGTTTCTGCCGAAAACGAGCACCGTTACATGCTGAGTCTCTAGGAAAGCAGAGATCCCCAGTGCTGTTGTGCCTGTGGATAGGCTGCAGGGGGACGGTGAAGACCTGCAAGATCTTTCAGGGCTGGCACATTCCTTGTGGGAGAAGGAGCCAGACTTTTGCCTTTCAAAAAAATGTTTCTGCCGAGAAGAAGCACCGTGACATGCTGAGTCTCTGGGAAAGCAGAGATCCCCAGTGCTGTTGTGCCTTTGGATAGGCTGCAGGGGGATAGTGCAGACCTGCAAGAGCTTTCAGCCCTGGCAGCTTCCTTGTGGGAGAATGAGCCTGAAGTTTGCCTTTTCAGAAAAAGTTTCTGCCGAGAACGAGCACCGTGACATGCTGAGTCTCTGGGAAAGCAGAGATCCCCAGTGCTGTTGCGGCTAAAGATAGGCTGCAGGGGGACGGTGAAGACCAGCAAGATCTTTCAGGGCTGGCACCTTCCTTGTGGGAGAAGGAGCCAGACTTTTGCCTTTCAAAAAAATGTTTCTGCCGAGAACGAGCACCGTGACATGCTGAGTCTCTCGGAAAGCAGACATCCCAATTGCTTTTGCGGCTAAAGATAGTCTGAAGGGGATAGTGCAGACCTGCTAGAGCTTTGAGGGCTGGCAGCGTCCTCGTGGGAGAAGGAGCCGTAAGTTTGCCTTTTCATAAAAAGTTTCTGCCGAGAACGAGCACCGTGACATGCTGAGTCCCTGGGAAAGCAGAGATCCCCAGTGCTGTTGCGGCTAAATTTAGGCTGCAGGGGATAGTGAAGACCTGTAAGAGCTCTCAGGGCTGGTACTTTCCTTATGGGAGGAGCCGGACGTTTGCCTTTTCAGAAAACGTTTCTGCCGAGAACGAGCACCGTGACATGCTGAGTCTCTGGGAAAGCAGAGATCCCCACTGCTGTTGCGGATAAAGATAGGCTGCAGAGGGATAGTGCAGACCTGGAAGAGCTCTCAGAGCTGGTACCTTCCGTGTGGGAGATGTAGCTGGACGTTTGCCTTTTCAGAAAAAGTTTCTGCCGAAAACGAGCACCGTGACATGCTGAGTCTCTGAGAAAGCAGAGATCCCCAGCGCTGTTGTGCCTGTGGATAGGCTGCAGGGGGACGGTGAAGACCTGCAAGATCTTTCAGGGCTGGCAGCGTCCTCGTGGGAGAAGGAGCCGTAAGTTTGCCTTTTCAGAAAAAGTTTCTGCCGAGAGCGAGCACCGTGACATGCTGAGTCTCTGGGAAAGCAGAGATCCCCAGTGCTGTTGCGGCTAAATTTAGGCTGCAGAGGGATAGTGCAGACCTGCAAGAGCTCTCAGGTCTGGTACCTTCCGTGTGGGAGATGGAGCCGTAAGTTTGCCTTTTCAGAAAAAGTTTCTGCCGAGAACGAGCACCGTGACATGCTGAGTCTCTGGGAAAGCAGAGATCCCCAGTGCTGTTGTGCCTGTGGAGAGGCTGGACGGGGACGGTGAAGACCAGCAAGATCTTTCAGGGCTGGCACCTTCCTTGTGGGAGAAGGAGCTAGACTTTTGCCTTTCAAAAAAATGTTTCTGCCGAGAACAAGCACCGTGACATGCTGAGTCTCTGGGAAAGCAGAGATCCCCAGTGCTGTTGCGTCTAATGATAGGCTGCAGGGGGATAGTGCAGACCTGCAAGAGCTTTCAGGGCTGGCAGCTTCCATTGTGGGAGAAGGAGCCGTAAGTTTGCCTTTTCAGAAAAAGACTCTGCCGAGAGCGAGCACCGTGACATGCTGAGTCTCTGGGAAAGCAGAGATCCCCAGTGCTGTTGTGCCTGTGGATAGGCTGGACGAGGACGGTGAAGACCAGCAAGAACTTTCAGGGCTGGCAGCTTCCATTGTGAGAGAAGGAGCCGTAAGTTTGCCTTTTCAGAAAAAGGCTCTGCCGAGAGCGAGCACCTTGACATGCTGAGTCTCTGGGAAAGCAGAGATCCCCAGTGCTGTTGCGGCTAAATTTAGGCTGCAGAGGGATAGTGCAGACCTGCAAGAGCTCTCAGGGCTGGCACCTTCCGTGTGGGAGAAGGAGCCAGACGTTTGCCTTTTCAGAAAAAGTTTCTGCCGAGAAGAAGCACCGTGACATGCTGAGTCTCTGGGAAAGCAGAGATCCCCAGTGCTGTTGTGCCTGTGGATAGGCTGCAGGGGGACGGTGAAGACCAGCAAGATCTTTCAGGGCTGGCACATTCCTTGTGGGAGAAGGAGCAAGACATTTGCCTTTTAAAAAAATGTTTCTGCCGAGAACGAGCACAGTGACATGCTGAGTCTCTGGGAAAGCAGACATCCCCAGTGCTGTTGCGGCTAAAGATAGGCTGCAGGGGGACAGTGAAGACCTGCAAGAGCTCTCAGGGCTGGTACTTTCCTTATGGGAGGAGCCGGACGTTTGCCTTTTCAGAAAAAGTTTCTGCCGAGAACAAGCACCGTGACATGCTGACTCTCTGGGAAAGCAGAGATCCCCTCTGCTGTTGCGGCTAAAGATAGGCTGCAGAGGGATAGTGCAGACCTGCAAGAGCTCTCAGAGCTGGTACCTTCCGTGTGGGAGATGGAGCCGGACGTTTGCCTTTTCAGAAAAAGTTTCTGCCGAAAACGAGCACCGTGACATGCTGAGTCTCTGAGAAAGCAGAGATCCCCAGCGCTGTTGTGCCTGTGGATAGGCTGCAGGGGGACGGTGACGACCTGCAAGATCTTTCAGGGCTGGCACATTCCTTGTGGGAGAAGGAGCCAGACTTTTGCCTTTTAAAAAAATGTTTCTGCCGAGAACGAGCACCGTGACATGCTGAGTCTCTGGGAAAGCAGAGATCCCCAGTGCTGTTGTGCCTTTGGATAGGCTGCAGGGGGATAGTGCAGACCTGCAAGAGCTTTCAGGCCTGGCAGCTTCCTTGTGGGAGAATGAGCCTGACGTTTGCCTTTTCAGAAAAAGTTTCTGCCGAGAACGAGCACCGTGACATGCTGAGTCTCTGGGAAAGCAGAGATCCCCAGTGCTGTTGTGCCTGTGGAGAGGCTGGACGGGGACGGTGAAGACCAGCAAGATCTTTCAGGGCTGGCACCTTCATTGTGGGAGAAGGAGCCAGACTTTTGCCTTTCAAAAAAATGTTTCTGCCGAGAACAAGCACCGTGACATGCTGAGTCTCTGGGAAAGCAGAGATCCCCAGTGCTGTTGCGTCTAATGATAGGCTGCAGGGGGATAGTGCAGACCTGCAAGAGCTTTCAGGGCTGGCAGCTTCCATTGTGGGACAAGGAGCCGTAAGTTTGCCTTTTCAGGAAAAGGCTCTGCCGAGAGCGAGCACCGTGACATGCTGAGTCTCTGGGAAAGCAGAGATCCCCAGTGCTGTTGTGCCTGTGGATAGTCTGGACGGGGACGGTGAAGACCAGCAAGATCTTTCAGGGCTGGCAGCTTCCATTGTGGGAGAAGGAGCCGTAAGTTTGCCTTTTCAAAAAAAGTTTCTGCGGAGAACGAGCACCTTGACATGCTGAGTCTCTGGGAAAGCAGATCCCCAGTGCTGTTGTGCCTGTGGATAGGCTGCAGGGGTCGGTGAAGACCAGCAAGATTTTTCAAGGCTGGCACCTTCCTTGTAGGAGAAGGAGCCGTAAGATTGCCTTTTCAAAAAAAGTTTCTGCCGAGAACGAGCACCTTGACATGCTGAGTCTCTGGGAAAGCAGAGATCCCCAGTGCTGTTGTGCCTGTGGATAGGCTGCAGGGGGGCTGTGAAGACCAGCAAGATCGTTCAGGGCTGGTAGCTTCCTTGTGGGAGAAGGAGCCAGACTTTTGCCTTTCAAAAAAATGTTTCTGCCGAGAACGAGCACCGTGACATGCTGAGTCTCTGGGAAAGCAGACATCCCAATTGCTGTTGCGGCTAAAGATAGCCTGAAGGGGATAGTGCAGACCTGCTAGAGCTTTGAGGGCTGGCAGCGTCCTCGTGGGAGAAGGAGCCGTAAGTTTGCCTTTTCAGAAAAAGTTTCTGCCGAGAGCGAGCACCGTGACATGCTGAGTCTCTGGGAAAGCAGAGATCCCCAGTGCTGTTGCGGCTAAATTTAGGATGCAGAGGGATAGTGTAGACCTGCAAGAGCTTTCAGGGCTGGTAGCTTCCTTCTGGGAGAAGGAGCCGGACGTTTGCCTTTTCAGAAAATGTTTCTGCCGAGAACGAGCACCGTGACATGCTGAGTCTCTGGGAAAGCAGAGATCCCCAGTGCTGTTGTGCCTGTGGATAGGCTGCAGGGGACGGTGAAGACCTGCACGATCTTTCAGGGCTGGCACCTTCCTTGTGGGAGAAGGAGCCAGACTTTTGCCTTTCAAAAAAATGTTTCTGCCGAGAACGAGCACCGTGACATGCTGAGTCTCTGGGAAAGCAGAGATCCCCAGTGCTGTTGTGCCTTTGGATAGGCTGCAGAGGGATAGTGCAGACCTGCAAGAGCTTTCAGGCCTGGCAGCTTCCTTGTGGGAGAATGAGCCTGACGTTTGCCTTTTCAGAAAAAGTTTCTGCCGAGAACGAGCACCGTGACATGCTGAGTCTCTGGGAAAGCAGAGATCCCCAGTGCTGTTGTGCCTGTGGAGAGGCTGGACGGGGACGGTGAAGACCAGCAAGATCTTTCAGGCCTGGCACCTTCCTTGTGGGAGAAGGAGCCAGACATTTGCCTTTCAAAAAAATGTTTCTGCCGAGAACGAGCACCGTGACATGCTGAGTCTCTGGGAAAGCAGAGATCCCCAGTGCTGTTGTGTCTAATGATAGGCTGCAGGGGGATAGTGCAGACTTGCAAGAGCTTTCAGGGCTGGCAGCTTCCATTGTGGGAGAAGGAGCCAGACTTTTGCCTTCAAAAAAATGTTTCTGCCGAGAACAAGCACCGTGACATGCTGAGTCTCTGGGAAAGCAGAGATCCCCAGTGCTGTTGCGTCTAATGATAGGCTGCAGGGTGATAGTGCAGACCTGCAAGAGCTTTCAGGGCTGGCAGCTTCCATTGTGGGAGAAGGAGCCGTAAGTTTGCCTTTTCAGAAAAAGACTCTGCCGAGAGCGAGCACCGTGACATGCTGAGTCTCTGGGAAAGCAGAGATCCCCAGTGCTGTTGTGCCTGTGGATAGGCTGGACGAGGACGGTGAAGACCAGCAAGAACTTTCAGGGCTGGCAGCTTCCCTTGTGGGAGAAGGAGCCGTAAGTTTGCCTTTTCAGAAAAAGGCTCTGCCGAGAGCGAGCACCTTGACATGCTGAGTCTCTGGGAAAGCAGAGATCCCCAGTGCTGTTGTGCCTGTGGATAGGCTTCAGGGGGCGGTGAAGACCAGCAAGATTTTTCAGGGCTGGCACCTTCCTTGTAGGAGAAGGTGCCGTAAGATTGCCTTTTCAAAAAAAGTTTCTGCCGAGAACGAGCACCTTGACATGCTGAGTCTCTGGGAAAGCAGAGATCCCCATTGCTGTTGTGCCTGTGGATAGGCTGCAGGGGGGCGGTGAAGACCAGCAAGATCGTTCAGGGCTGGTAGCTTCCTTGTGGGAGAAGGAGCCAGACTTTTGCCTTTCAAAAAAATGTTTCTGCCGAGAACGAGCACCGTGACATGCTGAGTCTCTGGGAAAGCAGACATCCCAATTGCTTTTGCGGATAAAGATAGGCTGAAGGGGATAGTGCAGACCTGCTAGAGCTTTGAGGGCTGGCAGCGTCCTCGTGGGAGAAGGAGCCGTAAGTTTGCCTTTTCAGAAAAAATTTCTGCCGAGAGCGAGCACCGTGACATGCTGAGTCTCTGGGAAAGCAGAGATCCCCAGTGCTGTTGCGGCTAAATTTAGGCTGCAGAGGGATAGTGCAGACCTGCAAGAGCTCTCAGGGCTGGCACCTTCCGTGTGGGAGAAGGAGCCAGACGTTTGCCTTTTCAGAAAAAGTTTCTGCCGAGAAGAAGCACCGTGACATGCTGAGTCCCTGGGAAAGCAGAGATCCCCAGTGCTGTTGCGGCTAAATTTAGGCTGCAGAGGGATAGTGTAGACCTGCAAGAGCTTTCAGGGCTGGTAGCTTCCTTCTGGGAGAAGGAGCCGGACGTTTGCCTTTTCAGAAAAAGTTTCTGCCGAGAACGAGCACCGTGACATGCTGAGTCTCTGGGAAAGCAGAGATCCCCAGTGCTGTTGTGCCTGTGGATAGGCTGCAGGGGGATGGTGAAGACCTGCAAGATCTTTCAGGGCTGGCACATTCCTTGTGGGAGAAGGAGCCAGACTTTTGCCTTTTAAAAAAATGTTTCTGCCGAGAACGAGCACCGTGACATGCTGAGTCTCTGGGAAAGCAGAGATCCCCAGTGCTGTTGTGCCTTTGGATAGGCTGCAGGGGGATAGTGCAGACCTGCAAGAGCTTTCAGGCCTGGCATCTTCCTTGTGGGAGAATGAGTCTGACGTTTGCCTTTTCAGAAAAAGTTTCTGCCGAGAACGAGCACCGTGACATGCTGAGTCTCTGGGAAAGCAGAGATCCCCAGTGCTGTTGTGCCTGTGGAGAGGCTGGACGGGGACGGTGAAGACCAGCAAGATCTTTCAGGGCTGGCACCTTCATTGTGGGAGAAGGAGCCAGACTTTTGCCTTTCAAAAAAATGTTTCTGCCGAGAACAAGCACCGTGACATGCTGAGTCTCTGGGAAAGCAGAGATCCCCAGTGCTGTTGCGTCTAATGATAGGCTGCAGGGGGATAGTGCAGACCTGCAAGAGCTTTCAGGGCTGGCAGCTTCCATTGTGGGAGAAGGAGCCGTAAGTTTGCCTTTTCAGGAAAAGGCTCTGCCGAGAGCGAGCACCGTGACATGCTGAGTCTCTGGGAAAGCAGAGATCCCCAGTGCTGTTGTGCCTGTGGATAGGCTGGACGGGGACGGTGAAGACCAGCAAGATCTTTCAGGGCTGGCAGCTTCCATTGTGGGAGAAGGAGCCGTAAGTTTGCCTTTTCAAAAAAAGTTTCTGCCGAGAACGAGCACCTTGACATGCTGAGTCTCTGGGAAAGCAGATCCCCAGTGCTGTTGTGCCTGTGGATAGGCTGCAGGGGGCGCTGAAGACCAGCAAGATTTTTCAGGGCTGGCACCTTCCTTGTAGGAGAAGGAGCCGTAAGATTGCCTTTTCAAAAAAAGTTTCTGCCGAGAACGAGCACCTTGACATGCTGAGTCTCTGGGAAAGCAGAGATCCCCAGTGCTGTTGTGCCTGTGGATAGGCTGCAGGGGGGCGGTGAAGACCAGCAAGATCGTTCAGGGCTGGTAGCTTCCTTGTGGGAGAAGGAGCCAGACTTTTGCCTTTGAAAAAAATGTTTCTGCTGAGAACGAGCACCGTGACATGCTGAGTCTCTGGGAAAGCAGACATCCCAATTGCTGTTGCGGCTAAAGATAGGCTGAAGGGGATAGTGCAGACCTGCTAGAGCTTTGAGGGCTGGCAGCGTCCTCGTGGGAGAAGGAGCCGTAAGTTTGCCTTTTCAGAAAAAGTTTCTGCCGAGAACGAGCACCGTGACATGCTGAGTCTCTGGGAAAGCAGAGATCCCCACTGCTGTTGCGGCTAAAGATAGGCTGCAGAGGGATAGTGCAGACCTGCAAGAGCTCTCAGGGCTGGCACCTTCCGTTTGGGAGAAGGAGCCAGACGTTTGCCTTTTCTGAAAAAGTTTCTGCCGAGAAGAAGCACCGTGACATGCTGAGTCCCTGGGAAAGCAGAGATCCCCAGTGCTGTTGCGGCTAAATTTAGGCTGCAGAGGGATAGTGCAGACCTGCAAGAGCTTTCAGGGCTGGCAGATTCCTTCTGGGAGAAGGAGCTGTAAGTTTGCCTTTCAGAAAAAGTTTCTGCCGAGAACGAGCACCGTGACATGCTGAGTCTCTGGGAAAGCAGAGATCCCCACTGCTGTTGCGGCTTAAGATAGGCTGCAGAGGGATAGTGCAGACCTGCAAGAGCTCTCAGGGCTGGTACCTTCCGTGTGGGATATGGAGCCGGACGTTTGCCTTTTCAGAAAAAGTTTCTGCCGAGAACGAGCACCGTGACATGCTGAGTCTCTGGGAAAGCAGAGATCCCCAGTTCTGTTGTGCCTGTGGATAGGCTGCAGGGGGACGGTGAAGACCTGCAAGATCTTTCAGGGCTGGCACATTCCTTGTGGGAGAAGGAGCCAGACTTTTGCCTTTTAAAAAAATGTTTCTGCCGAGAACGAGCACCGTGACATGCTGAGTCTCTGGGAAAGCAGAGATCCCCAGTGCTGTTGTGCCTTTGGATAGGCTGCAGGGGGATAGTGCAGACCTGCAAGAGCTTTCAGGCCTGGCAGCTTCCTTGTGGGAGAATGGGCCTGACGTTTGCCTTTTCAGAAAAAGTTTCTGCCGAGAACGAGCACCGTGACATGCTGAGTCTCTGGGAAAGCAGACATCCCAATTGCTGTTTCGGCTAAAGATAGGCTGAAGGGGATAGTGCAGACCTGCTAGAGCTTTGAGGGCTGGCAGCGTCCTCGTGGGAGAAGGAGCCGTAAGTTTGCCTTTTCAGAAAAAGTTTCTGCCGAGAAGAAGCACCGTGACATGCTGAGTCTCTGGGAAAGCAGAGATCCCCAGTGCTGTTGCGTGTAATGATAGGCTGCAGGGGGATAGTGCAGACCTGCAAGAGCTTTCAGGGCTGGCAGCTTCCTTCTGGGAGAAGGACCCAGACGTTTGCCTTTTCAGAAAAAGTTTCTGCCGAGAACGAGCACCGTGACATGCTGAGTCTCTGGGAAAGCAGAGATCCCCAGTGCTGTTGCGGCTAAATTTAGGCTGCAGAGGGATAGTGCAGACCTGCAAGAGCTCTCAGGGCTGGCACCTTCCGTGTGGGAGAAGAAGCCACATGTTGGCCTTTTCAGAAAAAGTTTCTGCCGAGAATGAGCACCGTGACATGCTGAGTCTCTGGGAAAGCAGAGATCCCCAGTGCTGTTGTGCCTGTGGAGAGGCTGGACGGGGACGGTGAAGACCAGCAAGATGTTTCAGGGCTGGCACCTTCCTTGTCGGAGAAGGAGCCAGACTTTTGCCTTTCAAAAAAATGTTTCTGCCGAGAACGAGCACCGTGACATGCTGAGACTCTGGGAAAGCAGAGATCCCCAGTGCTGTTGCGTCTAATGATAGGCTGCAGGGGGATAGTGCAGACCTGCAAGAGCTTTCAGGGCTGGCAGCTTCCATTGTGGGAGAAGGAGCCGTAAGTTTGCCTTTTCAGAAAAAGTTTCTGCCGAGAACGAGCACCGTGACATGCTGAGTCTCTGGGAAAGCAGAGATCCCCAGTGCTGTTGCGTCTAGGCTGCAGGGGGATAGTGCAGACCTGCAAGAGCTTTCAGGGCTGGCAGCTTCCTTCTGGGAGAAGGAGCCAGACGTTTGCCTTTTCAGAAAAAGTTTCTGCCGAAAACGAGCACCGTGACATGCTGAGTCTCTGGGAAAGCAGAGATCCCCAGTGCTGTTGTGCCTGTGGATAGGCTGCAGGGGAACGGTGAAGACCTGAAAGATCTTTCAGGGCTGGCACCTTCCTTGTGGGAGAAGGAGCCAGACTTTTGCCTTTCAAAAAAATGTTTCTGCCGAGAACGAGCACCGTGACATGCTGAGTCTCTGGGAAAGCAGAGATCCCCAGTGCTGTTGCGTCTAATGATAGGCTGCAGGGGGATAGTGCAGACCTGCAAGAGCTTTCAGGGCTGGCAGCCTACATTGTGGGAGAAGGAGCCGTAAATTTGCCTTTTCAGAAAAAGTTTCTGCCGAGAACGAGCACCGTGACATGCTGAGTCTCTGGGAAAGCAGAGATCCCCAGTGCTGTTGTGCCTGTGGAGAGGCTGGACGGGGACGGTGAAGACCAGCAAGATCTTTCAGGGCTGGCACCTTCCTTGTGGGAGAAGGAGCCAGACTTTTGCCTTTCAAAAAAATGTTTCTGCCGAGAACAAGCACCGTGACATGCTGAGTCTCTGGGAAAGCAGAGATCCCCAGTGCTGTTGCGTCTAATGATAGGCTGCAGGGGGATAGTGCAGACCTGCAGGAGCTTTCAGGGCTGGCAGCCTACATTGTGGGAGAAGGAGCCGTAAGTTTGCCTTTTCAGAAAAAGTTTCTGCCGAGAACGAGCACCGTGACATGCTGAGTCTCTGGGAAAGCAGAGATCCCCAGGGCTGTTGTGCCTGTGGAGAGGCTGGACGGGGACGGTGAAGACCAGCAAGATCTTTCAGGGCTGGCACCTTCCTTGTGGGAGAAGGAGCCAGACTTTTGCCTTTCAAAAAAATGTTTCTGCCGAGAACAAGCACCGTGACATGCTGAGTCTCTGGGAAAGCAGAGATCCCCAGTGCTGTTGCGTCTAATGATAGGCTGTAGGGGGATAGTGCAGACCTGCAAGAGCTTTCAGGGCTGGCAGCTTCCTTGTGATAAAAGGAGCCAGACGTTTGCCTTTTCAGAAAAAGGCTCTGCCGAGAGCGAGCACCGTGACATGCTGAGTCTCTGGGAAAGCAGAGATCCCCAGTGCTGTTGTGCCTGTGGAGAGGCTGGACGGGGACGGTGAAGACCAGCAAGATCTTTCAGGGCTGGCACCTTCCTTGTGGGAGAAGGAGCCAGACTTTTGCCTTTCAAAAAAATGTTTCTGCCGAGAACGAGCACCGTGACATGCTGAGTCTCTGGGAAAGCAGAGATCCCCAGTGCTGTTGTGTCTAATGATAGGCTGCAGGGGGATAGTGCAGACCTGCAAGAGCTTTCAGGGCTGGCAGCTTCCATTGTGGGAGAAGGAGCCGTAAGTTTGCCTTTTCAGAAAAAGTTTCTGCCGAGAACGAGCACCGTGACATGCTGAGTCTCTGGGAAAGCAGAGATCCCCAGTGCTGTTGTGCCTGTGGATAGGCTGCAGGGGGACGGTGAAGACCTGCAAGATCTTTCAGGGCTGGCACATTCCTTGTGGGAGAAGGAGCCAGACTTTTGCCTTTTAAAAAAATGTTTCTGCCGAGAACGAGCACCGTGACATGCTGAGTCTCTGGGAAAGCAGAGATCCCCAGTGCTGTTGTGCCTTTGGATAGGCTGCAGGGGGATAGTGCAGACCTGCAAGAGCTTTCAGGCCTGGCAGCTTCCTTGTGGGAGAATGAGCCTGACGTTTGCCTTTTCAGAAAAAGTTTCTGCCGAGAACGAGCACCGTGACATGCTGAGTCTCTGGGAAAGCAGAGATCCCCAGTGCTGTTGTGCCTGTGGAGAGGCTGGACGGGGACGGTGAAGACCAGCAAGATCTTTCAGGGCTGGCATCTTCATTGTGGGAGAAGGAGCCAGACTTTTGCCTTTCAAAAAAATGTTTCTGCCGAGAACAAGCACCGTGACATGCTGAGTCTCTGGGAAAGCAGAGATCCCCAGTGCTGTTGCGTCTAATGATAGGCTGCAGGGGGATAGTGCAGACCTGCAAGAGTTTTCAGGGCTGGCAGCTTCCATTGTGGGAGAAGGAGCCGTAAGTTTGCCTTTTCAGGAAAAGGCTCTGCCGAGAGCGAGCACCGTGACATGCTGAGTCTCTGGGAAAGCAGAGATCCCCAGTGCTGTTGGGCCTGTGGATAGTCTGGACGGGGACGGTGAAGACCAGCAAGATCTTTCAGGGCTGGCAGCTTCCATTGTGGGAGAAGGAGCCGTAAGTTTGCCTTTTCAAAAAAAGTTTCTGCCGAAAACGAGCACCGTGACATGCTGAGTCTCTGAGAAAGCAGAGATCCCCAGCGCTGTTGTGCCTGTGGATAGGCTGCAGGGGGACGGTGACGACCTGCAAGATCTTTCAGGGCTGGCACATTCCTTTTGGGGGAAGGAGCCAGACTTTTGCCTTTTAAAAAAATGTTTCTGCCGAGAACGAGCACCGTGACATGCTGAGTCTCTGGGAAAGCAGAGATCCCCAGTGCTGTTGTGCCTTTGGATAGGCTGCAGAGGGATAGTGCAGACCTGCAAGAGCTTTCAGGCCTGGCAGCTTCCTTGTGGGAGAATGAGCCTGACGTTTGCCTTTTCAGAAAAAGTTTCTGCCGAGAGCGAGCACCGTGACATGCTGAGTCTCTGGGAAAGCAGAGATCCCCAGTGCTGTTGTGCCTGTGGATAGGCTGGACGGGGACGGTGAAGATCAGCAAGATCTTTCAGGGCTGGCAGCTTCCATTGTGGGAGAAGGAGCCGTAAGTTTGCCTTTTCAAAAAAAGTTTCTGCCGAGAACGAGCACCTTGACATGCTGAGTCTCTGGGAAAGCAGATCCCCAGTGCTGTTGTGCCTGTGGATAGGCTGCAGGGGGCGGTGAAGACCAGCAAGATTTTTCAGGGCTGGCACCTTCCTTGTAGGAGAAGGAGCCGTAAGATTGCCTTTTCAAAAAAAGTTTCTGCCGAGAACGAGCACCTTGACATGCTGAGTCTCTGGGAAAGCAGAGATCCCCAGTGCTGTTGTGCCTGTGGATAGGCTGCAGGGGGGCGGTGAAGACCAGCAAGATCGTTCAGGGCTGGTAGCTTCCTTGTGGGAGAAGGAGCCAGACTTTTGCCTTTCAAAAAAATGTTTCTGCCGAGAACGAGCACCGTGACATGCTGAGTCTCTGGGAAAGCAGACATCCCAATTGCTGTTGCGGCTAAAGATAGGCTGAAGGGGATAGTGCAGACCTGCTAGAGCTTTGAGGGCTGGCAGCGTCCTCGTGGGAAAAGGAGCCGTAAGTTTGCCTTTTCAGAAAAAGTTTCTGCCGAGAACGAGCACCGTGACATGCTGAGTCTCTGGGAAAGCAGAGATCCCCACTGCTGTTGCGGCTAAAGATAGGCTGCAGAGGGATAGTGCAGACCTGCAAGAGCTCTCAGGGCTGGCACCTTCCGTGTGGGAGAAGGAGCCAGACGTTTGCCTTTTCTGAAAAAGTTTCTGCCGAGAAGAAGCACCGTGACATGCTGAGTCCCTGGGAAAGCAGAGATCCCCAGTGCTGTTGCGGCTAAATTTAGGCTGCAGAGGGATAGTGCAGACCTGCAAGAGCTTTCAGGGCTGGCAGCTTCCTTCTGGGAGAAGGAGCCAGACGTTTGCCTTTTCATAAAAAGTTTCTGCCGAGAACGAGCACCGTGACATGCTGAGTCTCTGGGAAAGCAGAGATCCGCAGTGCTGTTGCGGCTAAAGATAGGCTGCAGGGGGATAGTGAAGACCTGCAAGAGCTCTCAGGGCTGGTATTTTCCTTGTCGGAGGAGCCGGACGTTTGCCTTTTCAGAAAAAGTTTCTGCCGAGAACGAGCACCGTGACATGCTGAGTCTCTGGGAAAGCAGAGATCCCCACTGCTGTTGCGGCTAAAGATAGGCTGCAGAGGGATAGTGCAGACCTGCAAGAGCTCTCAGGGCTGGTACCTTCCGTGTGGGAGATGGAGCCGGACGTTTGCCTTTTCAGAAAAAGTTTCTGCCGAGAACGAGCACCGTGACATGCTGAGTCTCTGGGAAAGCAGAGATCCCCAGTGCTGTTGTGCCTGTGGATAGGCTGCAGGGGGACGGTGAAGACCTGCAAGATCTTTCAGGGCTGGCACATTCCTTGTGGGAGAAGGAGCCAGACATTTGCCTTTCAAAAAAATGTTTCTGCCGAGAACGAGCACCGTGACATGCTGAGTCTCTGGGAAAGCAGAGATCCCCAGTGCTGTTGTGCCTTTGGATAGGCTGCAGGGGGATAGTGCAGACCTGCAAGAGCTTTCAGGCCTGGCAGCTTCCTTGTGGGAGAATGGGCCTGACGTTTGCCTTTTCAGAAAAAGTTTCTGCCGAGAACGAGCACCGTGACATGCTGAGTCTCTGGGAAAGCAGACATCCCAATTGCTGTTTCGGCTAAAGATAGGCTGAAGGGGATAGTGCAGACCTGCTAGAGCTTTGAGGGCTGGCAGCGTCCTCGTGGGAGAAGGAGCCGTAAGTTTGCCTTTTCAGAAAAAGTTTCTGCCGAGAAGAAGCACCGTGACATGCTGAGTCTCTGGGAAAGCAGAGATCCCCAGTGCTGTTGCGTCTAATGATAGGCTGCAGGGGGATAGTGCAGACCTGCAAGAGCTTTCAGGGCTGGCAGCTTCCTTCTGGGAGAAGGAGCCAGACGTTTGCCTTTTCAGAAAAAGTTTCTGCCGAGAACGAGCACCGTGACATGCTGAGTCTCTGGGAAAGCAGAGATCCCCAGTGCTGTTGCGGCTAAATTTAGGCTGCAGAGGGATAGTGCAGACCTGCAAGAGCTCTCAGGGCTGGCACCTTCCGTGTGGGAGAAGAAGCCACATGTTGGCCTTTTCAGAAAAAGTTTCTGCCGAGAATGAGCACCGTGACATGCTGAGTCTCTGGGAAAGCAGAGATCCCCAGTGCTGTTGTGCCTGTGGAGAGGCTGGACGGGGACGGTGAAGACCAGCAAGATGTTTCAGGGCTGGCACCTTCCTTGTCGGAGAAGGAGCCAGACTTTTGCCTTTCAAAAAAATGTTTCTGCCGAGAACGAGCACCGTGACATGCTGAGACTCTGGGAAAGCAGAGATCCCCAGTGCTGTTGCGTCTAATGATAGGCTGCAGGGGGATAGTGCAGACCTGCAAGAGCTTTCAGGGCTGGCAGCTTCCATTGTGGGAGAAGGAGCCCTAAGTTTGCCTTTTCAGAAAAAGTTTCTGCCGAGAACGAGCACCGTGACATGCTGAGTCTCTGGGAAAGCAGAGATCCCCAGTGCTGTTGCGTCTAGGCTGCAGGGGGATAGTGCAGACCTGCAAGAGCTTTCAGGGCTGGCAGCTTCCTTCTGGGAGAAGGAGCCAGACGTTTGCCTTTTCAGAAAAAGTTTCTGCCGAAAACGAGCACCGTGACATGCTGAGTCTCTGGGAAAGCAGAGATCCCCAGTGCTGTTGTGCCTGTGGATAGGCTGCAGGGGAACGGTGAAGACCTGAAAGATCTTTCAGGGCTGGCACCTTCCTTGTGGGAGAAGGAGCCAGACTTTTGCCTTTCAAAAAAATGTTTCTGCCGAGAACGAGCACCGTGACATGCTGAGTCTCTGGGAAAGCAGAGATCCCCAGTGCTGTTGCGTCTAATGATAGGCTGCAGGGGGATAGTGCAGACCTGCAAGAGCTTTCAGGGCTGGCAGCCTACATTGTGGGAGAAGGAGCCGTAAATTTGCCTTTTCAGAAAAAGTTTCTGCCGAGAACGAGCACCGTGACATGCTGAGTCTCTGGGAAAGCAGAGATCCCCAGTGCTGTTGTGCCTGTGGAGAGGCTGGACGGGGACGGTGAAGACCAGCAAGATCTTTCAGGGCTGGCACCTTCCTTGTGGGAGAAGGAGCCAGACTTTTGCCTTTCAAAAAAATGTTTCTGCCGAGAACAAGCACCGTGACATGCTGAGTCTCTGGGAAAGCAGAGATCCCCAGTGCTGTTGCGTCTAATGATAGGCTGCAGGGGGATAGTGCAGACCTGCAGGAGCTTTCAGGGCTGGCAGCCTACATTGTGGGAGAAGGAGCCGTAAGTTTGCCTTTTCAGAAAAAGTTTCTGCCGAGAACGAGCACCGTGACATGCTGAGTCTCTGGGAAAGCAGAGATCCCCAGGGCTGTTGTGCCTGTGGAGAGGCTGGACGGGGACGGTGAAGACCAGCAAGATCTTTCAGGGCTGGCACCTTCCTTGTGGGAGAAGGAGCCAGACTTTTGCCTTTCAAAAAAATGTTTCTGCCGAGAACAAGCACCGTGACATGCTGAGTCTCTGGGAAAGCAGAGATCCCCAGTGCTGTTGCGTCTAATGATAGGCTGTAGGGGGATAGTGCAGACCTGCAAGAGCTTTCAGGGCTGGCAGCTTCCTTGTGATAAATGGAGCCAGACGTTTGCCTTTTCAGAAAAAGGCTCTGCCGAGAGCGAGCACCGTGACATGCTGAGTCTCTGGGAAAGCAGAGATCCCCAGTGCTGTTGTGCCTGTGGAGAGGCTGGACGGGGACGGTGAAGACCAGCAAGATCTTTCAGGGCTGGCACCTTCCTTGTGGGAGAAGGAGCCAGACTTTTGCCTTTCAAAAAAATGTTTCTGCCGAGAACGAGCACCGTGACATGCTGAGTCTCTGGGAAAGCAGAGATCCCCAGTGCTGTTGTGTCTAATGATAGGCTGCAGGGGGATAGTGCAGACCTGCAAGAGCTTTCAGGGCTGGCAGCTTCCATTGTGGGAGAAGGAGCCGTAAGTTTGCCTTTTCAGAAAAAGTTTCTGCCGAGAACGAGCACCGTGACATGCTGAGTCTCTGGGAAAGCAGAGATCCCCAGTGCTGTTGTGCCTGTGGATAGGCTGCAGGGGGACGGTGAAGACCTGCAAGATCTTTCAGGTCTGGCACATTCCTTGTGGGAGAAGGAGCCAGACTTTTGCCTTTTAAAAAAATGTTTCTGCCGAGAACGAGCACCGTGACATGCTGAGTCTCTGGGAAAGCAGAGATCCCCAGTGCTGTTGTGCCTTTGGATAGGCTGCAGGGGGATAGTGCAGACCTGCAAGAGCTTTCAGGCCTGGCAGCTTCCTTGTGGGAGAATGAGCCTGACGTTTGCCTTTTCAGAAAAAGTTTCTGCCGAGAACGAGCACCGTGACATGCTGAGTCTCTGGGAAAGCAGAGATCCCCAGTGCTGTTGTGCCTGTGGAGAGGCTGGACGGGGACGGTGAAGACCAGCAAGATCTTTCAGGGCTGGCATCTTCATTGTGGGAGAAGGAGCCAGACTTTTGCCTTTCAAAAAAATGTTTCTGCCGAGAACAAGCACCGTGACATGCTGAGTCTCTGGGAAAGCAGAGATCCCCAGTGCTGTTGCGTCTAATGATAGGCTGCAGGGGGATAGTGCAGACCTGCAAGAGTTTTCAGGGCTGGCAGCTTCCATTGTGGGAGAAGGAGCCGTAAGTTTGCCTTTTCAGGAAAAGGCTCTGCCGAGAGCGAGCACCGTGACATGCTGAGTCTCTGGGAAAGCAGAGATCCCCAGTGCTGTTGGGCCTGTGGATAGTCTGGACGGGGACGGTGAAGACCAGCAAGATCTTTCAGGGCTGGCAGCTTCCATTGTGGGAGAAGGAGCCGTAAGTTTGCCTTTTCAAAAAAAGTTTCTGCCGAAAACGAGCACCGTGACATGCTGAGTCTCTGAGAAAGCAGAGATCCCCAGCGCTGTTGTGCCTGTGGATAGGCTGCAGGGGGACGGTGACGACCTGCAAGATCTTTCAGGGCTGGCACATTCCTTTTGGGGGAAGGAGCCAGACTTTTGCCTTTTAAAAAAATGTTTCTGCCGAGAACGAGCACCGTGACATGCTGAGTCTCTGGGAAAGCAGAGATCCCCAGTGCTGTTGTGCCTTTGGATAGGCTGCAGAGGGATAGTGCAGACCTGCAAGAGCTTTCAGGCCTGGCAGCTTCCTTGTGGGAGAATGAGCCTGACGTTTGCCTTTTCAGAAAAAGTTTCTGCCGAGAGCGAGCACCGTGACATGCTGAGTCTCTGGGAAAGCAGAGATCCCCAGTGCTGTTGTGCCTGTGGATAGGCTGGACGGGGACGGTGAAGATCAGCAAGATCTTTCAGGGCTGGCAGCTTCCATTGTGGGAGAAGGAGCCGTAAGTTTGCCTTTTCAAAAAAAGTTTCTGCCGAGAACGAGCACCTTGACATGCTGAGTCTCTGGGAAAGCAGATCCCCAGTGCTGTTGTGCCTGTGGATAGGCTGCAGGGGGCGCTGAAGACCAGCAAGATTTTTCAGGGCTGGCACCTTCCTTGTAGGAGAAGGAGCCGTAAGATTGCCTTTTCAAAAAAAGTTTCTGCCGAGAACGAGCACCTTGACATGCTGAGTCTCTGGGAAAGCAGAGATCCCCAGTGCTGTTGTGCCTGTGGATAGGCTGCAGGGGGGCGGTGAAGACCAGCAAGATCGTTCAGGGCTGGTAGCTTCCTTGTGGGAGAAGGAGCCAGACTTTTGCCTTTCAAAAAAATGTTTCTGCCGAGAACGAGCACCGTGACATGCTGAGTCTCTGGGAAAGCAGACATCCCAATTGCTGTTGCGGCTAAAGATAGGCTGAAGGGGATAGTGCAGACCTGCTAGAGCTTTGAGGGCTGGCAGCGTCCTCGTGGGAAAAGGAGCCGTAAGTTTGCCTTTTCAGAAAAAGTTTCTGCCGAGAACGAGCACCGTGACATGCTGAGTCTCTGGGAAAGCAGAGATCCCCACTGCTGTTGCGGCTAAAGATAGGCTGCAGAGGGATAGTGCAGACCTGCAAGAGCTCTCAGGGCTGGCACCTTCCGTGTGGGAGAAGGAGCCAGACGTTTGCCTTTTCTGAAAAAGTTTCTGCCGAGAAGAAGCACCGTGACATGCTGAGTCCCTGGGAAAGCAGAGATCCCCAGTGCTGTTGCGGCTAAATTTAGGCTGCAGAGGGATAGTGCAGACCTGCAAGAGCTTTCAGGGCTGGCAGCTTCCTTCTGGGAGAAGGAGCCAGACGTTTGCCTTTTCATAAAAAGTTTCTGCCGAGAACGAGCACCGTGACATGCTGAGTCTCTGGGAAAGCAGAGATCCGCAGTGCTGTTGCGGCTAAAGATAGGCTGCAGGGGGATAGTGAAGACCTGCAAGAGCTCTCAGGGCTGGTATTTTCCTTGTCGGAGGAGCCGGACGTTTGCCTTTTCAGAAAAAGTTTCTGCCGAGAACGAGCACCGTGACATGCTGAGTCTCTGGGAAAGCAGAGATCCCCACTGCTGTTGCGGCTAAAGATAGGCTGCAGAGGGATAGTGCAGACCTGCAAGAGCTCTCAGGGCTGGTACCTTCCGTGTGGGAGATGGAGCCGGACGTTTGCCTTTTCAGAAAAAGTTTCTGCCGAGAACGAGCACCGTGACATGCTGAGTCTCTGGGAAAGCAGAGATCCCCAGTGCTGTTGTGCCTGTGGATAGGCTGCAGGGGGACGGTGAAGACCTGCAAGATCTTTCAGGGCTGGCACATTCCTTGTGGGAGAAGGAGCCAGACATTTGCCTTTCAAAAAAATGTTTCTGCCGAGAACGAGCACCGTGACATGCTGAGTCTCTGGGAAAGCAGAGATCCCCAGTGCTGTTGTGCCTTTGGATAGGCTGCAGGGGGATAGTGCAGACCTGCAAGAGCTTTCAGGCCTGGCAGCTTCCTTGTGGGAGAATGGGCCTGACGTTTGCCTTTTCAGAAAAAGTTTCTGCCGAGAACGAGCACCGTGACATGCTGAGTCTCTGGGAAAGCAGACATCCCAATTGCTGTTTCGGCTAAAGATAGGCTGAAGGGGATAGTGCAGACCTGCTAGAGCTTTGAGGGCTGGCAGCGTCCTCGTGGGAGAAGGAGCCGTAAGTTTGCCTTTTCAGAAAAAGTTTCTGCCGAGAAGAAGCACCGTGACATGCTGAGTCTCTGGGAAAGCAGAGATCCCCAGTGCTGTTGCGTCTAATGATAGGCTGCAGGGGGATAGTGCAGACCTGCAAGAGCTTTCAGGGCTGGCAGCTTCGTTCTGGGAGAAGGAGCCAGACGTTTGCCTTTTCAGAAAAAGTTTCTGCCGAGAATGAGCACCGTGACATGCTGAGTCTCTGGGAAAGCAGAGATCCCCAGTGCTGTTGTGCCTGTGGATAGGCTGCAGGGGAACGGTGAAGACCTGAAAGATCTTTCAGGGCTGGCACCTTCCTTGTGGGAGAAGGAGCCAGACTTTTGCCTTTCAAAAAAATGTTTCTGCCGAGAACGAGCACCGTGACATGCTGAGTCTCTGGGAAAGCAGAGATCCCCAGTGCTGTTGCGTCTAATGATAGGCTGCAGGGGGATAGTGCAGACCTGCAAGAGCTTTCAGGGCTGGCAGCCTACATTGTGGGAGAAGGAGCCGTAAATTTGCCTTTTCAGAAAAAGTTTCTGCCGAGAACGAGCACCGTGACATGCTGAGTCTCTGGGAAAGCAGAGATCCCCAGTGCTGTTGTGCCTGTGGAGAGGCTGGACGGGGACGGTGAAGACCAGCAAGATCTTTCAGGGCTGGCACCTTCCTTGTGGGAGAAGGAGCCAGTCTTTTGCCTTTCAAAAAAATGTTTCTGCCGAGAACAAGCACCGTGACATGCTGAGTCTCTGGGAAAGCAGAGATCCCCAGTGCTGTTGCGTCTAATGATAGGCTGCAGGGGGATAGTGCAGACCTGCAAGAGCTTTCAGGGCTGGCAGCTTCCTTGTGATAAAAGGAGCCAGACGTTTGCCTTTTCAGAAAAAGGCTCTGCCGAGAGCGAGCACCGTGACATGCTGAGTCTCTGGGAAAGCAGAGATCCCCAGTGCTGTTGTGCCTGTGGAGAGGCTGGACGGGGATGGTGAAGACCAGCAAGATCTTTCAGGGCTGGCACCTTCCTTGTGGGAGAAGGAGCCAGACTTTTGCCTTTCAAAAAAATGTTTCTGCCGAGAACGAGCACCGTGACATGCTGAGTCTCTGGGAAAGCAGAGATCCCCAGTGCTGTTGTGTCTAATGATAGGCTGCAGGGGGATAGTGCAGACCTGCAAGAGCTTTCAGGGCTGGCAGCTTCCATTGTGGGAGAAGGAGCCGTAAGTTTGCCTTTTCAGAAAAAGTTTCTGCCGAGAACGAGCACCGTGACATGCTGAGTCTCTGGGAAAGCAGAGATCCCCAGTGCTGTTGTGCCTGTGGATAGGCTGCAGGGGGACGGTGAAGACCTGCAAGATCTTTCAGGGCTGGCACATTCCTTGTGGGAGAAGGAGCCAGACTTTTGCCTTTTAAAAAAATGTTTCTGCCGAGAACGAGCACCGTGACATGCTGAGTCTCTGGGAAAGCAGAGATCCCCAGTGCTGTTGTGCCTGTGGATAGGCTGCAGGGGGACGGTGAAGACCTGCAAGATCTTTCAGGGCTGGCAGCTTCCTTGTGGGAGAATGAGCCTGACGTTTGCCTTTTCAGAAAAAGTTTCTGCCGAGAACGAGCACCGTGACATGCTGAGTCTCTGGGAAAGCAGAGATCCCCAGTGCTGTTGTGCCTGTGGAGAGGCTGGACGGGGACGGTGAAGACCAGCAAGATCTTTCAGGGCTGGCACCTTCATTGTGGGAGAAGGAGCCAGACTTTTGCTTTCAAAAAAATGTTTCTGCCGAGAACAAGCACCGTGACATGCTGAGTCTCTGGGAAAGCAGAGATCCCCAGTGCTGTTGCGTCTAATGATAGGCTGCAGGGGGATAGTGCAGACCTGCAAGAGCTTTCAGGGCTGGCAGCCTACATTGTGGGAGAAGGAGCCGTAAATTTGCCTTTTCAGAAAAAGTTTCTGCCGAGAACGAGCACCGTGACATGCTGAGTCTCTGGGAAAGCAGAGATCCCCAGTGCTGTTGTGCCTGTGGAGAGGCTGCAGGGGGACGGTGAAGACCAGCAAGATCTTTCAGGGCTGGCACCTTCCTTGTGGGAGAAGGAGCCAGACTTTTGCCTTTCAAAAAAATGTTTCTGCCGAGAGCGAGCACCGTGACATGCTGAGTCTCTGGGAAAGCAGAGATCCCCAGTGCTGTTGCGTCTAATGATAGGCTGCAGGGGGATAGTGCAGACCTGCAGGAGCTTTCAGGGCTGGCAGCCTACATTGTGGGAGAAGGAGCCGTAAGTTTGCCTTTTCAGAAAAAGTTTCTGCCGAGAACGAGCACCGTGACATGCTGAGTCTCTGGGAAAGCAGAGATCCCCAGTGCTGTTGTGCCTGTGGATAGGCTGCAGGGGGGCGGTGAAGACCAGCAAGATCTTTCAGGGCTGGCACCTTCCTTGTGGGAGAAGGAGCCAGACTTTTGCCTTTCAAAAAAATGTTTCTGCTGAGAACGAGCACCGTGACATGCTGAGTCTCTGGGAAAGCAGAGATCCCCAGTGCTGTTGCGTCTAATGATAGGCTGCAGGGGGATAGTGCAGACCTGCAAGAGCTTTCAGGGCTGGCAGCTTCCATTGTGGGAGAAGGAGCCGTAAGTTTGACTTTTCAGAAAAAGTTTCTGCCGAGAACGAGCACCGTGACATGCTGAGTCTCTGGGAAAGCAGAGATCCCCAGTGCTGTTGTGCCTGTGGATAGGCTGCAGGGGGACGGTGAAGACCTGCAAGATCTTTCAGGGCTGGCACATGCCTTGTGGGAGAAGGAGCCAGACTTTTGCCTTTTAAAAAAATGTTTCTGCCGAGAACGAGCACCGTGACATGCTGAGTCTCTGGGAAAGCAGAGATCCCCAGTGCTGTTGTGCCTTTGGATAGGCTGCAGGGGGATAGTGCAGACCTGCAAGAGCTTTCAGGCCTGGCAGCTTCCTTGTGGGAGAATGAGCCTGACGTTTGCCTTTTCAGAAAAAGTTTCTGCCGAGAATGAGCACCGTGACATGCTGAGTCTCTGGGAAAGCAGAGATCCCCAGTGCTGTTGTGCCTGTGGATAGGCTGCAGGGGGACGGTGAAGACCAGCAAGATCTTTCAGGGCTGGCACCTTCCTTGTGGGAGAAGGAGCCAGACTTTTGCCTTTCAAAAAAATGTTTCTGCCGAGAACGAGCACCGTGACATGCTGAGTCTCTGGGAAAGCAGAGATCCCCAGTGCTGTTGCGTCTAATGATAGGCTGCAGGGGGATAGTGCAGACCTGCAAGAGCTTTCAGGGCTGGCAGCTTCCATTGTGGGAGAAGGAGCCGTAAGTTTGCCTTTTCAGAAAAAGTTTCTGCCGAGAACGAGCACCGTGACATGCTGAGTCTCTGGGAAAGCAGAGATCCCCAGTGCTGTTGTGCCTGTGGATAGGCTGCAGGGGGACGGTGAAGACCTGCAAGATCTTTCAGGGCTGGCACATTCCTTGTGGGAGAAGGAGCCAGACTTTTGCCTTTTAAAAAAATGTTTCTGCCGAGAACGAGCACCGTGACATGCTGAGTCTCTGGGAAAGCAGAGATCCCCAGTGCTGTTGTGCCTTTGGATAGGCTGCAGGGGGATAGTGCAGACCTGCAAGAGCTTTCAGGCCTGGCAGCTTCCTTGTGGGAGAATGAGCCTGACGTTTGCCTTTTCAGAAAAAGTTTCTGCCGAGAACGAGCACCGTGACATGCTGAGTCTCTGGGAAAGCAGAGATCCCCAGTGCTGTTGCGTCTAATGATAGGCTGCAGGGGGATAGTGCAGACCTGCAAGAGCTTTCAGGGCTGGCAGCCTACATTGTGGGAGAAGGAGCCGTAAGTTTGCCTTTTCAGAAAAAGTTTCGGCCGAGAACGAGCACCGTGACATGCTGAGTCTCTGGGAAAGCAGAGATCCCCAGTGCTGTTGTGCCTGTGGAGAGGCTGGACGGGGACGGTGAAGACCAGCAAGATCTTTCAGGGCTGGCACCTTCCTTGTGGGAGAAGGAGCCAGACTTTTGCCTTTCAAAAAAATGTTTCTGCCGAGAACGAGCACCGTGACATGCTGAGTCTCTGGGAAAGCAGAGATCCCCAGTGCTGTTGCGTCTAATGATAGGCTGCAGGGGGATAGTGCAGACCTGCAAGAGCTTTCAGGGCTGGCAGCTTCCATTGTGGGAGAAGGAGCCGTAAGTTTGCCTTTTCAGAAAAAGTTTCTGCCGAGAACGAGCACCGTGACATGCTGAGTCTCTGGGAAAGCAGAGATCCCCAGTGCTGTTGAGCCTGTGGATAGGCTGCAGGGGGACGGTGAAGACCTGCAAGATCTTTCAGGTCTGGCACATTCCTTGTGGGAGAAGGAGCCAGACTTTTGCCTTTTAAAAAAATGTTTCTGCCGAGAACGAGCACCGTGACATGCTGAGTCTCTGGGAAAGCAGAGATCCCCAGTGCTGTTGTGCCTTTGGATAGGCTGCAGGGGGATAGTGCAGACCTGCAAGAGCTTTCAGGCCTGGCAGCTTCCTTGTGGGAGAATGAGCCTGACGTTTGCCTTTTCAGAAAAAGTTTCTGCCGAGAACGAGCACCGTGACATGCTGAGTCTCTGGGAAAGCAGAGATCCCCAGTGCTGTTGCGTCTAATGATAGGCTGCAGGGGGATAGTGCAGACCTGCAAGAGCTTTCAGGGCTGGCAGCCTACATTGTGGGAGAAGGAGCCGTAAGTTTGCCTTTTCAGAAAAAGTTTCTGCCGAGAACGAGCACCGTGACATGCTGAGTCTCTGGGAAAGCAGAGATCCCCAGTGCTGTTGTGCCTGTGGAGAGGCTGGACGGGGACGGTGAAGACCAGCAAGATCTTTCAGGGCTGGCACCTTCCTTGTGGGAGAAGGAGCCAGACTTTTGCCTTTCAAAAAAATGTTTCTGCCGAGAATGAGCACCGTGACATGCTGAGTCTCTGGGAAAGCAGAGATCCCCAGTGCTGTTGCGTCTAATGATAGGCTGCAGGGGGATAGTGCAGACCTGCAAGAGCTTTCAGGGCTGGCAGCTTCCATTGTGGGAGAAGGAGCCGTAAGTTTGCCTTTTCAGAAAAAGTTTCTGCCGAGAACGAGCACCGTGACATGCTGAGTCTCTGGGAAAGCAGAGATCCCCAGTGCTGTTGTGCCTGTGGATAGGCTGCAGGGGGACGGTGAAGACCTGCAAGATCTTTCAGGGCTGGCACATTCCTTGTGGGAGAAGGAGCCAGACTTTTGCCTTTTAAAAAAATGTTTCTGCCGAGAACGAGCACCGTGACATGCTGAGTCTCTGGGAAAGCAGAGATCCCCAGTGCTGTTGTGCCTTTGGATAGGCTGCAGGGGGATAGTGCAGACCTGCAAGAGCTTTCAGGCCTGGCAGCTTCCTTGTGGGAGAATGAGCCTGACGTTTGCCTTTTCAGAAAAAGTTTCTGCCGAGAACGAGCACCGTGACATGCTGAGTCTCTGGGAAAGCAGAGATCCCCAGTGCTGTTGCGTCTAATGATAGGCTGCAGGGGGATAGTGCAGACCTGCAAGAGCTTTCAGGGCTGGCAGCCTACATTGTGGGAGAAGGAGCCGTAAGTTTGCCTTTTCAGAAAAAGTTTCTGCCGAGAACGAGCACCGTGACATGCTGAGTCTCTGGGAAAGCAGAGATCCCCAGTGCTGTTGTGCCTGTGGAGAGGCTGGACGGGGACGGTGAAGACCAGCAAGATCTTTCAGGGCTGGCACCTTCCTTGTGGGAGAAGGAGCCAGACTTTTGCCTTTCAAAAAAATGTTTCTGCCGAGAATGAGCACCGTGACATGCTGAGTCTCTGGGAAAGCAGAGATCCCCAGTGCTGTTGCGTCTAATGATAGGCTGCAGGGGGATAGTGCAGACCTGCAAGAGCTTTCAGGGCTGGCAGCTTCCATTGTGGGAGAAGGAGCCGTAAGTTTGCCTTTTCAGAAAAAGTTTCTGCCGAGAACGAGCACCGTGACATGCTGAGTCTCTGGGAAAGCAGAGATCCCCAGTGCTGTTGTGCCTGTGGATAGGCTGCAGGGGGACGGTGAAGACCTGCAAGATCTTTCAGGGCTGGCACATTCCTTGTGGGAGAAGGAGCCAGACTTTTGCCTTTTAAAAAAATGTTTCTGCCGAGAACGAGCACCGTGACATGCTGAGTCTCTGGGAAAGCAGAGATCCCCAGTGCTGTTGTGCCTTTGGATAGGCTGCAGGGGGATAGTGCAGACCTGCAAGAGCTTTCAGGCCTGGCAGCTTCCTTGTGGGAGAATGAGCCTGACGTTTGCCTTTTCAGAAAAAGTTTCTGCCGAGAACGAGCACCGTGACATGCTGAGTCTCTGGGAAAGCAGAGATCCCCAGTGCTGTTGCGTCTAATGATAGGCTGCAGGGGGATAGTGCAGACCTGCAAGAGCTTTCAGGGCTGGCAGCCTACATTGTGGGAGAAGGAGCCGTAAGTTTGCCTTTTCAGAAAAAGTTTCTGCCGAGAACGAGCACCGTGACATGCTGAGTCTCTGGGAAAGCAGAGATCCCCAGTGCTGTTGTGCCTGTGGAGAGGCTGGACGGGGACGGTGAAGACCAGCAAGATCTTTCAGGGCTGGCACCTTCCTTGTGGGAGAAGGAGCCAGACTTTTGCCTTTCAAAAAAATGTTTCTGCCGAGAACGAGCACCGTGACATGCTGAGTCTCTGGGAAAGCAGAGATCCCCAGTGCTGTTGCGTCTAATGATAGGCTGCAGGGGGATAGTGCAGACCTGCAAGAGCTTTCAGGGCTGGCAGCTTCCATTGTGGGAGAAGGAGCCGTAAGTTTGCCTTTTCAGAAAAAGTTTCTGCCGAGAACGAGCACCGTGACATGCTGAGTCTCTGGGAAAGCAGAGATCCCCAGTGCTGTTGTGCCTGTGGATAGGCTGCAGGGGGACGGTGAAGACCTGCAAGATCTTTCAGGTCTGGCACATTCCTTGTGGGAGAAGGAGCCAGACTTTTGCCTTTTAAAAAAATGTTTCTGCTGAGAACGAGCACCGTGACATGCTGAGTCTCTGGGAAAGCAGAGATCACCAGTGCTGTTGTGCCTTTGGATAGGCTGCAGGGGGATAGTGCAGACCTGCAAGAGCTTTCAGGGCTGGCAGCTTCCTTGTGGGAGAATGAGCCTGACGTTTGCCTTTTCAGAAAAAGTTTCTGCCGAGAACGAGCACCGTGACATGCTGAGTCTCTGGGAAAGCAGAGATCCCCAGGGCTGTTGTGCCTGTGGGGAGGCTGGACGGGGACGGTGAAGACCAGCAAGATCTTTCAGGGCTGGCACCTTCCTTGTGGGAGAAGGAGCCAGACTTTTGCCTTTCAAAAAAATGTTTCTGCCGAGAACAAGCACCGTGACATGCTGAGTCTCTGGGAAAGCAGAGATCCCCAGTGCTGTTGCGTCTAATGATAGGCTGCAGGGGGATAGTGCAGACCTGCAAGAGCTTTCAGGGCTGGCAGCCTACATTGTGGGAGAAGGAGCCGTAAGTTTGCCTTTTCAGAAAAAGTTTCTGCCGAGAATGAGCACCGTGACATGCTGAGTCTCTGGGAAAGCAGAGATCCCCAGTGCTGTTGTGCCTGTGGATAGGCTGCAGGGGGGCGGTGAAGACCAGCAAGATCTTTCAGGGCTGGCACCTTCCTTGTGGGAGAAGGAGCCAGACTTTTGCCTTTCAAAAAAATGTTTCTGCTGAGAACGAGCACCGTGACATGCTGAGTCTCTGGGAAAGCAGAGATCCCCAGTGCTGTTGCGTCTAATGATAGGCTGCAGGGGGATAGTGCAGACCTGCAAGAGCTTTCAGGGCTGGCAGCTTCCATTGTGGGAGAAGGAGCCCTAAGTATGCCTTTTCAGAAAAAGTTTCTGCCGAGAACGAGCACCGTGACATGCTGAGTCACTGGGAAAGCAGAGATCCCCAGTGCTGTTGCGTCTAATGATAGGCTGCAGGGGGATAGTGCAGACCTGCAAGAGCTTTCAGGGCTGGCAGCTTCCTTGTGATAAAAGGAGCCAGACGGTTGCCTTTTCAGAAAAAGGCTCTGCCGAGAGCGAGCACCGTGACATGCTGAGTCTCTGGGAAAGCAGAGATCCCCAGTGCTGTTGTGCCTGTGGAGAGGCTGGACGGGGACGGTGAAGACCAGCAAGATCTTTCAGGGCTGGCACCTTCCTTGTGGGAGAAGGAGCCAGACTTTTGCCTTTCAAAAAAATGTTTCTGCCGAGAACGAGCACCGTGACATGCTGAGTCTCTGGGAAAGCAGAGATCCCCAGTGCTGTTGCGTCTAATGATAGGCTGCAGGGGGATAGTGCAGACCTGCAAGAGCTTTCAGGGCTGGCAGCTTCCATTGTGGGAGAAGGAGCCTGACGTTTGCCTTTTCAGAAAAAGTTTCTGCCGAGAACGAGCACCGTGACATGCTGAGTCTCTGGGAAAGCAGAGATCCCCAGTGCTGTTGTGCCTTTGGATAGGCTGCAGGGGGATAGTGCAGACCTGCAAGAGCTTTCAGGCCTGGCAGCTTCCTTGTGGGAGAATGAGCCTGACGTTTGCCTTTTCAGAAAAAGTTTCTGCCGAGAACGAGCACCGTGACATGCTGAGTCTCTGGGAAAGCAGAGATCCCCAGTGCTGTTGTGCCTGTGGAGAGGCTGGACGGGGACGGTGAAGACCAGCAAGATCTTTCAGGGCTGGCACCTTCCTTGTGGGAGAAGGAGCCAGACTTTTGCCTTTCAAAAAAATGTTTCTGCCGAGAACGAGCACCGTGACATGCTGAGTCTCTGGGAAAGCAGAGATCCCCAGTGCTGTTGCGTCTAATGATAGGCTGCAGGGGGATAGTGCAGACCTGCAAGAGCTTTCAGGGCTGGCAGCCTACATTGTGGGAGAAGGAGCCGTAAGTTTGCCTTTTCAGAAAAAGTTTCTGCCGAGAACGAGCACCGTGACATGCTGAGTCTCTGGGAAAGCAGAGATCCCCAGGGCTGTTGTGCCTGTGGAGAGGCTGGACGGGGACGGTGAAGACCAGCAAGATCTTTCAGGGCTGGCACCTTCCTTGTGGGAGAAGGAGCCAGACTTTTGCCTTTCAAAAAAAAGTTTCTGCCGAGAACGAGCACCGTGACATGCTGAGTCTCTGGGAAAGCAGAGATCCCCAGTGCTGTTGTGCCTTTGGATAGGCTGCAGGGGGATAGTGCAGACCTGCAAGAGCTTTCAGGGCTGGCAGCCTACATTGTGGGAGAAGGAGCCGTAAGTTTGCCTTTTCAGAAAAAGTTTCTGCCGAGAACGAGCACCGTGACATGCTGAGTCTCTGGGAAAGCAGAGATCCCCAGGGCTGTTGTGCCTGTGGAGAGGCTGGACGGGGACGGTGAAGACCAGCAAGATCTTTCAGGGCTGGCACCTTCCTTGTGGGAGAAGGAGCCAGACTTTTGCCTTTCAAAAAAATGTTTCTGCCGAGAACGAGCACCGTGACATGCTGAGTCTCTGGGAAAGCAGAGATCCCCAGTGCTGTTGCGGCTAAAGATAGGCTGCAGAGGGATAGTGAAGTGTCTCTGTTTCCCTTCATCCTTCACATTTATTTTTGTTTCAACCCTTCTTTCCACATTTCTTCTTTTCTGTCCTAACTTTTTGCATCTTTCAGCCAAGGAGATTCTGTGCTAAGGAACAAGAGTATGAGAGAATTCTGGACATAAGGAAGAAGGCTAAGAAATTGACCTCTATCTCTCCACTGGGTCAGTGCGGACCTCATCACATATTTGCCTAGTCCTTGGGCTGCTTTTGCATCTATGTGCTTTGCCTAGATTATCTGGACAATAGACAGCTTTTAAGCTCGGAGAAGATGAAATGCAAAGTACACAAGTGCTCTTTCCCAAGGCCCTTTCCTTCTTGACACAGACATTAATTTGTTGCCTGCAACCCAGTCTCTTTCATATGTAAATATCTGCCTATGAATTAGAAGACTAAGTGCAGGCACCTTCCAGTTAAATTCCTGAACTGAACTAACATAACTCTTTAATTTAAACACTTAAATTAATTTACTACACTTTTGTGGTTAACGTGTGTGTCTTCTGTTACATTAAATCTTTCAACTGAGATTCCTTTAAATGATAACAGAATGGGACTGCAGGTATTTGAGGATCAAAGTAAAAGTAAATCTCCTGCATATTGCATTCTGAGTGTGTTTTATTCTTCTGCTTCTGCTTTGCACACAGACTATCCTGAAGATCTCAGCAGAATTTGCTCAACCAGTAAAGCAGACTGTGACAAACTTTGTGGATGCTGCTGTGGAAATTTATCAAAACATGAGCATGGTCTTCTTCCAGGACCAAACAAATCCCGTTATGTTTTCAATTTATATAATTTCTCAAAGTGTGTCCAAGGTAAGATAAAGCTGTTTTTAACCTGATGCCTTCTAGCATCTTATTATTAAGTTGGTCAGGAGAATAAAGGGCACTATGCTATCCAGCATTGACCTTTGCAGTGCTCTACTTTCTCTTGTGTCCTGGTTTCAGCTGGGCTAGAGTTCATTTTCTTATTAGTAGTTGGTATAGTGCTATGTTTTGGATTTAGTAAGAGAATAATGTTGATAACACACTGATGTTTTAGTTGTTGCTGTGCCATGCTTACACTAAGGCAAGGATTTTTCAGCTTCTCATGCTGCCCTGCCAGTGAGGAGGCTGTGGGTGCACAACAACTTGGAAGGGGACACAGCCAAGACAGCTGACCCAAACTGACCAATGGGATATTCCATACCATATGATGTCATGCTGAACAATAAAACTGGGAGGAATTGACTGGGGCAGTGTGTGTGTGGGGGATGTGGTGGCCCACTACTCGGGTACTGGCTGGGCATCGGTGCATCACTCGTTTTCTATATTCTTTTATCATCATTATTATTTCCCCCCCCCCCCCCCCTTCCTTTTCTGTCCTATTAAACTGTATTTATCTCAACCGATGAGTTTTACCTTTTTTCCAATTCTCTCCCCTATCCCACTGGGGGTGTGTGTGAGCAAACAGCTATGTGGTGTTTAGCTGCCTGTTGGGTTAAACCACAACATCATGATTGCATCCTCAGAACTGCCCCCCCCCCCCCCCCCCCGCCCCGATGTAATTGGATTTTTTAAGGCAAGGTAAATTATTTTCAGTTAATCACCCTCGTACTTCAGTCTTTTTCTGCTTGCAGAATAGATGAAGCAGCTTATGGTTTCCTGTAATATTTTTTTTTTCCCCAAAAGGAAAAGGTGTAAAAAGAAGGCAAATGCAGTTGAAACACTTAACCTGAAAGGATTGTGTATAATAAATTAGTGTAAATACTTTTGCTTTCTGGAGATAATAGGGTATATATATTCATATTCTGTCCCTCTAGCTCATTTGCTTCTTCAGCTGCTTAGGTATCTAATGTATGTTGCTTGAAAACCAAATCAGCCAACCCCTTTTGATTTATCTTTCACTCATTTACTTCAAAACAGATATGTGAGTATGTACAGTGAATACTTTAAAAAGAAAGCATAGGCTTCTATCTTCCTTTCCTGGTTCTGCTTTCTGTTTGCTTCTCAGTTAATTCTGCCTCTGCAGTTTGTTCCCACTAGATTTAAAATATTATTTCCAAAAAAACATGGTCCAGATTGGTAAAAGCCAGAGCCAGGCAATGGATACTGCAAGATTAGAATTACATATAGTATATTAGCTTGCAAGGACAATGTTTGATTAGTTCACAAAGGAAAAGAGTCAACGTAAATCAGCTGAGATGTCCATAATTCTGAAAGTGACACTGAAAAATTATCAGTTCTTATTTTTTGCTTTTCCCATAGCTAGAGGAAGAGTAGATGTAAAGAACAAAATGGATAATAATTTGTAACTAAAAATGTTTCATTTGGATTGTAATCTACCAGTTGAATTCATAGTCATCAGACACTATTATGACAGACCAGTTTTATTACTTGAAGTAACATGGATAGTTCTCTAAGCTAAACTAATCAGAATAGTCTGGTTGTGCTTCATGGCACTGAAAGAGGGGCTGCTGAAATTAAGCATGACATTTTTTGTAAAGTAACATATAAATGGACTTGATAGATATCTTAAGAGAACTTACTGCACCTCTGAATCATCTGTCACTGGCCAGCATTAAAAAAAGAAAAACATAACCAAATATAAGATTGCAGTTTTTTCCTCCCTGCTTATGTCTGTGCAGAGAATGTATTTTTATAAACATGACAAACATTTTAAATAGCTTTTCTTATGAGGTAAGTTGAAAACATGGGTCAATAACATATGCATGCTATAATATTGAAATTAATAATGTTAATAACACAAACACACATTAGCATTGCCTTTCCTTTTTTCTTGTTTTCAATTTTAACAGGCCACTCTGTCCAGTTATGATTTCTATGCCATTCCATCTCAGTTCTTATTTCCATTCCAAGTGATGGAGAAATAGTAAAGGAGGATTAGGCATTTCACTTCTGAATTTGAGTTTTTCATAGACCTAATGTTTTAGGTTTTCACAATCTCTTTCCTTTCTTCTTCCTTTAACATTATTATTCCCGTGTTTTCTGCCACAGACGCTTGCAGGCACTGTATGCTTTTGTATAGTGTCTCACTTTTTACTTTATTTTGCTTTTTTAAAATTCATGTTCTGATGCTGTTGGATTACTGAACACTCTTCACTGCCAATAAAGCTTTCTGAACAGACCTGACAAATTCTTTTCCCACTGTTAAAGATTTTAAAAATTATGTTAACATAGAATGAAACTTTCTGATTTTAGCCTACATTGTCATGAAAGCCAAAGATTTTTCCGTGACCACGTCATTAACAACAGAGACTAGCAGTATTTCCATCCTATGCTGTCTGAAATAGCCAATAAGGAAATAAGCTCTCTTTATTTCTATTGCAGTAGGTATGCAAATACATCCTACACAAACCTGTCTACCTTTGCATATTGCTTGGAGCCAGATGGTTTGGAATCCCAGAATATATTGCGTGTAAGCCAATTATATTTTGTGACTTTCTTAAGGCAAGCGTATAATAAAAATAATTATTTTAAAATACCTGATATAACTGAAACAATGGAAAACAGAAGCAAGTGAAGCTGCATGTGTTCACAGGCCAATGGGACACAAGCCCTTCATATAGCATGGAAATTATTCTTTAGCATATGTTATGAAATTTCTGTATTAATTAAATTAGAGTTTTGCCCAGCTGTGGTCTCAGTCTGCCAAAAAGCTAGTTTCCTCTTGTAAACAGGCTGAACTACATAAAACACTGTAATCACTGTATCCCTAGAGATCTAAAGACTTACGAGGACCTCTTTGAAATTCTGGAAATTAAGAGATAAGCAGAAGTTTATCTTCTATTTGAAAGTCTGTTTGTCAGAGAAGCAGCTGATCTATTTTTCAGAGGAAGCTGCTAATGCTTTTGGACTGTTAATATTAATGTGTTTGTAACAGCAATGGCAAGGGTTTGATGGTGTATCTTCTCCAGCAGCAATACTGTTAAGACATTAAGACAGACCCAGCTCCCTGTCAGCTCTCACTGATTCCAGCACACACCAGTTCTTCCTTGACACCTATTTGTGGAGCTGCACAGTAAGCTCAATCAGCAACCCCCTTTTCCCACAAAAACAGTAACAAAACTACATAAAAATCCACAGGTTTTCCACTTGTTTTTTTAAAGTCTGCTTGTTTCATGATTTGGTTTGCAGCATGGTGCACAAACAATCTTGAAAGTAGAAAGGAAGCAGGGCAAGTGCGGGGAACACCACAAACTGAAATAACATGCTGACTAGACAATACTGCCTGCCTACCCACAGCTTGAGAATACAAATGAGGCAGAGTTTATAGGAAAAGGTAGTAACTTTTATTACACCTATTAGTGTTTTTGTTAAAACCCACAGGTATGCTTCCAGGCATGTAGGAAGAGCACAAAGTTGGGTTCCTGACCCTCAAAGCTTACTCATTTTTCAGTAATGTCAACAGATTTAATAAAAGACATTGCCTTTTCTTATGAAGTACCAAGATGCTGAAAAAGGACAATTTACATCTTAATTGTAGAATAAATGGCTGAAATGAGTTTATTTCCCCTTCAATAAAGTTTCTTGGACAGGCAAGAAGGTCCTGTGGTAGTTCAAGAGTAAGTTATTTAGCAGATATACATGGATGATACCAATAACAGGGAGAGCTAATTATCCTTTCTGTCCCTTCACAGGTCCCATAGGAGGGTATATTACAGAAAACATTTTGATCATTCAACTCCAAGGGAAAAAACAGGAAAGTAATCAGTGACTGACACCACTTTTTTCACACTAGAAAGAAACTCCAGCCTGAAAGAATATTTTTTTTTTTAAAATGAAGAATTTCAGCAAAACAATTGTGCTGAAAAGGAATTCAAGCTATACCATTGTCACTTAACTAGATCAGATCACTTCACTATGTATCAATCACAAAAGGTTTCAGAGACAATCACCTTTCACAAAAGTGTTTCTACATTCTCCTCTTCTCTGCATAGGCAAAGGTTTTATTTTGCTTTGACAGACTTCTGTAAATGGAAACTCAAGACTTTTTAGGAATTCCTTTCTACCTGGTCTGAGAAGATACCTCATTATAGAGGTAATTAGGTAGAAAGAATTAATTTGGTGTGCAAGTTAAAATTGAGTAAGAAAGGATGTATAGGTATAGGTTGAGCAGTACACCAGCTGAAATATTTCAGCTGCATTGTGAGAGTGATTTGGCGGAAAATGAGGCATGAAACACAGCTTAATAGTAATTAAAGTCGAGTGCTTATTTTGGCCCCATATTGAAAGATGTAGACACATGGAGCTTTTAATGAGCTGAAAACCTAAACTGAAAATGGAGATAAGGGTCTAAACACACTGGGAAAATTAAACATGTATTTTAAGCATGAATTTTTGGCACATTAAAAAAAAGATATTTATAACCCTGCTGCTAAATATCCAGTTCTGAAAATGTGAACAAATAGATTGTAGGATGTTTTAGGATTGTGCTGCTTTATATATTTTTTCCATAGTTTTATTTCATTCAGGTAATTTCCACTGAGTTTGGAACAGAAAAAGCTGATAGACTATATGAAGATCTGGCTGACATGGAAACAAACAAATGATGTTAGTCCTCTCCTCAAACATAATCTGTGGTAAACAAAGATGGAAGGAGACAGTTGTAATTTACTTGAAAACACTAGCATCCCATACTGAGACCCAAGATTAAAAACTCAAGAAACTGCACAGCCAGCCACCTGGATAGCTTGACTTGGGTGCAATAAGCAGTCTAAATATGGAAGCAGTATAGCTGTATAATCATGGCTTGCAATACAGAGTACACATCCTTCCCAGGAGTTCTGACTTGTTTTAAAAATAAACCTAGGATACTACCTACCCATAAAATTATCTTTATGGGTAGCAGTTATCTGTGGCGATTATTCATATCAAAGTCAATAGGTCCTTTCAGCTTCTCTAATATTTTGTACAATCAGTAAGGTTTTAGTGACCATTATTCTGTTCAAGTCTTCCAGAATCTCTTTTCATTTCCAGTCTAAATTTGCTTTTATGCACATTTTAAAGCTCCTGTGGCTTTGTGTCTTTGAATCCTATCAGTGGTTTTGCATGCTGAAGGCACTCCATGAGCAATACTCTCTTAATATGAAAGCTATGAGTCTTTCTGACTTTATGACTTGTGGACATAAAAAGGAAACTGTGAAGAAAGTGGGTTTTTTATGTGGGTTTGTGGTTTTTTGTGTTGTGGTTGGTTGTTTTTTTCTCCCTTTTAATAGTTTGAAATGCTTTTCTAATGTTTAACAGCTTTTTTTTTTTTTTTTAATCTTCTTCCATATGTTATATAATGTGTAGTATATATGCTGGTAATATCAATTTTTGTGACTGCTTTCTCTGTTTCTATTGTTGCAAGTGGTAATCAAATGTATGTACAATCTTGCCTGTACTTTGTTATAGGGGAGTTCTTGAAAGATATAAATATTCTTTGTTCTCTGGAATTCCCTAATGTATTTGAAAAGGCTGAATTAGACAGGCAGCTATCAGGCTTAAAGCAAGAGAAATAGAAATACCAGGACTGTATTACAGCAGATGACATTTCCCATGGAAATCAAGATAATTAGTTTGAAACAAATAAATGCAAAATACTAATAAGTATCTTATATCCATCTTTTATTTATCTCACTTGAGAAGAAGAGGGTATTACATTTGCTTTATAACTGAAAAGACACAGTCTAGGTTTTTTGATGAAAAAGTGCTCTGTCAGGTCTGGACAGAATATTTATATCCTGATTTTAGTGACAGGAGTTCAGTAGATAAATAAGTATTTCGGAGAGGTCATTTAGGTTTACTGCCAAAATCGAATTATTTTCTGGCCTCATCAGAGGAAGGATTACTAATAATTTGGAAAGCCTGAACTTCTGAAACTTAATGGCAGAGCCATTATTACTGAAGTGTTAGTAAAGTGAGTTAACTCAGTTTAGCTTGTGAGAAGTAGTGTTCTTAAGTGAAGAAGAAAAAGCAGCTAGAAGGTCCAAATATCCATCTCTTCACAGAGGAATTAAAAAAGTGAAAAATAAAAAAAAAAGTTTTGAAAAGGGAACAAAGACAAAAAGTCAAAGGACTGTCCTTAAAATCAGATACAGCTTTATATATCTCTGCATGTATGTGTATATAAATGTAGGTAAATGTCTTGTAAGAATGTGCAGATAAAACAAGCTACAATTTATGTAAGCAGTGAGTAACTCAAAACAGGGGACTTAAGAAAGAAGTTTGGAACTGAAAAGTCATGATCTGGTTTGTAATGTTGTACTAAAGTCATGATCTGGTCTGTAAGGTACTATAGGCAATGTGTTAAGAATCTTTCTTCACAGCCTAATCTTCCAAGAGTACAGCACAGGTCTCACCCCTAAAGTGCTGTAAATTCTCAAAAAATGTTAGCTACTGTAACAGCTTAACCAAATGCAAAGTTCAGGGACTTTACAGCTTTTCTCAATGGCCCTCTGGGCACAAACTACACTTAATCACACATTGTGCAGCGAACTACTTAAATTGCATAGAATGGCACTGAATGACCAGAGATTCTATTTAAAAAAGTTGGAGGGAACAAACCCAAAAACTAGTAAGTGTTTTTTATGTAGAAGAGCTGTCAGCTGGAGAGGTAACATGAAACAAGGAACGCAAGATAATCATCTCTGCCTAATAAATGTTAAGTGAAGGGTCACTCTATGAATCCAAAACACATTTCTTGATTCTCTGGACACAAAAGTGCATGTTGCAGAGACACCTCAGTTAATCTGGATGGAGTCAGTGAGATCTAGACATCTTGACCCCTGACCAGTGTATTCAAGGACATGCAGCATCCCCAGGAAAAGGCATGCAGAGATGGTGAGGGGGAAACTGTGTGGAAAAATGATGTAGAAATCTGACCTACGAAGCATTGCTAATTTTGTCAAGGCAGGCTTTGCCATAGAAAGATTGTTAAGAAACATAGGGAAGTAGCTAAATATGGCCACATCTCAAGGATACTAAAGAAAAGCTGATATGCTACAATCTGCTTCTCCATGTTTCTCCTTTTGCTTCAGCCTTCTCTAGAATTTTCTCCTGCAAACTCCACAACAATGTATTTTGAATAGCAGAGAAGACAGAAAACAACCTTTGGATTAAACAAAGTTCAATATAATTTGTCCTTAAACCCAAAAGGAAAAGTTCTGAATCAAAATACTTTTCTTTAGAGGAAACTAACTTGTACAAGCAGATTTATTCGGAAACGTCACATTGAAGGAGACTAAAATGGTTACACAAGCTCAATTCATGTCACCCTTTTTTGTGGAATTAAGCTCCCAAATCATTATTTAGCAAAGAAATATCTTTTATTTTCATAAACCATATTAAGTATGTATCCTACCCATGTACTTATTTGTTTGTTTCTTCTTCTGGGGGTTTAAATGTCAGGAAAAATGTTTGGAAGAAGAACAAGGACCTCATTACAAAGTTTGTTGGTCTTCATGTTTAAAAACTTTTTTGCAATGCTTAAACAAAAAACCTAGTAAAACCCTCAGACTAAGAGCAGAAGCACCAAGTAAGTATGCCACAATGTGTTCTCTCATTTAATATTCAAGAGACTAGGCTGGTTGAAATCCTTAGTAAACTTTCCATTTCCTATTTTGTGAAGCTTTCGTTCACAGTAGGAACTTTATAGCTTATTCTACAAAATAAAAACTACCACAGCAATGCACTGAAATGTAGTAGGCTGGTATAAATTCCCTCTGAGAATTCAAACATTTAAACATTTCAAAACATTTAAAGTAGTACGTTCAGTGCACTAAGGCTGACAACCTCTGCATATCAACTCTGAATCATGCAACCAGTGGCACAGGGCTGATCAAGATAAAATCCACATTGCTACTTGATTTAATAGAGTACAGTTCCAGTAGTAATGGAAATGGAACCACACACATGTTTTTTTCTTCAGCTGAGGTTTTTGATTCTAATAGTTTTGGAAACATAACCTGTAATCTTTTTGCTATGCCAGAAACAATTATTAATTATTTCCTTTTGGTAACAATTTCTGAGTGTGGGCAGACTGTCAACATGAGCCAGGCTACATGCCAGGCATTTTGGTGAGATTAACCTCATTTAAATTTAGCTGTCCAGATAAGAAATATCTGCCTCCCCTCTATATTACCATGTCATAATCAGTCAAGAGAAAAAATACATTCCAGAGGAAGATTCATCCTGTCCTGTGAGAAATATCTGATAGAAGCCAGACTGTGGCACACTGTGAAGTCAAAGGTCATTAAATTCAGGATCCAGAGAACTGGGGTTTTAAACTAGGGGTTACACTGTTTTTTAAAAAGTAGGGCTAGAGCTTAAACTGCTCTTAATATATATTGCAAATATACCAATAAACATATATAAAATGATCAGATTTATGGTCACTGTTATTTAAAACTCTGTTAGATCATTAAAGCATATAGGAATGTCTGTGTGAATATCTTTCTTATTAAAAGAATTGTTAGACCAGTTCTTGAGTTCATGCAAAAAGATGAGTTTCTACTTCTGATGTTTGGTCCTCCATGATAATGTCTCCAAATATGATTATTTCATCTGAATGCACATTATTATTATAAGGCACAACGCATGACAGGAATAGTTCATTCCAGAAGTACTTTCCACACCTTTCTTTAAAAATACTTGAAAGGACAGACAGGATTCTTCATTTAATTTATATTTATTGAATGAATTATTGATACAGGTTGAGAACTAAGGTAATTTTTGACAGACCACATTTGTGTTGGAGATGAAAGATTTTGTTTGTCCTGCATAGAAATCATATAAATTGTTTTGCCACATCTAAATAATCACTCACAGAAGAGATAATTGACTTCTTAAAAAAATCTGTGCTCACTGAAGTTTGAAAGGAGTTGAGCATTCTCTCAGAGGTGGTCAACCATAATTTTCATGGTTCTGACATTCTAGCAAGCAAACAATATTAGAAGAAACTTGCCATGGCTATCTCAGTCATGATGGGAAGTGTGCAGCTGATGTTTTCATTTCACCTATTATCTTTTAATATTAGAGAACTATAGAACTACTTTACCTGTCATTCCTGTCTTTGTCAACAAGTGGTGACAATTATCTTCTGGACATGAAAAATTGCGATCAAATATTGTCAGCTAAGGGTTTACTCTGCACAATTTTTGTGAATTAAGTGATGAATAGTAGAATTATTTTTTTTTAGCTATTCATTCACTTGTGGCACTTGTAAATGCTGAAAATGAAAAAACAGCTTGTTAGGTAATGAGCCAACATTTTACTGCTCCTTGCAGTATATGGCTGGACAAGGTTGCATTTGAGTAGAAGTTCTAATTATTACCACCCTATTTTGACTGTGGACATTTCTGTTTACTTTTGAGCAGATATTTTAATCCTTTCTTAATCCAGTTTATTTGTTCTGTGTATGTTATTTGTCCTACAGGAGAGACTTTTCATGCATAACATCAAATATTTCCACCCTTTGAGGTCTGCTGTGCAATAGATTGGTTCATGCAGATTTGGGGTTACTGTGATCCAGCAATGTTTGTGGTGTCAAAATAGCAAACAACAAGAATTATATGTACACGCTTGTGTTAATAGCAGAATAAATAAATATTTGGCCCCAAGATGTCAGCCAGAATTATGTAGCACACCATATTTTTGACTTTAATTTCTTGCAAGCTGATTAATAGGAATCTCTCTCTCAAAAAAAAAATATTTCTCCAACAGTAGTATTTTGCATTCTGAATTTTGCCCTCTTTAGGAGCTTTCATGAAACCCAAATATTCTTTGAGCTTATGTACATGAGAAGAGTTGCTTTTGAGATAAGTTTTCCTCCCTGCAATCTCCAAGAGAAGCACTTCTTTCTGTATCCAGGACATTTTTGTTGAATATTGATCTTGGAAGTGATTATATAAAAGAGAAACTATTCATAATAGGTGGATATCCATATGAGTGTTACTGAAATGGCAATTTCATTTTAAACAGAACTCTGATTACAATATTATACAATATCCACTTCATATTTAGGATTAATGAAGCTCTACTTGAGAATACTGGGGGAGAAAAAGAAGCTTTTTTTTTTTGTAAGTGTAATTTTCTGAATATAATTCTGTTTGCTTTCTCTCCAGTTTTTGTACTGTTCTTCGATTGCTTTGCTGCAGTTTGAAAAGATGTACCTATAAACAATACATCAGCAATTATGACAACGAGTTTTGACAAGTTGTTATGTGACATATCGTTTTTCATCATCAGTAAATAAAAGTAGAAAATATTACCCATTTTGTTTCCTGTTATGTTTGTGTTATGGTATAAAACACAAAGTACAATGCTAGAGCAGAAGTTTGAATTCCAAATGAGAGTTCTAATTCCAGATGAATTAAATTTTGACTTTTTGAACCTCACGTGAAGATATGTCTAGTATCAGTCATGATAAAACATTTAACAGAATGAATACTAAAATAAATATATTGTGATGTCTGTTTGCCAATTAAAACTCTATTAAATAAATCTGAGCTTTATAATAGCAGGCTATTACAGAAATCAGAAATTATTACATTCCATGCAACTGTTATAGCTGGTAAGGTTACAAAAATAAATTTTAAAATATTTGGGACCAGCAACTGCAAAAAATCTGAGGTTTTTGAAGTATTCTCACTCATAAGTTTCTTATATTTCAGGAACAGGGCTGTGAACTGTTGTTTATCCAAATTATTGAAACAAACAGCTTGTAGATAAAATGAAATTAAGTCTTTCAGCTTTAAAGACAGTCCTCAAAAAGAAATTAGTAGATCTTGAGGCCTCGGTGGAAAAAACTAAAGGTGGATCAAGAAAATGCTGATCAGCTATGAAGTACTGTCTTGGATTATATATGAGATAACACGTTACTGCTCAATAGCTAACAGCAGAAATTTTATATTTAAGGATCAGTAATTCTGGGCAATAGTTTTTCTTTATGTGACACAGTAGAAAAGAAAGCCAACAATACAAGAGTAAGCATTGGCATGGGAGTCTGGAAGGGAAAGACAGCTAGATATCATATCACCTTTTTCTGTGCTGCTGTTTTCATCAGCATGACTGTTCCTGTGAAAGGATGACAGACTTTAGAATGCTGCTTTCAAAAAGATTTCACATGTGTTCTTTGCTGGCGCTGCCGGTAAAGAAATGCTGTCAGAGCAGAACTGGCAGTGAGGTACACAGGACTTGGCTTGGCTTGCATATCCTTCACAGCTGTTATATTGGGGACAGTGGGGTCTATCCTAACCAGGACATTCAAACTCATTAAAATCTTAGCTGCAATGTGCACTGGTGACAGGATGCTACAGATACTTAAAAGAACAAGGTCATTTGAAGTGATATCATATAGATTATTCATCAGCAAGATAAAATTATCAAGTTGAGCATAGGAAATTGTTACATATTGAAAAACGAAGTAGAGGAATTTTCTTCTGTAAAGGATCGTACAGCTCTCTCCTGTGTGCCTCTTTTTGCATTCAGCCCAAGTTGCTACTTGCTAGGCTCTTTGAGTTTGGGAATAACCAGAAATAACAAGAAATAATTTACAACAAGAAAAAGCTATTTACAATATGTAGATTTGTTTTTAAAAAATCCATAGCTTTCTTTTGTTTGTTTGTTTGGGTTTTGTTTGTTTGTTTGTTTGTTTTTTCAACTAGCCCTTACCTACATCTCTTATTTTTGTGTGTCTGTGTAGTGGGGATTTGACTGGCTAACCCCAAGCTTGTGGAAATTCACCTGTGTCGAGTCAGACTGAGTATGAAAAAAAGGATACATAGGAGAAAGTTATAAGACCAGCTAAGGGTAATTCTTTTACATTGTCCAGCATATAACAACTAAATATTGTCATCTTGCTAATATGATCCTGAAATTCATAACTTGTACCTTTTTTGTTTTATGTAATGTTGCTCTCTTCTATTTCCATGGTCTTATATGCAAGGACACATGCTTGCCTAAAGTATACAGCAAAATTTACTTTTGGTATTGCCCACCAGCTAACAAGAATGACAGCTGCTAATGCTGTGAAATAACAACATTCTATCCTAATCCTCATCTCAGTTTTTCAGTGCTTAGTGGGTGGCTGCAAGGAGGATGGAGGTTCTTTCTTCACAAGGCACCATATGGAGAAGACAAAGGGCAATGGGTGCAAGCTGCAGCAGGAAAAGTTTCATCTTGATAAAAGACAGCAATTTTTTACAGTGAGAACAATTAATCACTGGAACAACCTCCCAAGGGATGTGGTAGAGTCCCTCCCCGTCACTGGAGGCTTTCAAGATGCAACTGGATGGGGTGCTAGATAACTTCATCCAGGCTCCCTTTCCCATGAAAGGGTGGTCTAGGTGACGTCCCTTCCAACCTGGGGAGTTCTATGGTTCTGTTTCTAATTCTCTAGTGGCTGCTGCTGTGCATGTGGAAGGAAATAAATAATTGTTTCCCGTCTCTCTCTGTACACTCTAAGTGAAGCAGTGAACATTAACAGTGAAGAATAAACTCTTCTAAAAAATACTGCATTTTGAGAAATCTTGACTGCACATTTAATTTCAGGTTTGTTGTGTTGTTCAGGAAGATGAAGCTATTGCTAAAGTGAAAGCAGAAGAGACTCGAGCAATAGCTAAAGATTCTTTGAGAAACCTGGATGAAGTTCTCTCAGCTTTAGAATCTGTAAATATGGCTTTTGACTCCTTAGAGAAAGCATGCATTTCTGAAATTGGAGTTTTTATGAAACCACCTGTCATGACGGTGATGTAAGCTATTTGTATTCTTTTAAATGCCAAACAAGCTGTTCAACATTTCTTACTGCTTTCCTGTCTTTCCTATTCGCCAATCACCCTTACATTTAGTGTGCTGCTTGTGTCTATCAACACCTTTCATAGCAAAAATTACTCATCCTATATTTATTTTTCCTCAAGCAAAATACCCACTAGCCATTTAAAATGAAAGATGGATTTTTTTCACCATGCTCTGTTCATTTATGAATGGATGTTCCTGGACCAAAAACCCTGTGAAGAATACCTTTGAACTTAAAAGAAATTTAGTATTGACAGCACATCTAACTGGCCTCACTCAGATATGCAGGCTTTCTGAACTTCACAGACATTCAGAACAAGCTGCCAACTTTGTGGCTTACCTTCCTTTCTAATTTCTAGGACTAAATAGGAACAAGAAGATAGAGTAATCTAAAAAAAAATTAAATGTCTATGACATGCATTGATGTCTGCTACATTTTGGTTTGTCATATATTGATTAATTTTCACACATAGCATTTTCAAATAGTCTCACACTTTGATCTGTGTGCACTCAGCTCCACTTTCTTGCTCTAAATCAGCAGTCATTTGGGACTGTACTGACAGAATGTCTTAGGAAAAAATTACAACCAGCATCTGAGAGATAAGGAAACCTCTTCTGTCAGGGAAGTGTCATTAAAAAACAAAGTGCAGGCATAACTTCTAGTTGATGATATTGTAAATAATACACATTTTACAAAACTGAGAACAACAGAAACCAGAGAAAATAAAAGACCCTTTTTTAAACACGTGTAGCAGTAGGGGGTTTCGTTTCTTGAAATTCGGTATACTTTTTTAGTTTACCTGTTCATAAACTACATACTGCAAGTGTTTTGAAATACAACAACTGTGGTATTTAATTTGACTGAGTTATTTGTTTTCACTGTTTACTGTGTTAGCAATTTCTCATTATTTGGCCAATGTTATTTGGATGGACTTTTGTTTTCACATAAACCTATTAAGTTTTTAAAATGTCTTCAAGAACTTATAAGAAAGGCTAAATGCATAATTTTTAGTATGAAGAGGGCTTGTTTATTTTCTGTTTGTGGCAAGCATGATTAGACATTCATGAAATTTTTGGAATTAAAAGGAAAGTCCAGTTCTTTGGTTAGCAGACTGTCTTGAGAGTTCAAACCTGTTGTGACTTGCCTGAAATTTCAGTATCAGAAAGCCATTAAGGCCCATTCTGCTAGTGAGCTAGCAATTTTGGAATTTTGCCCTTGAAATGTCTGCATTGATTAATTAAAACTAGAGAGGTGATGACTGTACTTCAGTTCATGCTTTTATGAAGCAGTAATGTCTGAAATCTTTCCCTGCTTGCACATCTGTTCTCTTGCTTGCATATACTAACCTCCATTTTCCTCAGGAGGAGGGCTGCTCCTCAGCTTTCAGGTGTCCTAAAGCAGAGAGGCAATTTTAGCAAATTTATATTATATCTACAGTAAAATAATTAAAAAAAAAAAAAAAAAAAAAAAAAAAAAGGCCCATTGTCTTTATCAAGTATTTGTTGTGGTAAATCACTTCAAAGCACTATACATGAAATCACTCAAAATATGCAAGCCTGTTTTAGTTAAAACATTGTTTTCTAATTTTATATCAGTGGGGTTTTAATTTCATCTCTTAAGCCTCTTATCCAAATTCTTGGATATGCTGATTTTCTTAGAAAGCTTTTAGAATAGGATAAAGAAAATGTAAAGCCTCAAATATTGTCAAAAGCTGCAGAGATACATCAATAAACCAGATTTTGTACCTGAAAAAGTAGAAAGGATTTAAAAAACATGCAGGTCCATGTGTATGTGGGTGAGAGCTATGAATTTTTTCTGTCAGATACTCAAAGAAGTTGATCAAATAAGACAAAAATTTAATGCTGCACAGGTACTCCATGTATCTTACATGTGATTTATTTCTTCCATGACTTCATGACTTTTTAGTCATTAAAGGATGAATTATTACATTTAGTTGTGTAATTTAGCAGCATGGTCACATTGAAGGCTAAGATAGCATTTACTCAAGCCTGCATGAGCAAGTACAGATCTGTCATTCTTCAATGAAGCAGGTCACAGTCAAACACAGACATTCTCACCTCTGCTTTTTCTCCATGCCCTGGACCCCATCCCTGGGCTGCTGGCTTCTCCAGCTAGAGAAGCTGATTCTGGTTCTAAGCCTCATGTATCCCATTTGTACAGAGTAAGAGCCTGCATGAGGAGCCATGGAGGAGCTTTATGATTGGGACAGAATCACCACAGCAATCCACCCGTGTATTTGCAGTGACATTGTGAGCTAGTTTTTCCAGGCTGGGTGGACAAAATGATCTCAGGATAAGCTTCTGAAGATCTGTGGTCCAGAAGAGACTTTCTCCCTTACCTCTATGCCAAATTTCAATAAGCTATTGAAAAAACCACCTTGACAAATACAAGCATGAGAAAAGACATCTGTCATTATGAGAACATTATGTCTGTTTTACAGACAGGACAGAAACTGTCGATATTACAGCCATTTGACTGAGGGCAGATTTATTTCACTTGGCATGAGGCTCCTAATTACATATACTGTTTGTATATGTGACCTGTCACCCCTATTAACAAATTCTAAGTATCAAGTCAATGGTCTGGGATATCTCATCCCAAATGTTTGCTCTGCCGTCTTAGGCTGAACTTAATGCTACAGTGCCTAACCTTTAAGATGAACAGATGAAGCTGAGACAGGTGAAGGATCAGAAAAAAGCATTCCAAGGCCAGTATGAGAAAAGTCTTGAAGAGAAAGCAAGACTTGGTGATCTTTTTTTCTTTAAGCCAGAAAACTGAAACTTTCATTTTCATACTGCCAGCATAGAGCTAGCTGGCCATGCTCACATATGGCTGTAAGTGCTCAGCATCAGGCAGTCCTATGATATCTGGAATACCCAGTCAATGGTAAAATGGCATGCATGACACCAAGAATTCACTGGTGTTGTACTTTACTGGCCCTTACCCTTTTTAAAAATATACACTACTGTATTTGAGAAATCCAACAGCCAACAGTTTTGCAACTTCTTCTGGATCCCCTCAGCAAATATTGTTGTATATTAGGGACTGAATGAAACTGCTAGGACTGTGAAGAGGAGATTAAATGTATATATTGGCTCAAGTATGTCTCTCCTTCTCCATAACAAGTAAGGGAAAACTGCCAGTCAACAGTGCCCTTCACTAACCTACTAATGAGATCGGGAATAAACATTAGGGAAATAGAGAATACAAAAGGAGTTAAGCAGGGGAAAAAAATCTCTTAGAAAATAATCCAAACCTTGTATTTTTCAATTAGTTACCAAGAACCACCACTCTCACTCAAGCTCACCTGACTTGAGCTGGAGAGCTTATAGCTGTGCTGGAGGTGGGCAGGTTTGATGAGAGGAGAGCATGAATAATTTTGAAGATGAAATTTCAAATATCATAATTGAATGTGTTCAGAGCAGCCACTTATGTGGCCTATTATGGAGCTTTTAAAACACTACAGAGGAAGCTTATAAGTAAAATTAATCTTCCTTTTCTTTCTTTCTAGAATGTTCTTGTGAAAGGTATCCAAGATCAGTTTGTATCCATTTAAAATGAATTATTATATCCACATGTGGTGGGCTGACCCCAGCCAGCAGCTAAGCTCCACACAGCAGCTCACTCACTTCCCACCTTTCAGTGGGATGGGGGACAGAATTGGAAGAGCAAAAGCTGAAAACTCATGGGTAAAGATAAAAACAGTCTAATAGGTGAAGCAAAGCTGCATGCACAAGCAATGCAAAACAAGGAATTTATTCACTACTTCCCATCGGCAGGAAGATGTTTAGACACTTTCCTGGAAAGCAGGGCCTCAGCATGTGCAATGGTTACTTGGGAAGACAAATGCCATAACCACAAACATTCCCCCTTTCTTCTTTCCCCCAGCTTTTATTGCTCATTGTGTATGAGGTCATATGGTATGGGATATCTCTTTGGTCAGCTGTCCCAGCTGTGTCCATTCCCAATTCCCCCAGCCTGCTCAGGGTGGAGGCAGAGTAGGGAAAAAGAAACAAACAACACAACCAAACCCAAAAGATAAAACCTTGACACTGTGCGAGATCACTTGTCAGCAACAGTCAAAACACTGGTGTGTTATCGACACTGGTTTAGTCACAAATCCAAACCAGCACCATATAGGCTGCTATAAAGAAAATGAACTCCATCCCAGCCAGACCCAGTACAACACTAAGCAGTCCTACCCATCTACCTAATGTTCCTCAGCCTGCTATTAGTTCTTAATAATACGGTCTCAGCCAGATATCTTCTCTGAAATGAGGTCAAGCTTGTAATTTTCTAGTCCTGTTCATGGCCTTTCAATGGCAATAGTTTTCAGTCACTATGTACTCGTATTCAACTGTTTATTGTTACAAATCTCTCTAAGGAGTACCTACACATCTTGTTTAACAACTAATATTTTTCAGCTGATAGGCTGCTGTATCAAGAAATGCCAAAATGTAGAGGTTCCAGGAAGTCTGGATTTCAGTCTTATAAACATATTGGGAGATCTTCCAGATCAGGTGAGATGTATAAAAAAGCCGAATTGATTTAGTCAAAAGCTGGACTCCCATCACAGGGTATTGAGAGTTTCTAAAAGTCAGGTGAGCCCAGATCTTTAGATGTTGTAACATAATGGAGAGGTCCAGTGAAGTGAATTCAACTGTGGATATTAAAAACAGCTGAATTTTCAGGACCATACTTTTAAAATACTAGATGAGTGACAAAAGTGGCTCAACAAACTGAACAAAATTCTATGATGTATTTTTTCCATCTTATGAATTCCAAAACCCAGCTAATATAAATTTTCTTAGGATCAAATTACCTGCCCTAGAAGAGGAATGGTATGTACTTTCAACCAAAGAGTTCTGAAACACTATGTTCCCCCTCTCTGCCAGGTTGCATCTAGAGGGTCTCCAATATTAATGGAAAAATACATTAAGCTAAGAGTTCTGCATATGTGCAGAAAGGCACAAGATTTGCCTTAGGGTAGTATGTTCATAAGCACAAATCATTTCAAAAGTAGCATGCAAATTCCTACTACTTTTATGTCCATTTGAAGAATTAACTGCATCATTTAGTGTGTCCACTATCATAATGTGTTAACTTCAGAAACCATGGTCCAGTGGAACTCCCCTCAAACCAATTCTCTTTTCAGATTAGATCTGTTACATGATTTTGGTGACCTGAGTCTGCAAAAAGGAAAATGTAGGCAATATAAAGAAAGTTGAAGATCCCAAAGCATAGGATAAAACCTGTAGATTTTAGGGAGGCCAAAAGAGGCTGTATCATCTGAGAAGGCTTAACAGAGAAGTGATGTTTAACAGAGAAGTGATGCTTAACAAAGAAGCGATGTACTCTTCTGATAAAACCCCCTCATTTTAATAATTGAAATTTTGATAATTGTGGCAGTATGATAATTTCCCTGACTTTAGTGATGATTCTTCTATTTTCTATGAAGGCAAACTGTTGGATAAAACCCAAAGAATCTTAAAGTGGCTTAAAGATAAATAATCTTAGCAATTCTAGCTTTCTGTGCACTCTTGAGAATTTGATTCATTTGGGCTGACCTGTTCTCCCGGAAGAATTTTTTTGTCCATAAATTTATATTATTGTTCTTGTATTTAAATTTTTAATAATATGTTGCAGTTGATAGTTTCTCTTATATATAATTCCACAATCACCACATAAAATTTTCTTCATCTTAATTGTATTATTCCTTTCAGATGTATCAGACTGAAACAAAAATAAAAAATAAATGAAGGTATTTCAAAAAAGCAGGCAAAAATTTTTGAAATTTATAAAGCACAGAAATTATTTTATGTGAGAAAAACTTATACAGAACCATGACTCAATATCTTTTTGTTTTGTTCTGTTTTCCCTTTAGGACATTATATTCTATTCGAATTTTGATATGGGTGGGAAATAAGCACAGGAAATTTTGTTAGTAGAACGAGGCGGTTTTGAAAAATTCAGAAAACACATTATTGCGTTTAAAAATTCTACTACCACTTTTTCATCATAATTCTACCTGGTTTTGCATGGGAATGCCAATTAATTTCCTTTGCTGTCCTTAGAGATCATAGTCATCAAGCTCATGAAAAGAATGCCGAGGTACCAGATGAGAAACTCAATGTACGAGTAGAAAAAGAATGCCTTGTTTTAGAGATGTTAAGGATAAAGAATCTGAAAGACTTAAGCATACCTTATAAGATATGCATCTATAGAAAGGTCCGATATTGAAGAGTGTTGCAGTTTAACCCCAGCCAGCAACTAAGCACCACGCAGCTGCTCACTAACTCCTACCCACCCAGTGGGATGGGGGAGAAAATTGGGAAAAGAAGTAAAACTTGTGGGTTGAGATAAGAAACATTTAATAGAATAGAAAAAGAAGAAACTAATAATGATAATGATAACACTAATAAAGTGACAGCAGTAATAATAAAAGGATTGAAATATACAAATGATGCACAGTGCAATTGCTCACCACCCCGCCGATCAACGCCCAGTCAGTTCCCGAGCGGTGATCCCTCCACCCCCACTCCCTCCAGTTCCTATACTAGATGTGACATCACATGGTATGGAATACCCTGTTGGCAAGTCTGGGTCAGCTGTCCTGGCTGTGTACACTCCCAACTTCTTGGACCCCTCCAGCTTTCTCGCTGGCTGGGCATCAGAAGCTGAAAAATCCTTGACTTTAGACTAAACATTACTTAGCAATGTGATAAATGAATTTAGTCTCAAACAGGATTCCAATCAAAATTTACAATTTATTAAATGAATAAAGGCAAGCAAACAGTGCTGGGCGCGCCAGGAGCTTCTGCTCTACCAAGATGCGCGCTGTGAAAGACAAAACAGCTTCTTTTATAATCTAACATTAGTTACATATTCATACTAGGCGTGTCTTTCCAAAAAACTCCACCTCCTGGTTGTGTGGGTGCAGTAGTTCTCCTAGAAACTTCTCTCTGACCAGGCTCCCCACTGCTCGGGCCAGACAGCAGACATCCTGTGTAACAGCTGACACCTTGCACAGCACTGACACCTTGGACACCTTGCACAGCACCAGCTGCCATCACCAGAAACCAAACAAGTTCACAACAGACAACTCCCCCTCAACAAATGCATACAACAAATGGCCCACCAAGACCCTAAGTACTGCAATCTCTGAGGCTAAATATCCTCGGTTCTCCCCTAGGAACTCTTGTTTAACACTGTGCAGTTAACAACAAAACTGGTTTTCTCCTCCTGGCCTGTGGTTATACGAGGACCAACAAAATGCTTAAAGACAGCGAGCGTCACATTTTATTATGTGGCCCTAGCATTGTTTATATTGACACGAATCAGATGAACACATTTCACAGCAACAACTTAAAACATCAGTGTTTTATCAACATTCTTCTCCTACTGAACTCAAAACATAGCACTGTACCAGCTACTATGAAGACAATTAACTCTAACCCAGCTGAAACCAGGACAGAGAGAAAATACAGATTAAGGGTCTGATCAATGGGACGTAGGCCCCACAGGAAGTGGCAAAGTAAGTAGCAGAGAGGGAACACTGGGAAAGAAAACCCGAAGCCTGATGCTTTATCAAACAGACCATGAGGCAACTGTGAGAAAATACCAGAGCTCAACACTGTTATTCTGGAAACAGACTTGGAAGAAGAAGATTAATTTTAAGACAGCACAGCAGTGCTGTTTGATTTTGTGTTGCTGATGGCAATCCCCAGAGACAAGACTACAGAGAGAGAAAAATGTGACAAAGCCTCTTGAAACCTTCTGAGGAGGACAAAGAGGCAGAAGAAGAGAAACTACAGAAGCCAGAGTTATGAAAGCCAAGGAAAGACTTTTGGAAGGAGTGAATGAACAGCAAACAGTACATGATGGTCTCTGCGCTGGCGTTACCTGTTAGACAGGCTGCAGCGAACTCACACTCTTTCACTGCCTACCCAGCATGTGGCATCAGGAGGACACGAATCACATCCAGTTTCTAGTTTCTTTTTCCAAACCACACTAAGAAACTGCTTCTTCAACTCTTTGTCTTCACCTGCTTCCTTGGGGAGAGATGAAACTAGTTTTGTGACTGAACTTTTGACTGTCTACTGTGTGACCTGTACCACAGCAGTTATCAAAAAAAAAAGAAAAAAGAAAAAAAAAAAATTCCTCTCTGGAGTAAGATTAACATTATACAAATGGGCATCCTAATGCTCACCTTGCAACTGGTGTAGTGGTAGGTGTATACTGGAAAAGCACTTCCTCTCAAAACACTGTTGGGATCAAAAATATGAAGTATTCTCCAGAGACTCCAAAAGCATCATAAATGGTGTAGGGCGCAAGTGGACTTTGTTACGGTAACCCAAGATAATTCACGTTCCATATCTGAGTATGTAGAGTCCCAAGGACATTTTATCCCATTGTCACGGTAACCCAGGATCATTCCCCTCCACCCCATCTGCACCTATTTTTGCATGGGTGCCAACAATGGCAGCCAGCTGCAGATCTTGAAATTTGGACAACAGAAGCTGCACTACTACATCACCTGAGTTTGCTGATGAGCAAAACAGGACATTGCATATGTACGATATGTTAATTGGCACAAGTTTTATTATCCACCCCTGCGGTGCTTTCCCTTGAGCTTCACTCCTAAGCAGGGCTCCGCTCCGGTTGGGTCCCCATATGATTGAATTAGCATCCCGGGGCTCCTACTGTCATAACAGTAGGCTTTCATTAAAGCCAAAGCTTTTACTTGCTGAGTCTTGTGCCTTGCCACTGAGGGATCCGCACCTGCTTTTCATTCATAACAAATGGCTGCACAGTTTTTGTCCTTTTCTGGTAGTTGCAATACATAGATAAAGCCTCATGAACTGACACCTTTAAATCAGAAAGAAATAATTTGTGTACTCAGAGAAATTTCTCTTTGGTAATTGCTAACTTTTTAATGAAGACATGCAATTTGTAACAAAGGCTGTGTTTGCAAATTCAGAAACTAGAATGGAATTATGTCCCAGCCTGGGATTAGCCAACTACTTTAAGTTATCTATATCTATATAGATATCTATATCAAGTGCCTGGGGAGAAAGCCTGTCCAGCCAAATAAATGAAAATAAATCTGCTGAAATACAATGAAATTTAAAAACAATATTTTCTGCCTTTTTGGAAACATGCAAAAAGTTCTATGTCAACCAGGCTACTAATGTTTGATTAGGTAGTTTTAATACATGAGTACCAGAGCTCATTCCCTATTTATTACCTTAAATTTATTTTACACAGAAAATGAAAGTCTACTGTAAAGCAGTTTCCATCATGAGGTTTACTCTTTGAAGTCCATTCTATGTAAAGATTTTGCAGCACATTTATGCCTGTTGTCCATAAATCACTTCTTAATTTCTAAGTCTGAGACATGTTGCATATTGGTTGTTCCTACGCCATTGCTACGGATGATTCTTAATGCTGTGTATTTCTAATTTTTTTAATGGAATTTTAATTGTTTTTCATTTTATTGTTAATGCTGTGTCATTTTTAGTACGATTGACATAGGTTTCCTATGCGTATGAAGGATGTAGTTCACAGAGTTGCTGCTTGCCAGGCTATTGTTTAGTTGATGTGCTTTTTACAAATACTGCATAAGAGAGGCCAGCTAACAGGAACAGTTGAGAGGCAGCCAACAGATGCAGAAGTTTGCACAGCAGACTGCGCAAAATGGGGGTCAGCAACTTGGCTTAGAAAAGCACATGTGTCCTCAGCAATGGTGTTGCTGCACCACAGAGCATGGTCCCCAACAGCTGTTGGAGTAACTGTCCCTGCAGCATCTGAGCTGTTGAGCCAATTGGAGCTCTGGAGGTTGGATGCTGCCTTCCGTGACAGCCTGAGGCCTCTTGCTGAGGCTGGGGCAGTGGGTGAAGGCTTCCTAGGCTGCAGGAGGTATGCCCTTGTTGCCAAATAAAGAAGCTGTCGGAGGAGGTCAGCAGACTATGCAGCATCAGAGATGATGAGAAAGAGGTCTTCTCCAAGAGTCTGCAGCTTCAAGAGCCTGAACCTAAGTGTACTGAGTGCAGCGCAGGTAGGGTCTGTACTTACTGGTTTGGGAAATAGACACTCTTATTACAGCAAGGGGTGGAAGTTTAAGAATTCTGGCATCAGAAGGATGGCTTCTACTCCATCTGCAAATTTGCTAATACGGAGTAGGTGCAATGCTTTTGTAGCTGTCAAGGGCTGACCGCTCTGTCAAATGAAGCTTCCAGTTGGGCTGAGCTTGAGCTCTACAACAGCACCAAGATGAAGTAACAAGTGATGGTGGTGAGAGACTCCCTGTTGTGATCTCTTTGTGACACTTAAGAGGTGCATAAACAGAAAATAATCTGATTTAGTTTTTGTGGGAAAGAGTGAGACTTGCTGGAGCCCTGAACTAAAGAAAAGGAAAGCAGTGATCACAAGTGACAAAGCAACCAACAGAAATTAAAATCTTTCCCTAGTGATGTTGTGCATCTGATGCATAGTGATGTTGAAGATCCAAGAACTCAAATCATTACGCACCAATGATGACCAAAAGAATATAAAACTTGAAGACAAAATTCTCAGACAGTTTTTTGTTTCTTGTGGAAATGTCCTGGACAACGAAGAACTCATCAACCCACTGCAGGAATCAAATGCGGGAGACATGCTTGCAGTTCCTGGTCAGAAATCAGAATAAATGATTGATGTGCTGATTCTTGGTTCCATGTTTCTCCTGGAAACAATTGTTTCTACAGGAAATATCATCCAGCTTTCGGAAATGTGACCCATTAATACCACTAGTTAGAATAAAACTCTCTTTGAAAATTGACATGAATTGCACACAGTGCTTTCTTACAGTGTATTTTATTCATGTTTTCAAATTGTCACATTTCAGGCTTTAAATATTATGCTGATATGGTTGTCATTAAAACCACTATTTGTCTGTGGCTACAGTAGCTTATGATATGCAGTAAGACGGCTCTTCCCCAGAACAGAGAAAAGCTGTTAATTTTGTAAAGCCTGTTCAAAACCACAAACTTTCTGTATAGGCAGTTTGAGTATATCTGAATTGCGGTTTCATATTATTTGTTTATTTGTATTAATGGTAATGTTTATTTTGTGGCTTTATTAGGCTCAGTAAGTTTTATTCTTGCCATGCTTGTTCATTGCTAGCTTTATTTTATTGGTCACATGGGACTTCTGACAAAATAAGAGCAATCATGACATTTTTGTGGTATTTATGATATACAGATGGCTGTTTGCTATAGAACTCTTATGCTGACCTCCTAATAGACCAACGGTCTGCACTACAAAGTCATTCCAACCAAGAAAGGTAGCCAGCTTGTGTGTAGCCTCCACATAAATAAGGGAGCCCTAAAGACTTAAGTACCTTTCCCTTTCCCAGAAAATCATTCATATTTGTAGATAATTTTGCGTAGATTTCTCCATAGAAGGCATTTCTCAACTGGTAGAATCTGGCATATTGACATTTTGAGAATTTGTGCTGCCCCTCTGCAGTTAAAAAGAACTTTGAGATCTCCACACTGCTCAGAAAACGGAGCCGAGAAGTTGCTTTGCTTGACTAGCAGTCATCAACTGATTATTTTTAAAACATTCTGAACATATTATATACTTTCCTGTCTTCCAGTTGGAATTTTTGATCAGAGTCAGACTCAGTTTTCATGATCTGCTGGGATAGTGCCTGTAGAATAAATGCTAACTAGTCCCTTTTCTTGGGATTAACTTGTGTGGCTCTGAAGGCACAAAATGCTAGAAAGACCTCTTGTTTTTAAGTTTCTATTATTATTATGTAATAAAAGTGCACAGTATCCAAGACAGGAATATCCCTTGGTCTTAAGCTTCCACCTGTGGCAAACAGAAGAGCTAGACAGCAGCTGAAGTGGAGTGAGGTCTACTTCAGCATGAGAGAACTTTTACAGACCACTAGGGAGTTACACCCAGATGAGCTGTCCTGTAGCTATTGGAGCATTGAGAGAAGAAAGTTTTCTCCATTGTTCCTAGTGTTCAGTTCCTAGTTGCAGAAATGCTGCAAAAATGCTGTGAAAAATGTACTTCTTTTCATAGAATCATATACTCGTTTTGGTTGGAAAAGACCTTTAAGATCATTGAGTCCAACTGTCAACCCAACACCACTATGCCCACTAAACCGTGTCCTGAAGTGCCTCGTCTACATGTTTTTTGAACACCTCCAGGGATGGTGACACCACCACTTTCCTGGGCAGCCTATTCCAATACCTGACCTTTTAGGTTACATCAGGTGCTATTAGGGCAAGGCTGCAAGAGGCAGAAGCAGTGTAACAGAAAACAAGTGCTGCTCATGAGCAGTACTGGGCTGTTGCAACTCAAGGATCTATCATGTACTTTGTAATTGCAAGTCTGCCAGAGACAGATCACATGTATCAGGTTTCTTTGAAGTATTTTAAGCAGGTTAGGTTAATACAACTTTTAAGAAAATAGTATTTTGGATTACACATACTTAAAATGCCCTAAAATAGTATATTATTCAATTGCACTAAAAATTCCACAGCTGCAAACTAGAATATTTGTAGAAAAAAATTTAAAAGTGTTTCTCAAAAGATGGGATTATATGGATCTTTTGAATTTACCCTGAAATGTAGATGAAACTACTTTGTTCTATACCTCATGAAAGCATTCATTCTCTTTGAAATTAATAAAACTCATGAAAGTTATAAAAATGCTTATGCTTTACTCCAAGTGCATATTCTTTATTGAGCCTTAGTTTAGGTGACAGATAAAAATTCCCTCATTTCCAAAACATACATACATACATACATATATACATATATATGTAAATTACTTTTTAAGGTCAAGATACTTAAATAAACCTTACAAAATGCTCTTGGACCTTGGGTGCACATCTCCTGTTCCAAAGCAGGGCTGGAGATGACTCGATCTCTTCCTACAGGCATTTACTTAAGCTGTTATTAGTAATCTTCACTGACAGAAATTCTGCAAGTTCCTCACACCATCTATTGCCATGCCTGATTAATATTCATCACCTTTTAAAATCAGGTCTTTTTTAATGTGAGGTGAATTAATTTAAGCCAAGTATCAAGTAACATTTGACTAAATCAACTTTCTCGGAGGTCACACAAGAACTTTCTAGAATGGACCAGGTTCTTCTGCTCCTGTTTTCCCCAATATTTCTCTTTGTTTCTCTCCAGTGGTGTAGTGATTTATCCGCATCAAAACAAAAATAAGAATATATAACCTTGCAGCTGTCCCCATATTAAAACAAGTTAATTTTCTTGCCATCTTGCCTCCTTAGTGATCTTGTGACATGAGTTTTGCATCTAATACACTGCTACTTCTAGAGAAAAAGTAACACAAACTCCTGTCTAGCATTATGCTGTGTCTTGAAACCATTGTGGCAGAGAGAAGAGATTAGAGATGCAGAATGGAGTTCTGCCTCCAGGGGCCTGCTGGCTTGGTTTAAGGTACCCTTCAGTAGGCTCAGGTCAAAGACAATTGTCAGAGATTAGATATCTGAGGTTCACAACAGTATTGTAGGTAGGGGAGAAAGATATTTTTCCACAGTTTAGACGTAAAAATATTGATATGTAGGACCACAATTAATACTTTTCCAAGATATGGTATCCTCTAAGGCATGCATGATTTTAAGCTATTTGCCATTTGCTGGCCTGAGTCCAGGAAATTATACTCAGATTAGCACTTCAACATGTGAGTGGAGTGTAAGAATGTTTATAGATATGCTTAAAAGGTATCTTCAGCTTAGCAGTTACTTTAAGAATGTATTTAAATGCCTTTTTGAAATAGGTTGTTTGTTTAGGCTGTTTGTTTTATAGCACTTGTATTTTGCCTATTGAAAGTCATGCACTTCCTAAACCTTTGTCTGCTTTTAATTTTATTTTCACTGATTATTCTCTCTACTGAAAAGCAATGCCTTCTTAAACTGGATGTGCCATGGCTTGAAGACACCATGTCATAAATATGACCTAGGTGTGCTGGATTATTGACATGGCATGGATTACAAATTCATAGCACAGATAATGGTAGTTTCATATATAAAGTACCTTGAAATTCATGTTCATCCAGAAACTTGGGGAGACTATGATTTGGAACCATTTCATGTGGAGCAACACAAGGAAGAAAAAACTGAAAATGTGACAAAAGCTTCCTGAGACTTGAGACTGACCGTGTTTCAGAAATTAACTGTGGTAAAGTTCTTGCACAAAAGTTATAGTTCCTCTTGAATTCTACCTGCTCCAAAACTCTAGTAATTGTCTGTGAGAAGAATCATGAAATAGGAGTTCTGAAACAGTGAGACATGGGCTCTCTATGAGCTAATTCAAGCTGGGTGTTAAGGTGGAGCCAGACTATCTTCTAGCTTCATAGCTGTTAAGAAGGAACATAGATGTGCAGGATGGTTCCTGTCTGTACTTCCTGCCAAGAGGAATAATTGGGCTTTTTGCAGATTTAAATACCACCAGTGCCATTTAGTCTTTTCTTATGAATGCAGTGGGAATCGTGGCTTCAGCAAAACTACTTGGAAAGACTTCTCTTTTGTAGTTCAACCCTGTGTTAAGGAACAGTTCCAGCTTCTAGAAGCTGCCCTCAATTTCTTGAAGCATTTATAGTCTAAAGATAATATTATTAGAATAAGTAGCTTGCAGAGAGCTCTTTCTTCTGCTTGTGGATACACTGAGGCAGTTATTTCTAGATATGATAAATTTTCAGATAGGTACCCTAGATATCTGATTTTTCTTTTCATTCTTGAAATTTATTATTTGCACCTTGATGAAAAAATAGGATACATCCGATTTTGTCAGGTATTATACAAGAAGCAGTGGATTTGCTACTGAAGTACAGTTGTTTTCTCTCAGCTTTTCTACATTTATATACTACTGCATCATTATTTTCTCTGGTGGCATCTCTACTTGCTGAGTTTGTAATAGAGAATCTTGGAAAACGATTCATAGAGAATTGGACTTGGACCTCTATATGAAGACGTGTCTGCCTCAGCTGCACTAGTGCTTGTTTTGAGCACAAGCTCTGACTCAATAAGCGCTTTTCAGCAGTTTGAGGAAGAACAAGGGTATTCAGAATGGTATCGATTGCAATTTTTCATTGCACGTGCTGCTGGGCAGGTATTTTCAGTTATCAATATCAAATATCTAAATATTTTAGTGATATTTAGAAAATTAATTCCTTAGGCTTATTTTAAAAATAATTCCTGTAGGCCTCTTTGAAATACCAGTCTCTTCTAAACATATCTTTATTCTGCTAAAATACTTAATTCTACATTACCCATGCACAAAGTCTTAGCTGTGTAACAATTGATGAGATTTTACTGTTGACTTAGAAGAAGCTAAGATTTCATCTGCATAGTCTAAGTGTAGATATATACTTCTACCTAGTTTACGTATGCTGTGTACTTCTTTATATTTGTAAGAACAGTAACAGTTTTTGAACAATATGCCTAAATTCATATACAAAAGTTAAATGCCTAATGATGCCTTGGTTTCTGGTTGTTAAGCCACTACAGCCAAAGTGATGGGCTTAAAGATTTGGTGGTGCTTAGCTCTTCAGAAAATTGAGTCACTTTCATTTTAGGTCTAAATATGAGAAACTGGATTTCAACACTCAAGACCAAAAATGTGGTCAGTATCTATATTGGGTTTGTGTGGTGGCGTTTTGGTAGCGGGGGAGGGGTCATGGGGTCGGTCCTGTGAGAAGCTGCTAGAGGGTCCCCCGGCTCCAAGTCAGACCCACCGCTGGCCAAGGCTGACCCCATCAGCTACGGTGGTATTGCCTCTGCGAGAACTTACTCAAAAAGGGGAACCTGCAGCAGAGAGTGGAGTGGGATGTGAGAGAAACACCTCTGCAGATACCATGGTCAGTGAAGAAGGAGGGAGAGGAAGTGCGCTGGAGGAGGTGATGCCCCTGCAGCCGCTGGTGCGGGCTGTCCCCCTGAAGCTCATGGAGCTGAGTGCTGGAGCAGATGCCCACCTGCAGCCCATGGAGGACCCCATGCCCCCAAAGATGGCCGTGACTCCATGGGAAAGCCTGTGCTGAAGCAGCCTGTGCCTGGAGGACTGCAGGCTGCGAGAAGGACCAATGCTGGAGAAGTTCATGGACAACAGTCTGCCATGGGAGGGACCCCACGGGAGAGCAGGGGAAGAGTGAGGAGTCCTCCACCCTGAGGAGGAAGGAATAGCAGAGACAAGGTGTGGCGAGCTGACCCGAACTCCCATTCTCTGTTCCCTTGTGCTGCTGTGGGGTGGAGGTAGAGAATTTGGGAGTGGAGTTGAGTCCAGGAAGGAGGGAGGGCTGGGGGAAAGGTGTTCTAAAGTCTGGTTTTACTTCTCGTTATACTGTTTTGATTTTATTGGTAGTAAATTAAATTGGTTTTGTTTTTTCCCCAAGTTGAGTCTGTTTTTTGCCCGTGACCATAATCAGTGAGTGGTTCTTCCCTGTCCTTGTCTCAACCCACGAGCTTTTCTTTATATTTTCTCCTTCCCATCCCACCAGGGCCAAAGAAGTGAGTGAGCAGCCTTGTGGTGGTTTGTTGCCAGCTGGGCTTAAACCATGTCAGTGTTTTTCAAAATGGTAAATCCCAAAGCTTCTACTTTTTTAAAAAATGACCAAATATGAAATTGTTCTTAGTATGAACACTCATAAAATTTACTCTCTGTTGCAGACTGAAGTCAGTTTCACTGGGGTAAGGCCAAAGATCTATTGCAGAAAAGATGATACAGGATGCAATAAAACTGGGAAATTGATTATTTCCAGAAACTGTCATCTTGCAGTTTCATGGATGCTAGCTCTATGAGAGCCTGTAAAAAGTTCAATGGAACCAAGTATGTAATTTTCATGATGCATTATAATTTGTTTTCACAAAGTTTGTGTCAGATCAGAATTGTGCTTTTGTAGTTCTCACGTATAGTATTATGGGGTAAATAGAAAGATGCATTAGGATTAAAAAGTTTCCATTTGCTATATTGTCATGCAAAATGTAATCTACACTGTAGTGGCCTTCAGGTCATTGCCATTTTTGTGATTTTCAAAGATATACCATGTTACTTACCTGTGTTTTATTATCAAAGAATAAATGACAATCCACTGGAAAACTGGGAACTGTTATCCCATTTTAAAGCCTGGGTACTGAAATAGAGGACATGACATATAGCAAACTGTCATTTTTTCAAGATCTGCTCTTCTGCTGATATTTACTTTCACTAATGTATCAGGTGCTAATTTTGCCTGCCCTCACCACCTTGCCTTGCTTACACATCCATATTCTCTGATTCCTTTGTTATTAATTTCATAATTTTATACTTTTTTTTAATAGGTATCAGTGACATCTGAACGGGATGACAGTATTCAATTGGTGGTGATACAGTTATATACAAAAGAAAGATCATTTATGCTGTGATATAATTGCACAAACAACTCATAATTACTGTCTTTGCAATTCTCAGTAATTACCTTCTGATTTTAAGTTTAATTCTTAACTGTGTCTCCCATAAGTTTTCTGTGGTTTTGGTACTCTTTGTTATTTATCCTGGATATTCAAGCAATTCCAAAATGCCCAATTCCAATTGGCTTTCAAAGTGCAATTACAATATTGCTTATTCTGTCTCCCAGATCACAGCTAGAGAATTTACCATATATTACTAAAGTACTCTAATAATGTAATTTATTTAGTAATATCATGTTGGTTAAAATTTAGTTAGTGCACTAAACCAAAGTTACCGAGAGAGCAATCTATTCATGTTATTTGTTTTTTTTCAGATATTTCAGTTCGTGGGAACTTCCTGCTCCATTTAAGCTCTATGTTTTGTGAAACCTCTCCTACCTCTGTGATGCCAAATCCTGCCAAGGTAATATGTTCAGAAAACACACAACAAAATATAAAACAATTTCCTTATAGAATCTCTCAAAATATTTATGTTGTTTTCTTATTAATATACTTGTGGTTGATGATTTTACACACTGGTATATTTGTGTCTTTGGTTCTTTTCCTTTGTGTTGTAAGACACACCCTATTCATAAATACATGAAATAGGATGAACTGACTGGCAGCATTACTGGTAGTCAAGACTTGAAGAATCCAAAGTTTCAACAAATCACAATATTTTCCAAATTTAGTGTTTTATTTACATTGTGGTGCCTGTAAATATGACTGTTAAGCATGTACCTGTATCAAGCCTTACAAATGGAAATATAGGTTCTGAGGAAATGTATAGTAAACACCTATCCTCTTTGCTTTTCAAAAATGTGTTGTGGGTGTGACTCAAAGTACCACAGAGGAAGCTGCAAAGGCATACAAAATTATGAAGATACTTTTTCCAATACACCAAAAGACAGAATTGGAAATCTCCACTCAAGTAAATGATCAAAGAACAAAATGGTTGTGACATAAAATATAAAGTGCACTTTGGTTTTGTACTTACAGCAGATGAACTGTAAGTAATTCCAACCTAAAACCTCTCTGATGTGTCTCAAATTTTAATATTGGCAGAAGTGATGTGGGTAGAACATATTGATATATTTGAGAGTTGCAAGTAACAAGGACACAGTAGTATTGACCCCAAGAAGTTAAAGGTCTTGCAACTTTATGGAAATTGATTAAGACAACTCTGCAAGAAATGAAAGCAGATCGTAAAGTGTCTGCGTCTGCTTTTGCTGCTCTCTCTCTCCAACCGCAAACGAAAGGGAAAAGCGGGGAGAAAAACATAATGCAGCAAGAGAGAGTTTTTGGAGCTTGTCCGCCTGCTCCTGTGCTCTTGACTTCTGCTCCACTCCCTGGGACTGCCGATATTAATCAGCCATCTCACAGTTCCCAAGCCTCCCTAACTGTACGATTAAAGGAAACTCTACAGAATCAGGGAGTTAGCAAAAATCCGCCTATGAGAAAACAGCCCCCAGATACCACTGTTCAACATGAACAAATTATACCTAGCATATACCCTGATTCAAATAATGCAAACAAGGACTTGGCTACTCTAATAATAGAACAAAAAGAGACATTGTTAGAATTGTTAAAGGAAATGAGGAAAAGAGACAGGGGTAAAGGTGGGCAGCCATTGACGAGAAAGTCATATGAGAAAGCAGCAACTGCGATCATAGAGAGTATGGATTCTTTTGCTAAAGTTGTGGGCAATGGGGAAGAAAAATCCCCCAGGGACAAAATGCAAGAACTGATTGACCTGTGTGTACAAAAGGGGGAATTAATGCCCGATGAGGGGAAAGGGTCTGAAGGGAGATACGAGGATAGATACAAAGGAATGCAATGGCTAACAGACCTGCCCTCACGAAACACGGAACCAGCCCAGGCAGGACCCCCACCACCACCACCCAGCAATCCATCTTTTTCGCCGGGACAGCGCTGGCGCGGGATGATCGAGCAAGCCACTATAGAAGGAGTCATACTGCCACCCACTATCAGCTCATTTCCCGTGTTCACTGAACCAGGAGGGAAACGACAATGGGCGCCTCTGGACTGGAAAACAGTTCGAGAACTGCAAAAGGCCATCATGCAATATGGAATAGACAATAAGTACGTACAACAAATGATACAACAATTTTTCAAGGCACAAACCTTAGTGCCAGCAGATATAAAGGTTTTGGTGGAGATGTTCTTCGAACCAACTCAGAGGTTGCTGTTTCACGATCGGTGGAGGCAGAAAGCAGAGGAAGCCCAGGTGAGAAATTTAGATGCTGGGGCACAAAATCCACTTGCGTTTGTCAGTGTTGATATGTTAGTCGGCACGGGACAGTTTGCTACTGGTCCCGTTCAGGCTGCATTAAGACCAGAGGTTTTACAATTGGCACAACAACTAGCTCTGGAAGCTATTTCAGAGGTGCTGCAAGTGGGTAAGCCGGTTCCACCCTATTCTCAAATCATACAAGGGGAAGAGGAACCGTACATGAAATTCCTTGACCGTTTGAAAGCTGCTGTCGATGCGTCACCCACTTTAACCCCTGAAGCGAAAGCTGCAGTCAGAAATGACTTAGCTATTCAAAACGCGAATGTGAAATGCAGGCAAATCATTGCATCGCTTCCACGTACAGCTACGTTAGTGGATATTACAGAGGCTTGTAATCGCTTGCCTCTGATACAGGAACAAGAAAAAGCTAAAATACATGCTGAAGCTCACGCTGCTGCACTCGCGGTAGCATTGCGACCGATGGTGTGACAGGGGAAGGGAGACTACGGTCCACACAAAGACCCCCCCGCGTGTCATCGGTGCGGTCAACCAGGGCATTTGAGACGCGCGTGCCCCCAACGTATAACAACACAGCCTCGATCTGTGCCGACACAGACTAACAGCAGCCGATCCAACTTTCCTGGAGTCTGTGAGAGGTGTGACAAGTTCGGACACAAGGCCAGCGACTGTCGGTCAAAGTTTAAGAAAGACGGAACACCATTAACATTCAGCAATCAGGGAAACGGGATAACGAGCGCCAAGATGAGGGGCGCCAAGACATCAAGTGCCTCTCAGACGGGGGTGATGGAGTACCCGGTTGTCTCTTAAAACTTAAGGCAGCCACCAAAGGAAGCGCAGGAGTCGACCTGGCCGTTGCCGCTGACACGACAATAACTGATGACAAAGTTCATGTTGTTCCATTGAATGCTACTGGGCCTTTGGGTCTTGGACTAAGTGCATTGCTTTTGGGACGCTCTTCTGTTTCTAAACAAGGAATATTCGTCTTGCCTGGAGTTATTGATGCTGACTTCACAGGAACTATTTCGATTATGGTGAAAGTGTTTGTTCCTCCTGTAACCATTATGGCTGGGACCCGAATTGCTCAATTAGTGCCCTTCAGGGCTAGCGTCCCCTGTGTCAGAGACGCCGAACGAGGGGGTGGGGGATTTGGATCTACTGACACCCCATTCGTGGCCTTCACAGAAATAATTGGATCTGCCAAACCCGTTCGTCAATTCAATCTATATGGACCTTTGGGAAAATCTCTGCTCGGTAAACGCATGCTCCTCGACACAGGGTCTGATGTGACCATAGTTCCAAAGGAAGAGTGGTTCGAGGGCTGGGAATTACAAAATGTCAGCACCGTGGTAACAGGTATTGGAGGCCAGAGTTCCACACAAATTAGCGTAAATTTCATAACGATTGAGGACTGTGAAGACAAGAGGACGGCACATGTAAGGCCTTATGTTTTGAATACTACTGTGTGGCTTTTGGGTCGGGACGCTTTGGCGCAATGGGGGGTTAGATTGACCACGCATTTTTAGAAGCGGCCATTGACAAGCGACCAACCCTAAAATTAAAATGGCTAACGGACAGACCCATTTGGGTTGATCAATGGCCGCTGGTAACAGAAAAGGTCGCTGTTTTAGAGCAACTCGTGGCTGAACAGATGGAAGCAGGACATTTGGTCCCTTCCACAAGCCCGTGGAACACTCCCGTATTTACCATCTTGAAAAAGTCGGGTAAGTGGCGTTTGCTGCAGGACTTGCGTGCAGTGAACAAAGTAATACAAGATATGGGATCCCTACAACCTGGTATTCCAACCCCTACTATGCTCCCCAGAGACTGGCCTTTAATTGTTGTTGACCTTAAAGACTGTTTTTTTACAATTCCATTACACCCAGATGACTGCGAGAAATTTGCTTTTACCGTCCCGACCGTAAATCGGCATGCGCCGGCTAAGAGGTATCACTGGGTCGTTTTGCCACAAGGCATGAAAAATTCACCGACTATATGTCAATGGTTTGTTGACATCGCTCTCGAGCCATTTCGCAAGAAATGGAAGGAGGCTCTGATATATCATTACATGGACGACCTGCTAGTCTGTGCACAACAACTTTCACCTGAACAAGTGTTAGCTGACCTGACGTTATACCTTGGGGCATTTGGTTTAGTCATAGCCCCGGAAAAGGTTCAGCTGACAGCACCCTGGAAATATCTGGGTTTGCAGGTTGCGGAAGCCTCTGTACGCCCCCAAAAGCTATCGCTACACAAAGACATACGAAATGTACATGATGTACAAAAACTTGTCAGAGACCTGCAGTGGATCTGGCCTTATTGTGGTATCACCAATACAGACTTACAACCACTGTTGGACTTATTGTGGGGCAGCAATAGCCTAACTTCTGTACTACATCTAAGTGCGCCCGGGCAGCAAGCCTTGACAGCAATTGAGCAGAAAATCACATCATCTATGTCTGGCAGATATATCCCTGATTTGCCCATAAATTTGTATGTATATAACTCAGACAAGGAAGTTGCGGGAATTCTGGGTCAGTGGGATGAGCAACAAAAACAAAACCCATTGGTAATACTAGAATGGATATTCTTGCCTGCTAGCATGTCAAAAATGGTAGTCACTAGAATTGAAGCTCTGGGGATGTGCATTCAAAAAGCAGGGGTAAGGGCGATACAAATTTCAGGGAGGCAAATGGACAAAATCATTTTACCTGTGTCGCTTGATATTGTGAGTAATGCCATGACGAAAAATGACTGCCTTGCAGTAGCTCTGCTGGACTTCAAGGGGGAAGTGGATAATCACTACCCCCCTCACCCATTATTTAAAACAATGTTAACAATGGAACCGCACTCTATCTGCAGCAATAAGCCGCTGGAAGCCATTACCGTTTTTACTGATGCTAGCAGCAAGACAGGTAAAGCAGGATTTGTATATTTACAGGATGGATCCTGGAAATCCGAAGTCATTCTGTCAGAGGGGTCAGTACAAGTGCTCGAGCTATTAGCCGTATGCTCTGTTTTTAAAAAGTGGGATAAAACACCTGTCAACATTATTTCGGATTCTCAATATGTCATGGGGATAGTCAAACGTATACATAGGTCCCTACCAAAAACTGTAAACAATAAGCAGCTGTTTATGACACTTTTAAAATTATGGATGTTACTAGAAAAACGGACAGACTTATTTTTTATCAATCATGTTCGTAGCCATGCAACGCTGCCGGGATTCATTGTGGAAGGTAATGCGCGCGCGGATCAACTGGTAGTAGCCAATGCAAACATCTATTTTAATACACCCAAACCTGATTTGTTTGGACAAGCACTGCTATCCCATAAATTTTATCATCAGTCGGCAAAAGCGCTGAGTAAACAATTTAATCTTCCATTGCAGCAAACCAGAGCTATTCTTGCTGCTTGCCCAGACTGTGCGAATATTCCAAACTTACAACCACAGGGGGTGAACCCCCGGGGATTATCACCATTGCAAATTTGGCAAACAGATGTTACGGAATATCCCAGTTTTGGGAGATATAAATTTATTCATGTATCTATTGACACATATTCGAACCTTATGTGGGCTACTGTTCATATATCAACCAATGCTAAAGCCGTAATTAAGCACCTTTTGGCAGCATTTGCTGCCATGGGAGCGCCAACAGAAATTAAAACAGACAATGGCCCGGGATATCACGCACAGTCATTAGAAACATTTTTACAGATGTGGGGGGTAGCTCATAATTTTGGCGTACCCCACAATTCCACTGGTCAAGCTATTGTTGAATGTGCACATCGGACCTTAAAGGTTCGTTTAAACATTTTAAAAATGGGGGAAGATATGCGGCACTGTACTCCCCAAGAGTTAATAAGTAAAGCACTGTATGTTTTGAATTGGCTACAGCCACGTGGTACTGAGGATCAGATCCCAATTAATAGGCATATGTGTGGGAACAAAAATGTTGATAAAAATCAGCCGCAAGTTTCAGTATTCGATCCGGTTTTACAGCAGTGGCAAGGACCTTGCAAATTATTTACGTGGGGAAGAGGGTATGCTTGTGTTTCCACAGGTAACGAACAACCCCATTGGATACTGGCGAAATGGGTCAAGCCGTGGATTGAGCGACCAGATGCCACAGACAACTCAGAAGAGCAAGAGCAAGAGGCAGCGGAGACGTCAGCAGGTCCTGAAGCCCTAGATAGACCGACTAGACAAATCACGATGGAGACCGGCAGTCAATGTGGAGATTAAGAATGCGTGTAAAAAACATGGAGTATGATATCGTTTTTGGATATGTATTTTAGTGCAAGTGGGTAGAAAAGAGAGTTAATCATCCAAAAAAAAAAAAAAAAAATTTTTTTTTAAACATTGTAACATTGTAACAGACATTCAACTAATCAACTAACCTACTAACCTATAACTAATTGTATAGAGAATAAGCAGTTTAGAATAAGTGCTTTAGAGAATAAGCAAATATATATATGGTTTAATGTTAATCAGCACTCAGTGAAACATTACTCATAGAAGCCGAGTGTGGAAGTAGTTTTAAGATACCTGATATGTAGTCATTCATTCATTAAAAAAAAAAAAAAATATATATATATATTTTTTTTTTTTTGCTAACAGTTAGTTAAAACTGAAATTAGAAGTAAGGTCATAGACTCAGTTAACAATCTAGAAATAGGGTGATGGGAGAGTCCATTTTTCATTAATAACCTCGGGGCAAGATTATGCTTATGTTTTCACAGGTGCAAGCCCCTGATGGACTTCCGTTTGATTTCTACGACCATCATCACCCGAAGCATCATAGATGGTGCGGCAATACGAATTCCACCTCAGCCAAAAACTAATGCGTAGGTCATCTTAGCTAACGTAACAGATTAAAATTCTCAGTGCATTACAGCCGCATCACAAAGCCCATGAACGAATTGATAAGATAACTATGACTTGTGCAGTGCGCCTGGCCAGTGAGTGCATGCGTCATAGGTTTTCAATTGAGGTGGATTTTGGCACCCGCTGGCCACGTGTGCTAAAATCCATTCCTCTGAAAATGTATAAATACCGGGATTTTCCGAAGAGCATCAGGCTGGTGTGCAGCAAAACCATAGTTGCCTCCGTAGGGACACCCACATAAAACTGACACCTACTGATTGCTGGGCTAAGTTTGCGGAACAAGACAGCAATATGCTATCAAAAAAAAAAAAAAAAAAAAAAGCGAGAGAGGGGGAGATGTAGGGTTCAGTTATATGGAAGTTAGTTATTGGACCTGAAAATAGCTCATGGTCACAAGATTGTTCCAGGCGCCTTTAGAAGGCCTTGAACAGAATAAATAAGAAGATAGAAGAAGAAAGATCCCAATTAGGAAAACACAGGTGCACATTCCACGATAAAGGGAACTTGGCACAAACAACCTCAATTCAGGGGCTTATCTTGACCAATTGGACTAAGACAAGTCTTGTATGCTCTAATTAACACAACCAATTATGTCTTGTGTTTGTGCGCGTGGACAGTACCGATGTAACCAATCACCGCTTATGCTTGTGCGTGTGGACAACAAGTGCTTGCATGTAGTAGCCAATCAAAGTCTCTCAACAACTTAGAGAATTGTATAAAAATTATTAGCTAAGCTCAATAAACTGGCGACTTTAATCATCACATTGGTGTTCCGTCGTCCGGGCCCCGCACGGATTAATCCCTAAACCCTACAGGATATGTCAAGCTCTGAATGTATATGTGAACCAAAAAGAACCTTTTAGTTTAGAAGAAAGTGAATATGCCAGCCTCTGGATAATATCCTCGGCTAGAAGTTATATTTTTGCCTTAACCGAAAAGAAAAAGATGAAGAGACCCCCACGTGAACAGTGGGACCCGACTAACCAACCCTCCCCACCCCCATATGTCCAGGCTCCAAATCCCCCGCCATCCCCGAATCCATCACCCCCTCCATCCCCACCCCGAATATATCCTCAATTACCCACTCACCCGACCCCTTCTGCCCCGGTAAAAACAGAGGGGATGAAAAATCGAAGTAGGACTCGGAGAGTCCAGGAAGCGACACATTTATTGCCCCTAAGAGAAGTTGCCATGAGGGGAAATCAAGGTGGAGTGGGATTTGTATCGGTACCCATAAATTCTGGGGACGTCCGAGAATTTAAGAAGGAAATGGGAAGTTTACTTGAGGACCCTCTAAGGGTCTCTGAAAGACTAGATCAAGTTTTAGACCCTAGTGTTTACACCTGGGATGAAATTCAGGCTATCTTAAGAATACTCTTCACATCTGAAGAAAGGGATATGATTAGGAGATCAGGGATGAGACACTAGGACCAAAGACATCAACATAGGCCCCAGGAAGATGTGAAATAGCCCCTACAGAGACCAAGTTGGAACTGTCAGGTTGCAGGAGATAGACAGAGTGTGAGTGATTTGAGAGACATGGTGATTTGGGGAGTGCGGGAAACGGTTCCCGGAGGTCAGGATGTAAATGGAGCCTTTGGTGAGTGTCAGAGGGGAGATGAAGCTCCGACTGACTAGTTGGAAAGATTGGAGAGAGGTTTGCAGTTGTGTTCTGGAGTTGACCCTGGTGCAGCCATGGGTCAAGCCCTGCTGAGGACACGGTTTGTGGCTGGATCGTAAGTGGACATAAGAAAGAAATTAGAGAAGTTAGAAGACTGGCAGGACAGAGAGTTGGACGAGTTGTTGAGAGAGACTCAGGGGGTGTATGTACGTGGAGATGAAGAAAGCCGATTGGACCGGAAAGTAGAGGAGCAGCAGTTGAACGCTACTGTTGTGAGAAGAGAGGGCACTTGAAGCAGAGTTGTGGAAGGAAACAGTAGGATGAACAGATGTTTGGAAGTGAATGGGGGAGTCAGGGGCTCTGCTTATTGGGGACTGGAACATCTATGGAGCCCCGAGTGGAATTGAGGTTGAGTCCCCAAAGGGAGGGAGTGGAGTTTTTAGTGGATGCAGGGCTGAGGGATCCACCGTTCAGGGGCTGCCCTCCAGTTACACCCTTGCTGGGAACACCATGAATATTGTGCGTGCAAAAGGGAAACATTTTGAGGTGCTTGGTGATTTGCTCTGGCTCCCTGGGGCGGAATACGGTTTGTTAAGAGGGGATTTGATTTTGAAATTGAACTTGAGCGTTCAAAATCAAAAAGAGGAGTCCGGCTCCGTGCGGTCACGGCGGAGCCGGCGCTGCAGCGGCAGCGGACAAGGTCCTTTGTTGCAGCAGCAGCAGCAGCAGCGGCGGCAGCGGCGGGGACAGCACCCCTCCTCCCCCCCCGGCAGCGGCCGCCGCCTCTCCTCGCGCCGCGGGGCTATAATTGAAGTCAACTATATAAACAACCAAAGAGAGTGGGGCTTTCTGTGCGACTGCTGTATCGCTATCGATGAAAACAATTAAGATGGACTGTGCTACCACGTGGGTTCACAGAGTCACCAAATCTATTTGGACAAACTTTAGAGAAAATTTTACAAGATTTCATTTCTACCCAGAGAAGTTATTACAATATGTGGATGATCAATTAATAGCAGGAGAAACTAAAGAAGGAACCCAAGAAACCACTATGAAATTGTTAAACCCCCACAAACTAAAAAGGAAATTCGACAAATATTGGGATTACTAAGATATTGTAGACCATGGCTTGAAAGCTACAGTGAAAAGGTGAAATTAACTAATAACCAACTTAAATGGTCTATAGAAGATGATCAGAAATTAGAGGGAATAAAAAGGGCATTAATACAGGCACCTGTATTAAGCTTCACAGATAAAAAAAAAAAAAAAGAGCTTTTTTTTTTTGTGTGTGTGTGTGTGTGTGAATAGTCCTTGCTCAAAACTGGGCAGGAATTAAGAAACCCGTGAGGTATTGTTCTAAGTTACTTGATCCAGTAAATAGAGAATAGCCTATTTGTCTCCAAGCTTTAGTCACTACAGCGTTATTAATGGAAAAAGTTAGAAAGATTACCTTTAGTACCCCTTTGAAGGTGTATACTCCACATAATGTCAGAAGTGTTTACAACAGAAAGTAGAAAAATGGCTAACAGATCGCCGGATCCTAAAATATGAAGCAATATTAATTGACTCCCCTAATTTAGAACTGAGATTAACCTCGGCTCAGAGTCCAGCACATTTTGTTTGAAAAACCATCAGAGAAATTGCAACATAACTGCTTAGAGGTAATTGAGACCCAGACTAAAGTGAGACAATAATTAATAAGGACCTAAAACCTGTGAAATCAGGACCTCTAAGCCCATCATGGTCAGCTCAGGCTTGTGAGCTGTATGCCCTATAAAAGGCCCTAGAATTAATTAATTAAAAAAAAAAAAAGGGGGGACGACTATATTTTCAAATTACAAAAATACATATGGAGTAGTTCACACTTTTGGAAAAATTTGGAAAGAAAAAGGTTTAATTAATACTCAGGGGAGGAATCTTATACATCAGGAATTAATAGCAAAAATTTTAAGAGCATTAAGAAAACCAAAGGAGATAACAATAGTACACATGAGAGAACATCAAAAGAAATTAAATTACCGAATCAGAGGGAATAATTTGTGAAATAGAGAGACCCAGGAAGCAGCCCTGAGGACTCAGATCACCAAAAGTAACATAGTAATTTTCTTTGTGTTCCTATATAATGGTTCTAAGGGTAAAATATGTTGCTCTGCTGTAAAGCCTCTGTGCCAAGGAATTGTGTTTTGCCTCTGAATATTTAAGGTTGCCAATAAACTATTCTTGTTGGCAGGTTAATAAGAATATAAACACTATACAGTCCTGTGTTAATACCTAATTGTGTTTATAGGCAAAATTAAAAGACTTTACTAGCTATCTAAAAAGTAATACTCATTTCAAGTTGTTAAAAATGTATAACTATTTCAAACTAATTACTTCTTACTTGATTTGGAAAAGGACTGTAAGCGATTAGGGTGAAAACCAATTCATATGGCTGTTATAAGTTGTCTCACAGGTATTTCTAACAGCATCTTTTTCAAATACTTTGGTAGTTGTTGTAGTACATATCTTGAAAATATTTCATTAAATTTATTAACTTAAGAAAGACAAATGAAAATTTATATATACACAAGGCTGCTTAACTTGTCAGTAATGAATGTGAGAGTGTCTATTGAAGAGTTACTTATGGAATATGACATATAGAATGCTAATATGCAGAAATATACTGAACCCTAGTAAACATTCATAACATTTTAAAAATCAGTTGACAAGCAGCCACAGGAAAGAGGAAAACGGCTTATAGACCTTTTGAGAAAATACAAGTTGATTTCACTGAATTACCCAAGTGTCCTGGTTTCAGCTGGGATAGAGTTAACTGTCTTCCTAGTAGCTGATACAGTGCTGTGTTTTGAGTTCAGTATGCGAAGAATGTTGATGGCGCTGATGTTTTCAGTTGTTGCTCAGTGGTGTTTGGACTGTAGTCGGGGATTTTTCAGCTTCTCGTACCCGGCCGGCGAGAGGGCTGGAGGAGCGCGGGAGGTTGGCGGGGGATGCGGCTGGGGCGGGTGGCCCGGACTGGCCGACGGGGTGTTACGTGCCATGGGACGTCCCATCTAGTATAGGAACTGGGAAGTGGGGGGGGGAATCGCCACTTGGGAACTGGCTGGGTGTTGGTCGGCAGGTGGTGGGCAATTGCCCTGCGCATAATTTGTGCATTCCAATCCTTTTATTACTACTGTTGTCATTTTATTAGTGTTATCATTATCATTATTAGTTTCTTCTCTTCTGTTCTATTAAACCGTTCTTATCTCAATCCAGGAGTTTTACTTTTTTTTCTGATTTTCTCCCCCATCCCACTGGATGGGGGGGAGTGAGTGAGCGGCTGCGTAATGCTTAATTACTGGCTGGGGTTAAACCACGACAGTCCATTTTGACACACAACGTGAGGCGCGAAGTGTTGAGACAACAACAAACCTGACCAGAGCTTGTTAAAACAAATTTGTTACCAATCCAACACCCTAAGGTTAAAGATGCATCTATCCATGCATACATAACTACCTTAACAACGGTCATGAGAAACAACTGCCAGAAAGGAATAATAGAGCAAACACTCCCCTTGGGATTTCCTGTTCATAAAATTAAGCGTAGGAACCACGTGCTGATAAAAACGTGAAAAAAAAACCCAACAAAAAAAAACAACCCCAAAAACCAAAAGAAAAAACCCCAAAACATCTCTAAATCCCAGCTGGGAAGGTCCGTTTCTTGTTCTTTTGACTACAGATACAGCCATCCGGACGACGGAAAAGGGGATGAACCCATGCTACTCAGGTTAAAGGACGAATCCACACTTCTCATTGGGAAGTAACTAACAACTCAGAGGACTTGAAAGTTACTTTAAAGAGAAAGAACCGATAAGTAAACCTGTGATCATCAACTGTGTAAATCTAGATTGTAATTGCTATCCATTTGTATAAGTGTATAGTGTGTCAGGGAAAGTGGTGGAGCCATTGCCGTTACGGGTATTCCCCCAGAGGAGTTTGTCAGGAGTGACACAATCAGGAAAAACAATTGACTAACAAGGCCTTACGCCTAGGAGTTTTAATAGGAAAAATTGAGAAGGATTCCACTGAGTGGTGGGAAATATTTGTAAAAGGAATACATCCCGAATGATATTGTTATCATTCAACGAATCTTGCCCTAACATAACAATAATAACTGACATAATTGTAGAAAAACAGTCGTGAGAGTGAGTTGCTACTTGTGGGAAGTGAAAAGATAAAAATTGGAGTGCTTACAAAATAAAACAGGCCAAACAGCCTAACAAGTGCTCCCCTGAAGAATACATTTGCTGCTGAGAAGATGGTACACCCCGTTGCTCGAAGCAACCGAGTAGACGGAAAAGGCAGAAATGTACTGCTGTGGGGACTGTTGATGACGAGCTGCCTTAAATATAAAGCTACAGACCCATATAGTAAGCGCTACCAAGTTGAAAACACCCTAACATTTCCCACTGACCCAACCTCGCTCCACAATGACCTAAAGGATTTAAAAATTAAAGACATAAAAAGGCAAGGATCTTAGGGTATAAAAGAGACACCTTACGATGATATATTAAGTTGAAAAAATAATACCCACGATGGTCCATGGATACCACCACTGTTCCCTAGACGTTGAAATCAAGCTCTAATGTCTTTGCTTTATGTAATTTTAAGCCTTAGAAATGTAAAATTATTAGTTTTGGTATGGATGGGTGCGAGCGGCGGAGGAAAGCACAGAAGACTACTCAATATGAGTGATAGAAGTGATTCAACTTTATTTGCAGGGATAGCTCATATTTATACAGCTTACGATAATTATGCCTACTAGTCCTATTATGATTAGTACATTGCTAATGTTTATTCATTACTAAAACAGACCCACTTGTGTTTTGCAGCTATGGATGTTCTGCAACTTTCTCATGGGAACTTTCTCAAAGTTGTCTTTGAAACTGCCAAGGTCACAGTGTCCATATCTTTCTCCTGATATCAGCAAGACCAGCAGTTTTGGCCGAGGCCTAGTCTTGCTACCCACGCTAACATTCCTTTACACACCACTCTGCTCGCACAACTTTTCCATAGACCCGTGTCCTTTCTCATTAAGCCAATTCCCAACAATTCCCCCTTTTTCTTTTTGTGCGAGTAGAGCTTGGTTGGTCAGCTTTGAGACTCCTCTCATCATGTACTCATACGCAATCCTGACTATTACACAGACCAATATCCACATACCTAACCATCGTAAGGCTTCCTTAATCAATGACATTAGCCATGGTGTTATCCTGCCGAATATTGACTGTAACACCCCATCAAACCAACTAGTTTCTTGCTGGATCTTTTGTGTATGTTTCTTCAGCCAATCTATTTGTTTGTATATAGTTTGAGAATGATCACTTAAATTAAAGCAACACATCCCATCAACATCTTCACACTCGTGTCCTTGTGCCAACAACAGAAAATCAATAGCTGCTCTATTTTGTAAAATTTTAACACCTGCTGTATTGCCCTTTGCAAAGATCTGTGAACACAATTAATTAAGCACAGTAAAAACAACATTATACCTAAAGAAGACCTGAAACATATTCAGGAGGCATAGCACTAACAGCACACTGGCTTGCGCATCCCAAGGATATTCAGAATTCTCAAAAGCTGTTGTAATTAGTCGGAAGGAGAAAAGGGAGGTGAACGGACGGGGGGAAGTATCCCCCCATAATTTCCCCATGGATTGCGTGTAATTACCAATAAAATCCGACAGAAGGTGCCCAAAGTATGGAAATGTTATCACTGCCTCATACAGATACCAGCTTAACCTCATGACCAGTGATGTAATCATTTCATAAGTCGACATTGCCCAGTACAGCAAAATGATAATCCCAATCACTCTTCCAGAGATGAGATACGCAACTACAGGCAATACATAGAGCATATAAGAGCTTACAAAACGCCACCATGTAAACAAATGAAACAACATTGTGACTAACATCTATTTATCCAAGAAATGCATTTGGCAAAGTTGTTTCAACACGCTCTGGACAGATCTGTCGTTATCTCAACCCTTCTGCCCCACGTTGGGCGCCAAAAAAGGACTGTCGTGGTTTCAGCCCAGCCGGTAACAAAGGACCACGCAGCCGCTCGCTCACTCCTCCGCCCCCCTCCGGTGGGATGGGGAGGAGACAGAGGAGAGAAAAGAAAAAGAAACTGGAACCTCGAGGGTTGAGATAAAGGCAGTTTACTGGAACAAACACAAAGAAAAAATTACAACAACAACAACGGCACTAATGAAAAAAAGTATACAAAAAGAGTGATGCACAGTGCAACTGCTCACCAACCGGGACCCGACGCTCCGCCAATTCCCCCACCGAAAACAGAGGCCACCCCCACCCCCACCCCCCCCCCATCACCCCCCCCCCCCCCCGCCCGCTCCCCATTTATATACTGAGCATGATGTCACAGGGTATGGAATAGCTCCTTGGCTAGTTCAGGTCAGCTGCCCCGGCTATGCCCCCACATCCCAGGTTCCTGTAAAAATTAACTCTATCCTAGCTGAACCCAGGACATGCCCTTTGCAAAGATCTATGAACACAATTGATTAAACACAGTAAAAACAACATTATACCTAATAAAATACATAAGCACACAAAAAAAGGTTTGATTAATAGCTTTAGCTAGTGACACCCAAACATTCTTACTGTCCCATGGCGTTAACCGATGTGGATCAATCACCGGTGTCACTGTCATGCTGCTTACTACAGTCAGTGTGTTCCATATCAATCTCAGCATAAGGTTTCAAATTTATGGGTAAATCAGGAACGTATCTGCCAGACATGGAGGATGTGATTTTTTGCCCAATTGCTGTCAAGGCTTGTCGTCCCGGTGCACTTAGTTGTCTTGTAGAAGTTAAGCTATCGCTGCCCCGCAATAAATCCAGCAGCGGCTGTAAGTCTGTATTTGTAATACCACAACAAGGTCGAAGCCACTGTAGGTCTCCGTTTAAATCTTTCTCCCTCTTTTTGTTTTTGAGCAATCCAGGCTTGCTTAATAACTTGGGATGCCATTTTCCTTAACAAGCTGAACAAGGTAAAACTACTACAATAGCTAAAATCACAGTAACTACAGTAATGCCCATAATTCTTTGAGCCAACCTGTTACCCCTAATGACCCAGACCATGAGGACTATGAGGAAAATGAACCATCCATACATTCTTGTGCCATCTTGCTCCACAAACTCAGCCCAGCAATCGGTAGGTGCCAGCTTTCCGTGGGCGTCCCCACAGAGGCAACGACGGCCTCACCGTACACCAGCCCGATGCTCTTCGGAAAATCCCGGTATTTATACATTTGCAGAGGAACGGGTTTTAGCACACATGGCCAGCGGGTGCCAAAATTCCGCCTCGGTTGCAATCTATGACGCATGCGCTCGCTGGCCAGTCGCGCTGCACGAGTCATAGCCATCTTGTCTATTGGTTCGTGGGCTTTACGATACAGTTGCGATGCACAGAGAATCTTGACCTGTTATGTTAGCCAAGGTGACCTATACATTAGTTTTCGGCTGAGGTAGTATTCATATTGCCACATCATCTATGATGCTCCAGATGATGATGGTCGTGCAAATCGAACAGGAGTCCATCGTGGGCCTGTATCTGTGGAAACACAATCAACCTCGTTCCCAGGTTATTAATGGAAATAGACCTTGCCCCTGATTTTGGCTTTAACTAACTTTTACATTTACCCCACACTGTCTTCCCGTAATCACACTATGTTTAATCAAATTATGCTTAACACACTTTTTACCTAAAGCAAGTTCTATATACAAGAAGGCACGCTCTTCTAAAAACCTGTCTGAAGGACTCAGTGTCCGCTAGTAATACTCTATTAGTTAGAATCTGTCGGATCAGTGGCTTCAGCACCCGCCGGTGCCGTGTCAGTTGCCATTGGGACAATTCCGGGTCCAGCATCAGTGCGAAGCCATGGCTTGACCCACTTAGCTGGGATCTCCCAGTAAGTTTTACTTCTGCTGATCCGCACCATTTCCCGGATTCTGGGTCCTTATACATTACCATGATTCCTGTACTTTGTTGCGTCCTTTCTGCCTGTAAAAGAACATGATGTACTACCATTGGTGGGTCTTTGTGATCACCTGTCAATCTAAGATAATTTAGCACAAATAAGGCTTTGGCCAATCGTTCCTCTGGAAGTAAGCCCTGGGTTCCCCCCTTTTGTTTTTGCAGCATGTTCTTTAGGGTTTGGTTGGCCTATTCGACAATAGCCTGTCCTGTGGGAAGATGTAGAATACCGGTACCATGGTAAATTCTCCACAAATTACAAAAACGAGCAAATCGTGTAGAACCATAGGCTGGGCCGTTGTCCATCTTAATTTCTTTAGGCACACCCAGTACTGCAAAAGAAGCGTGAAGATGTCATTCAATATGTAAGGCCTTTTCTCCAGTTCGTGCTGTGGCCCACATGGCAGCAGGATAGGTATCAATACACACATGCACAGAACGCTTTGCACCAAACCACATGACATGGGTGACATCCATTTGCCACAACTGCAATGGCAAAAGACCTCGTCGGTTAACCCCACAGCCCAAGCCCAGCCCTTCCTTTTGACAATCAGGGCATGCTTTAACGATACCTTGGGCATCAGTAAGTGGTAAGTCAAATTGCTTTGTTAACATCCTAGCGGGTTGGTGCAAGAACGCATGTGATTGCCGTGCTTTGTTGAAAACGATTCCCTGAAGGAGGCTCCTATGCCACTGCAACCCAGTGGTCAGTTCTGTCATTTCCCGTTTCTCATCTGCACAGTGTTCTCATACCCAAGAGTTCTACCAGAGGGGTCATATCGCCATTAGTGATACCGCAAAGATTCCGCACCCACTGGATATCTCTCACAAGCTTCTGGACATCATGTAACATTGAAATTTCTCATGTTATTTGAACCTTCTGAGGTTTAACACTGCTTACATCTATGTGCCACCCCAAATACTTCCAAGGTGCTGCCTTTTGCACCTTTTCAGGAGTGATTATTACTCCGCGATGGCTTAAGATGTCCTGCAATTGAGTTAAAATTTCATCCTGTGGCAAGTTACTGAGGAAACTGCTTTCTTACAGGCTCTGATGCCCAGGCCACATACACCTGACACATCGTGGGGGAATTGCGCATTCATTGCGGTAACACGACCCAATGGTATCTCTTATAGGGTTCTGCCTTGTTAATCGATGGTACCGAAAAGGCGAATCGTTCAGTGCCATCTGGGTGCAATCTTTTAGATCTATAATTAACAAATTCCATTCTTCTGGAAGCATAACTGGAGACGGCAAACCTGGCTGCAGGGCTCCCATACTGTCCATCACCGCATTCACAGCTCTGAGATCATGTAACAGTCTCCATTTCCCACTTTTCTTGGGAATGGTAAATATTGATGTATTTCATGGACTAGTAGAAGGAACAACATGTCCCGCTCTCAAGTGGTCCTCAACTGACTCTTGTATTTTTAGCAGCCTTTCAGAATTTAGCAGCTACTGATTAATCCAAACAGGCTCATATGTTTTCCAGCTAATTTTCAGGATTGGCTGCCCCTCAGTGACCGCTCCTAAAAAGGATGGGTCACTAACATTGCCTTCATTTGGCTCAATAAATCACGGCCTATGAGGCCAAACAATTCAGTTGGGGTAGTCATGATATACGGACACATCGTAACGTGTTCACCGTCGGGGAACACAAATGGGTAATCGGTAGCTGACTTACTAAGGTGGCTTGTGTGCCCCCTATGCCTGCAATATCAAAATTTGGATTGATCAATGGCCACGATGGAGGCCAAATGCATCGTGAAATAATCGTAACATCAGCTCCTGTATTGAATTTCATCGATTTCTTGACGATAACTCCGTCAGGCCCTTCCAATTGCACTACCTTTTCTGGTTTACCTCTTGTTGTGTCCATAGCAAAGTATACCTGTGGTTTCCCTGTGGAGCCGAATCCACCATCTACACGTTGTACTTCACCTGGGTTCGGAACACACAACCTGAATGGAACTGAATGTGCTATTCTGGTACCTTTAGGAATAGAAACAGGAGGGATTACAACATGAATCATAACTTTCACAGTCCCACAATAATCTGCATCAATAAACCCTGGGACTACCAGAATTCCTCCTAGAGCTGTTGAAGATCACCCCATTAAAAATGCACTAAGTCCAAACCCCAATGGTCCCTTTATGTTGGATGTGTACTGCGGTTTCCACGTCCACTCCGGAGCTTCCTGCAGTGGCGGATCTGGTGGTTGCGAGGCTGCCTGAGGGCTGGCAGCCCAAGCCCCTTGCATTCGTGTCATCGTGCGAGGGGCCTTCGCGGTCGGTGTGAATTTTCCCTGCTTCCTGTATTCTTGGTGGTATGGTTATCTTTCTTACACTTGTTGCAGCACTTAACTGTTAGCAGTAACTGTACATTTGCTCCTAATGTGACCACGTTTGCCACAGTTAAAACACTTGACCAAGGGTGTCTTACTGGCCTTGTGCTTCTTTGTAGCTCCTTGGAGAGCTGTGGCAACATAGGCTACTTTCTGTGAGTCCTCTGATCGATCTATGTATTCTATTATATCAACGACATCTGCATTTTTCGGCAAATTACACAATGCTTTGCGTGTCTTTTCAGTAGCATTTTCAAAAGCGAGTATTTTGAACATGTTTTCTTTCATGCTCTCGTTCATGTCAGGGTGGTCATAGATTGCCCTATGCAGTCTATTAATAAACTGTGCAAAAGCTTCGTTATACTCCTGTTTCACCTGGGTAAAAGCATGGCTGCGCATATTGTCTGGTATGGTAAGAAAAGCTTGATACGCCAAGATCTCTGATAGATGATGAACCTCAGTGACACACTGTAACTGAGCGTTCCCTGATGCGAAGGGTCCAGTACCCATCGGCGTCTGCGTGGTTACTCCCCATAGGGGATCTGTTTGTTGTCGTGGTGTTGCTTGTTCCCTATCGCAGAACGTCTCCCACTGCCGGAAAAACACTAACATTTGGGCGGGTGTCAAAACCAACTGTGCTAGCTGTTTAATATCTTGAGGTATCAGCGTATCAGCAGAAAGAAATGAATTGCAGTATTTGGTGAGTTAACGCAGATTTGATTCCGTACTGACTTACAGCATTCCTTAATTTCTCAATGACCTTCCAGTCAAACGCCTCCCATTTTTTCTGTCCATTTGATGCAATAACTGGGAATGCTTGGAGCATAGTCCCTTCTATAATGGCATCTTTTATTACACCCCTCCAATGTCTCTGCCTTTCTTCTGCAGCGGATATTACAAGCGGCTCCGTGTCTATTGCGGGTGCGGTTGGTTTCCCCGTCTCTTTTCCGCATTTCCTTTAACAATTCTAACATTGTCTCTTTTTGTTCTATTATTAGAGTAGCCAAATCCTTGTTTGCATTATTTGAATCAGTGTATATGCTAGGTATAATTTGTTCATGTTGAAGGGTGGTATCTGAGGGCTGTTTTCTCGTAGGCGGATTTTTACTCGCTCCCTGATTCTGCAGGGTTTCCTTTAATCGTACGGTTAGGGAGGCTTGGGAACTGTCGGATGGCTGATTAATATCGGCAGTCCCAGGGAGTGGAGCAGAAGTCAAGGGCACAGGAGCAGGCGAACAAGCTCCAAAAACTCTCTCTCGCTGCATTATGTTTTTCTCCCTGCTTTTCCCTTTCACTTGCGGTTGGAGAGAGAGAGCAGCAAAAGCAGACGCAGACGCTTTATGATCTGCTTTCATTTCTTGCAGAGTTGTCTTAATCAATTTCCATAAAGTTGCAAGACCTTTAACTTCTTTAGACCCATCACTAATTTCATCCCATAGGGAGGTTCCGACAGCTTCCCAGGTACTAAGCTCAAAAGCTGTACCCACACTCATTAAAAGGTTTTTCTCCTTGCTCCATTGTAGAAGCCACTTTAAATCCCGAAACTTGCTTAATGCAATTTACCCCCCGCTTTTCTAAAAAGCACTGTAATAATTTTAGGGCTACCTTTAGATCCATTGCCGGCCGGCTTCTTGCTGCTCCTTGATTAAGGCACCTCGATTAAAAAGTCTTTGCAGCCTTTTTCCAGTAGCCCTCACTGACAGCGAACCCCTTTTGGACAGTCCAGGCACGAGAGTTAACACACCAACCAAGACGATCAGCGTTCGGTTAATCTTTTGCCCCCCGGTCGCTGCTACCGGTGCTTCTCAGTGTCCGCCGCTCCTATTCCCCTTTCTTTGGTCCCTGTTCGGGTGCCATTTGCGAGCGGCAGAAGAATGCACATAAGTCGACTCAATATGAGTGATAGAAGTGATTCAACTTTATTTGCACGGATAGCTCATATTTATACAGTTTGTGATAATTATGCCTACTAGTCCTAATATGATTGGTACATTGCTAATGTTTATTCATTACTAAAACACACCTACTTGTGGTTCGCAGCTATGCATGTTCCGTAACTTTCTCATGGGAACTTCTTCAAAAGTTGCTTATGAAACTATGCCAAGGTCACACCGTCCTTATTTTTCTCCTGATATCAGCAAGGCCAGCTATTTTCGGCCAAGACCTAATCTTGCTGCCCAGGCTGACATTCTTTCACACATAACTCTGCTCGCACAACTTTTCTATAGACCCATGTCCTTTTTCATCAAGCCAATTCCCAACAGATACTGTCCTGGTTTCAGCTGGGATAGAGTTAATTGTCCTCCTAGTAGTTGGTATAAGAATAATGTTGATAACACACTGATGTTTTCAGTTGTTGCTAAGTAATGTTTAGTCTAAAGTCAAGGATTTTTCAGCTTCTCATGCCCAGCCAGCAAGAAGGCTGGAGGGGCACAAGAAGTTGGGAGGGGACACAGCCAGGGCTGCTGACCCAAACTGGCCAACTGGGTATTCCATAGCATGTGACATCATGTCTAGTATATAAACTGGGGGGAGTTAGGGTGGGGAGAATCGCCGCTCAGGGACTAACTGGGCAGCGGTTGGTGGGTGGTGAGCAATTGCATTGTGCATTACTTGTATATTCCAATCCTTTTATTATTACTTTTGTTATTTTATTATTGTTATTATTATCATTATTAGTTTCTTCTTTTCTGTTCTACTAAACTGTTCTTATCTCAACCCATGAGTTTTACTTTTTTTTTCTGTTTCTCTCCCCCATCCCACTGGGTGGGGGGAGTGAGTGAGTGGATGCATGGTGCGTAGTTTCTGGCTGGGATTAAACCATGACAAGCAGTTTTCATCTTGAGGCAGTCCTTGAATCCCAGGGCTGTCACAGGCCATAATCTGTGACTCTTCATGATTTCCTAGCCATTAGGGAGATCTCTGGTTACTGGCTTTCTTATCAGGCAAAATACAATGAAAAAACCTAACCCATTCCTTCAAAGAATGGCATGCAGGACTTGAAATAAACAAGTTTTTTAAAGTGAGAGGCCAGCTAAAACTACATCCAGAAATCTGAAATACAGAGCTTTGTGTATGCAGCCTGTGTGCATGAAAGAAATGTTCTAAGTCTTTTCTGTAATTACATGAGAGTAACTTTATTTTGATCTTCTCTCCACAGAAAACCGCCTGTTAAATGATGATCTGAAATATGCTTATTGCTATACATGGGTGAGTAGACAGCTGAGCTTGATGCGTTGAACAAAGGCAGGAGAAGGAAAAACTTTACTGTATCGCTGTACTGATGAACTTTTTCTTGCTTGAATAACTTCGAAATTTTGGTATGTACTAATTAGATAAGAAAACCTTGAGCTTTGTCAATGGTATGTGTTAAAGGCGCCAACAAAAAGGAGGCCTCAGGCCTGATGTGCGTCAACAGACAAGAAGCCTAGGGCCCTGATGATAAGCTTTGAGTTCTGCTGAGTTTTTGTAATTAAAACTTGCCAAGGCCAGCTAACTAGGAAAAAGAGATGACCCACACTGCACATGACCAAAGGGTGGACACTATGTAAATGATAATATGAATATGCATATGACTGGAACAATATAAATTTTGCTTGCTGTAGGTAATGGTGTGCACAATAGGTGGAGCAATCCCCCGTGCACCCAGCACTGCAATAAAGAATGCCTGCTTTCTAAAACTCCACAATCGAGTCTTAGAGAGTTTCTCTGACCGGCTTTTTTGGTAACAATTTGGCGACTCAGATGGGATTCTGACTGAACATCGAGAGCTCCGTGGGATCTCTGGACCTCCAGCCAGCACTGAGGCTTTCTCAGGGAGAACCTCTGATCCCCAGACCTGAAGATTTCTAGGCAAGTCCCCTGGAAAGGTGAGAAGACATTCTTTCTTTTTTTCCATTGGGGTTAGTTTCCCCAGGTGTTGGGGGTTAGAATCCCCTGACTGACTCATCAGACGGTGCGTAAAGCCCGCAGAGGTTGGACTAAAGTTGCCAGCAGGGTTAGAGTCCCCGATTCAAGAAAAAGGAGGTTCGAGTCCTCCCAGTAATACTGTTGTGGTTGTGAATGTTATAACTGTGCTTAGTTATCGGAACTTGGTTATTGGAAATATGGAATTGTTTTGTTTGCGTGGATCATCTAAGGGAGGTATTTTGAAAAAGTCACATTTGGGATGTATTTTGAGACATTGGAAGCAGATTGCCAGACCCCTGGGTAGGGTCCCGACAAGGGAAAATTTGATTAATATTGTAATCAATGGTGGCCACTGTATAAACTGGATGATGGGGAAAGTGGCCTATGAATGGTATGTTAAATTATAACACATTTCAATTAATGTTATTCTTGAGGAGAGAAGGAAAGTGGGATGAAGTCTTGTATGCGGATATGTTCTTTACTTTGAGGAGACATCTGGAGTGGCAAAAGGAATGTGGTATAAATCTTGCACCTAGTGATCCCCTCATTGTAGCTTTGGAAAAGGAGAAGGGTGAGTGTTAAATTTCCCTGAGCAGAACTAGCAGAACAGGCTAGGAAGAAAAGAAAAAATTGAAACTGGGACTAAAACAATGTAGGAGACTGAGACGTTTGTCAGACAGGGCTCTGAAATTTAATAGAAGCCATTAGGGCATGTGGAGAACTAGGGGTAAATTGGTAAATTGGACTAAAAGTGTAAGAATGCAGGCAGAGACCTGACAAGCGTCCCAGTGATTTTCGGGGGACTCAGACAAGCTCTGCTAACAAAATTTTAATGATGCTGTCCTGGTTTCAGCTGGGATAGAGTTAACTGTCTTCCTAGTAGCTGGTACAGTGCTATGTTTTGAGTTCAGTATGAGAAGAATGTTGATAACACTGATGTTTTCAGTTGTTGCTCAGTAGTGTTTAGACTATAGTCAAGGATTTTTCAGCTTCTCATGCCCAGCCAGCGAGAAAGCTGGAGGGGCACAAGAAGTTGGCACAGGACGCAGCCAGAGCACCTGACCCAAACTGGCCAACAGGGTATTCCATACCATGTGACATCCCATCTAGTATAGGAACTGGGGAGTGGGGGCAGGGAATCGCCGCTCAGGGACTAGCTGGGTGTCAGTCAGCAGGTGCTGAGCAATTGCCCTGTGCATCATTTGTACATTCCAATCCTTTCATTATTGCTGTTGTCATTTTATTAGTGTTATCATTATCATTATTAGTTTCTTCTTTTCTGTTCTATTAAACTGTTCTTATCTCAACCCATGAGTTTTACTTCTTTTCCCGATTTTCTCCCCCATCCCACTGAGTGGGGGGGAGTGAATGAGCGGCTCTGTGGTGCTTAGTTGCTGGCTGGGGTTAAACCACGACAGATGCACTCACAATTAGTGTCTTTGTGGGTCGAATGGCCCCTGATTTAGAGAAATAATTTGAGCGTTGCTGTGTTTATATATGATGAGCTCAAAGAAAAGCAGAAAACAGCAGAAACACAAACAAAGAAAAGAAAGAAAGAAAAAAAAGAAAAAGAGGAGCAAAGCAACAAGAGGCTGATTTACTGGCAGCTGCTTTTGCAAGGAATTTACAAGTGAGATAAGGATTAGGAATGTTAAAAGAAAGAGGAATCAAGTGTGGCTGTGGCTGTGCTGAGAGAAGCGTTTGAAGTAAGCAGTGGGAGAGGACTGACAGGGACCAGAGGAACCTCTCCCCCAGTGGAACCTCTAGTTAAACCAAAGCTGGGAGATGAGGAAATAGAATTTTTAGTTGACACTGGGGCTACATATTCTGTCTTAAATACACTAGAAGGAAATTTAAGTAACAAAAGTATAAATGTCATTGGTGCGACAGGGATGCATGAGACCTGGCCATTTTTCAAATCCCTGAAATTTAAACTTGGAAAACAACGGGTTACTCACCAGTTTTTATATTTGCGAAGTTCTCCGAAAACTTTACTCGGTAGAGATTTACTTGAAAAGGTAGAAGCTGAAATCAGATTCAAGGATGGGGAAGCTGAAATTTTAATCCCAGAATCTAAATATGTCAAAGCCGTAGCCTTGTTGTTACAAGATACAAATCCCAAAAGGGACAAGATACCTCGAGAAATAGAAGATGCAGTGATTCCCATCGCTTGGCCAGGAGAAGTTCCAGGAAGGTCTAAGAGAGCGGAACCAGTACGAAATTATTTAAAACCAGGGTCATCACCGGTAAGAATTAAACAATACCCTTTAAAATTAGAAGTGAAAACTGGCTTGGTACCAATAGTTCAAAAATTCTTGAAATAAAAGTTGCTAATAGAATGTGAGTCAAAATACAATACACCTATCTTACCAGTAAAGAAAGCTAGTGGAAAAGATTACTGTTTAGTCCAGGATCTTAGAGCAATAAATCAGATAGTACAAGATATACATCCAGTAGTTGCAAACCTGTATACATTACTAACTACCCTTACCAGTGAACAAAGCTGGTTTACGGTTTTAGATCTGAAAGATGCCTTTTTCTGCATCCCTTTGGACTCTAAAAGTCAGGAGCTTTTTGCTTTTGGGTGGGAAAATCCTGAAACAGGGCAAAAGACACAATATACTTGGACAGTTCTACCACAAGGCTTCAAGAATAGGCCCAACTATTTTTGGAAATCAGCTGGCGAAGGAATTAGAGATTTGGAGAAAAGAAAATGGACAAAGAACTGTATTACAATATGTAGATGACATCTTAATTGCAACAGAAACTCGGGAAATTACTGTGTATGTACGACATATGGTAGCCATGGTTTTAGAACAAAAAGGGGGGCATTGGTTGTCCCCCAGCCGTATGCTGAAATACCAGTTGGTACTATTAGAACAAGATGACATTGATCTCAAGACCACTTCAGTTGTAAATCCAGCAGTATTCCTTTCCACTGATCAAGTGGAGAGTTCACCAGAACATGATTGCTTACAAACAGTAGAGGAAATATATGCTAGCTGTCCAGATCTTAAAGACGTTCCATTGGAAAATCCAGACTGGGAGTTATATACTGATGGCAGCAGTTTTGTTCGTGATGGGAAGAGACTGTCAGGATACGCTGTGATGACCTTAGATGGCATAGTAGAGGCATGAGCCTTATCTCCCAAAACATCAGCCCAAAAGGCAGAACTAATAGCCTTAACCGGAGCATTGGAACTGAGTGAAGGGAGAAAGGTTAATATTTGGACAGATTCTAAGTATGCTTTTGGAGTTGTACACGCCCATGGAGCCATCTGGAAAGAGAGAGGACTACTATCAGCACAAGGAACTGAAATCAAACATGCTGCACAAATACAAGAACTATTACAGAGCATCCAAAAACCGATGGCAGTTGCAATAATGCATTGCAAAGCCCACCAAATAGGAAAAAAACCCCACCAGAAATACATAAACAATTGGCAGATAAAGCTGCCAAAGAGGCTGCAGAAACAGGCATCATGGCATTATTACCAGAAAAAGAAATAACTTTACCAGAAACACCACCTAAATATGATAGTAAAGATGTTAAATTAATAAAAGCCTTACAGGCACAGGAACAAACAGATGGGTGGGCTGTTACACCCACAGGACAAATAGTGATCCCACCCTCACTAATGAGAGAAATTGCTAAACGAGAACATAATAAAGTACATTGGGGAACTGAAAATTTAGTAAAACATCTTCAAAAGATAGTTGTAAGGTGAACAATGACAGAAATTATCTGATCCATCATGGGAAAATGTGAATGTTGTTGTAAAAGCAACCCAAATACTAGCAATAAATTGATTTTTGGGGGTACAAAAGGAGGAAATTCCCCAGGAGACTATTGGCAAATTGATTTTACAGAATTACCTAGAAAAGGGGGATACAGATACATCCTTGTTCTAGTTGATACTTTTACTGGATGGCCAGAGGCTTTTCCCTGTCACACCAGTAAGGCTAGAGAAGTAACTAAAATCTTGTTAAAAGAAATTATCCTGAGGTTCGATGTTCCCTTAGGAATGTCCTCAGGCAGAGGACCACATTTTGTTGCTGAAGTTATAAAACAATTGAGTAAAAACTTAGCCATAACGTGGGATCTCCATACTCCTTATAGGCCACAATCAAGTGGAAAGGTAGAAAGAATGAACTATACACTTAAATTGCAGATTGGGAAAATATGTCAGGAAACATCAATGACTTGGATACAAGCACTACCTTTAGCGCTGTTAAGAATCAGAATACAACCTCGTGGTAAAACCAGTTTGAGCCCCTACGAGCTACTTTATGGAAGGCCTTACCAGGCCCCACATATACCAGGAACAATCCGCATTAAAGGGCAAATGGACTTGAATAATTACTTAATGTCCTTGGGAAAGACTTTACAGGAATTGCGGAAGTACGTGACAACAAGCAGGCCCTTGGAACTGGATACACCAGCCCATCCATTTCAACCTGGAGACTGGGTCTACATCAAGTCGCGGAATTCAGAGCTGCTGACTGAGAAGTGGAAGGGACCATTCCAGGTACTCCTGACTACTTATACAGCTGTCAAGGTCCAAGGGAAAGACCTGTGGATTCATTACTCCAGGATTAAGAGGGCTCCAACCTCATGGACAGTTGAACAAGAGTCTCCCCTTAAGCTGAAATTGAAAAAGTTATGACTGATTTTTATGTTTTGCTTGTAACAATTATGGTAGCAATGAGTCAAGTGTGCCAGATATCATCTTGGGATCAGAAACTCCACTTAATCTTAACACAGAATATAACTCGAATACTCTGCAAAAGTGATTGTTGGATTTGTACCCAAATGCCAACCTCCGGACAAAGCCAAGTCCTACCCTTGATAGGAGTGCCACTGCCAATAAATGTATCATTATTTAACAATCCACAATATGGTAAGGGACATCCAGACAATGCATGGTGGCCAAGCCTCTCTGGAAAAAGACAAGAAGGAAAGTTACAAGTTACCATGATAAAAGATAATCTAAATTCCACTGTATGCTTATATGGGCCAGGTAATGACTCTCTGAGTACCCACACCCTTAAGTCTGGAGATGATGGGTGTGATCGTTACACTGCTAGACAAAATGACAAAACTTTTGCAGGATGTTTCCCAGGATGTAACAGGACCAGATCATATTGGAGGCCCACACTAAGTCATATAGACACATCAAATCACTTTGGCCTCCAAGTCCTGGAAGAAGTGGTTGGTACTGGTTATGCGGAATACATGCTTGAAAAGTACTACCTCCCAATTGGCAAGGAGCATGCACATTAGGAGCCATAGTCCCCAATATAACAATAATTGACAAATTGCATGAACAGAGCGGATGGGTGAAAACTCTTCTCAAATGAACCAGGAGGGTTCATAATCCCCTTATAGATCATCCCAAGAAATTCCACAGTTTTGCCAGATGGTTTATCCCATAGCTTGGATTTAGTGAATTGAAAAAGGCAATAGTAAACATATCAGCTGTAATAGAGGACATTGAAAACAGAACCACTGATGCCATACAGGCATTACAAATTGAAATATCTAGTTTGTCTCATGTAGTGATGCAAAATCGAATGTCTCTTGACTTACTACTGGCTTCACAGGGAGGTGTCTGTACAATAGTTAATACAAGCTGCTGTATGTATGTGAATCAAAGCGGCAGAACTTCTACCGATCTAGCAGAAATTTAGGAACAAACAAAAGATCTTACATCAGGTTATGAAGGATGATACGTCCTGGGGATTTGAGGAGTTCTGGCACAAACTTACCTCATGGCTACCTAATTGGACTTGGTTGAAAAATCTATTCATTATTGCAATAATTGTGATCTGTGTATACATCTTAGCCTGTGTAATGATTCAATGTTGTAGCTGTTGTAGTCGAATGTACATGAAAATTAAGTTTGGGTATTGAGGCTTTGGATTTGTAAGTCCAAAGTCTCAGTAAAAGGGGGGGAGTTGATTCCTTGAACAAAGGCATAAGAAGGAAAAACTTTACTGTATCGCTGTACTGACAATCTTTTTGCTTGCTTGAATAACTTCGAAATTTTGGTATGTACTAATTAGATAAGAAAAACCTTGAGCTTTGTCAATGGTATGCGCTAAAGGCGCCAACAGACAGGAGGCCTCGGGCCTGATGTGCGTCAACAGACAAGAAGCCTTGGGCCCTGATGATAAGCTTTGAGTTCTGCTGAGGTTTTGTAATTAAAACTTACCAAGGCCAGCTAACTAGGAGAAAGACATGACCCACACTGCGCGTGACCAAAGGGTGGACACTATGTATGAATATCTATGACTGGAATAATATAAATTTTGCTTGCTGTAGGTAATGGTGTGCACGATAGGTGGAGGGATCCCCCGTGCACCCAGTGCTGCAATAAAGAACGCCTGCTTTCTAAAACTCCAAAATCAAGTCTTAGAGAATTTCTTTGACTGGCTTTTTCGGTAACAACTGGAGCTACTATAATATTCTGATTCCCTAACTAAGGCACCATGTAATACTAAACAAGTGGATGAGAATAATTAAAACTAAAATTAGACATATCAAAATTTTCCATGAGTACATATCCATTGTACATTTTTATCCATCTATACATCTTTCTGTCTGAAATATCTAAAAGAGAAAAACTGCATTTCGCTAATGCTAGCAACAGAAGAAATAACATGAATATTTTAATTTAACTTAAATACATCTATATTTCAGTTTTACAAATGACTATGTTCTGAGAAGCAATTTAGTTGAGAAGTAAGTACAAAGTGATCTTTTTGAAAAAGTTTTAACACTCAATTTTGTTCTAAAGTGCTTGTTAAATAGAAGTGAAATGTAATTATTTTAGTATGCTATTCTAGTCCTGTAAATTGAGTTATTTTTATGAAGTTTAGATTTCTCAATAATTAGTCACATACATCCATGTTGGAAATTTTCCAGGGCCCCATTCCTCATTGCTTAACCATAAACTCTGGTTAAAACCATGAAAAATGATATAAGTATTATTGGTACTAGAATCTCTTACTGAACTGCACATTAATGTGATTAAGTGCATTGATGCCATTTTCAAATGTTTAACTAAAATGGACCAATTTTTCTTTAGGTTTATTTTTATTTCAGTCTTACTGGGACTGAGCAGATTTGTTGCTCTGAATAATTGCATGGAATTCAGCATTTAGGTTCTAATCCAAAACCTTCATTAGACAAAGCCTTTCCATTTCCTTCAATGGGCTTTATGTTAGACCCTTAAATATCAAATCAGATGTCATTTTTAGAATTCAGGCCTGCAAACAGTTATACACATGCTTAACATTATATATAAATAGCCTTATTGGCTTCCATGGGGCTGTTCATGTATCTAAGTGACATACTTTGAAAATTCCTACTCATGGAGCATGTATCATTTATAGACATTACGTAAATTCAATATCTAAAAAGCTGCTCCTCCAAAACTATTATGGCATTGCCAAGTACCAAAACAAATAAGAATTTCAAGGGCATACTGATTTTTTTTTACTCATCTTTTCTGGTTTTGATTTTAAAAATTCAGTAAGTATTTAATTTTTTATGGAAATGTCTCTATGAGTTTGTTAGAATAGTTACTTTAAAACTTAATTAAAAAACCCCCACCTTTTAAAACAAGCCTTTCACGTTAGAAAGAAATGTACCTGGCTCTACCCTTTACTGAAAATCCTTTTGATAGCATATTTCCATACATTCTGTATGGTATGTCTAAATATTTTGATGGTTTTAATATTTAGTACCTTCTATGAAAACTGGTTTGCTGCTAGGTGATTGTGCAAGTGAGATTTGATAAATGATCATATATTAACATTATGGTTGAAACAATAGACAAAGGGTAACCAGGGAGATAATTACAAAGTCTAGTCAAGTGATTAACTAGTAATTATTCATAAGTTTTTCAGTTCTTTGCTCTTATGACTAGATGTTCCTGTACGCTAGATGAGAACAACTGACCACATGTGATTGAAACTGCGTTAAGCTTCAAGATCAAAGAACAAGGACAAGAACAAAGACTTCAAGGACAGCCAACAAGAACTTCAAATGGGTCGGTGGTTGCAAAAGCAGCCCTTCGACTCAAATGGATCCTTCATTGCGCATGACCGGATGTAGGCAGTACTAAGATAATCAGTTGCAATCATTTTTATGTATATGTATACTAATCTGATTAATATGCAATTAGTTACTCCATATAACCTGTTTGTGCTAAAGCTGTGCACGCTAGGTGGAATTATCCCCCGTGTATCCAGCACTGTGATAAAGAATGCCTGCTTTCTAAAACTCCAAAAGGAGTCTTAGAGAGTTTCTTCGACTGGCTTTTCAGTACTGCTTTGACCTGACCATCTTGCTCAACACTGTTCTGTTACCTCAAAGGTTGCACTTTCCAAATTAGGAAATGAATTGTGTTACTGAAATCCAGAATAAAACTCCTTAACAGCAATGAGAAGTTAAGAAGCAGGTACTCCTTTATTGCAGCGCTGGGCACACGGGGGATCGCTCCACCTATCATGTGCACCTGTCTAGTCTAACTGTGCAGGTAAAATACACACCTGTTACATATATCCACTAAATTTCTAGAAAATGTTATACATAATCATTAACTTTCCGATAAATCATTAGCATATGTAAATGTCTCTTCATGCAGGCCCAGTGACGGTCTCTGGTGGTCTTCAGGAGCCCTCTGGTGGTCTTCCATAGTCTTCCTCACTTTGTCCAATAGTTGACCTCTCTTAGGTGATTCTGTGCAGTACGATTCTCACTGTCATCTATATTAGTTTACATAAAAATGCATACTATGTCTATTCTTAAATGTAACCTTTCTAGTAACACCATCTTATTAATATTCTTATGTTAAAACAATCATTGGTTAATCTCACTTAACTCTACTGACTGGAATCCTCGATTAGATCGAGGTGGGAAGGGTAAGGGGTTTCCAAGCAGCAAACTGGTGTCCATAATGGTTTCCTTAGTTTCTTAAAACAAAACACTACAAATCAACAAATCTTTGTCAAAGTTTCTGTGGTTAACTGATTTTAGACAATACTTGAATTCTTATGGTTATACATAGTACATTTTCTAAAGTTCCTATGACTACATTTCAAACTTAACACTCCCATACCTATGCTTCACAATTCTCTACTTCTTAATCAAACCAAACTCTTTTATGTGATTAAATTTTTATTTCTTTACCAGAATATTTGCAACAATTGCTTGATAGAATGTCTGTACCATACTGCTACACTATTTTGTATCTGCATGCAAATAGTAATATATATCTGATGTCTCAATTTTTAAATACATTATTTATCTCTTTTTTTAACTTACAGTGATGGAGAGATTTACGATGATATTGGTAATGGTATGTTAACACCCCAGTTAAGGTACATAGAGCTGGTTTCCATCTGTGTTGTACCTCTATGCTGTCCCAGTACACAGGCTATGAAAAACAAAAACTGGGAGAGCAAAAAAGACTTCTCTTATTCAGGAGCTTTAGAGCATATTTCTGCTGTTACTGCAGGCTCTGGACTGCAGGAATGCAGCTCATCTCCTGTGCATTCCTGTGTAAAAGGTTTATATTCTCAATCCACATAATTGCAGATCCTTTGGCTATTCCTCCCACAGTGGTAACAAAACCCTCCTCTATGTGCAATCTTTTTGCATAATCCACCTCAGCTGTGAAGATCAGTGCTTTAGTAAGGGGAAGGAAATTCAGTGGAGGAACCTAGATTCACTGTGTGAATTAGATTAGCCCTTACCACTACATTACTTCATGACAGTAGGTGTAAGCTTGTGTGTGTATGCACGTGTGTGTGTGTGTGTATTTTATGTCAAATGAGACAACTTCTGAGGAAACTAATGGACCCATGAAAGGGTACCCTTATGATTTCTGTACAGCAGCCCCAGACCATCCTACATGGAAAGGCTTTTACATGTAGCTTCACTAGAGTGAAACACTCAAATGCTAGGAGGTGCAAGAAATGAGTTTGTATTTGCACAGCCTCAGTTCTGCCTCCTTGTTTGGATGCATCTTTAAATTCGTGTGCAGTCTATAATTACATGATGGCTCAGTATTTTTTTCCCACAGGATCCCCGCCTCATTTAATGCTGGATGATAGTTAACAGAAAAGGTAGTTGTTCAGCCCTGTTCATTCAGTTTCTGGCCATGTTACCGAAAATTCGGAGTAAAGAACTTATCAACACCAATTTAGTGTAGATAAGCAGACACTTCTTTATTGACGGCCGGGTGCGCGGGTGAGTCCTCTCATGAACCACGCATACCGAACACCAAAATCATACACCTTATATTAAACTTATTCATTCATATTCATTAGATTTCCAATAAATGTTATACATATCCATTAGATTTCTGAGAAGTCATTAGCCTACTTTAACATATGTTAATGTCCCTTACACACGCGCATTGAAGGTCTCTGGTGGTCTTCTAGAGTCCTCTGGTGGTCTTTCATAGTCTTCCTCAGTTGTCCGCTTCTTGACCTCTTTCAGGTGATTCTGTGCAGTTTGGTCTTTGGCAGGTAACTAACTATTTCTTGGCAAATAACTACAAGTTGCTTCATTCGACTCTTATTAGTTCCCATTAATTTAAAATTCTGACATCTTCTCCATTCTTCTAGGTTGTTATAATATACTCCTACTGACAAACACTATATCAAAATCATCTTAAATCTCAAGCTTGTTACCTAAGTTCTATATGTTCCTATTACTTATTAGCTAAGTTCTAAATGTTCCTATTAAATGATTTTGGCCAATTCCTCCGGCCTTGGTACCGAGTTATACAGAAGGTTTCACAGCAGCTGTCGTTTGTGCAAATACAATAGAGATACCTTTGCTAAACTACTTCTTACCATTTTATATTCTTATTAAACATGCTTTATTCTAACTACTACCAAATCAATAATAAATCAAAGCTACTAACTAATCAATAACAAATCAATAACATAATCAATAACCAATCAGTAACATTTCCCCCCTTTGAAAGTGTTGAAAATTATTTCAATACTTTCACATTAACTACATAACATTTCTCTACTACTATTTTGAAAGTCAATATTTGTTTCAGCATATTGTGGTGGTGGACTATATTCTGGTGGAATAGTTGGAACCTCTCTCATGATCATGCGATTGACTGCAATTCTATTAGTAAATTGTCTCTTTAGATAAACATATGTCAGCATGATCATCAAAAAGACAATTAGTAACAGAAACAAAGTTTTCATTATGGATTTTAACCAAGAACTCAGATTCCACCTTAATCCACTAAAAATTTTCCCCAGCCAATCTTCTGACATATCCTCTCGAATGGTCTCGGTTTCTTCTTCAACTTTGCTCAATAGCTCCAGATCATGTTCTGTCTTGAGTAACGTTAGGAATATAAATACAACAATGGTCCAATCTATCCTTGTGGTATCCACACACTCCATGTTCTTTAAGTAAAAGTAGGTCTAAAGCCATTCTATTTTGAAGAGTCATCCTAGAAGTTACCATTGTTTTCTGATGACCTTTACCTGCTCGGACCATTGTGTCACTGGCACTTGTTTACAATGAGCGGTCCTGTTTTTATGTTCCAGGGTGGTTAAATTCATAGTTAGAATTCCCCAAGGGATAGATTCCCCTACTGCTCTTGGTATTGGTAAGCAAGCAGTGATTTGAGTAACATTTTGTAAGTGGGCAAATCCTTTAATCAATCCCAACATCAAATTTTCCTCAGCCGATTTTTTTGGAATGCCAATCAATTGTTCTGTTTCTACTTGTCTTTTGTTCCTATTCATCACTTCCGTCCAGGTTCCCACCAACATCATCTGCCGAACCAATATAAAAAGAACAACCACAAACTGATATGAAAAAATTAAACATGTTTCAGAGTCAGTTTCAAAGTCTTTGGGTCACGGCTAATGATTTTCCATGTAGCGGGTGCCTTCTTCACTCGAGTGTAGTGTATCCAAGCATCTGATTCGGCAATCTTAATTGCCATGTAGGTGGTTAACAGTACCTGGAAGGGTCCTTTCCAGCGTTCTTGCAAGGGTTCAGAAGCCCACGTTTTCACATAGACATAGTCTCCTGGTTGGAAGTCATGGACCGGAGCTTCCAAGGATAATGGTCTATTCCATACTACAGTCCTCCGAATTACAGCCAAAGTTTTTCCTAGGGAAAGCAAATAGTTATACACATCTTGTTTTCCTTTTACATACATGTTTGGGTTTGGTTCTGGGGACTCATAAGGTTTCCCGTACAACAATTCATAAGGACTGACTGAGGTTCCACTCTTTGGCTGTACTCTGATTCGTAATAATGCCAATGGAAGTGCTTGAGGCCATTTTAAATTAGTCTCTTGACAAATTTTACTTATTTGTCTCTTTAAGGTTTGATTCATTCTTTTTACTTTCCCACTGGATTGTGGCCTCCATGGGGTATGCAAATCCCATGTGATACCCAGAACCTTGCTAACGTTTTGGACTACTTCTGCAACAAAGTGTGGACCTCTGTCAGAAGAAATTCCAATAGGAACCCCAAACCTTGGAATTATTTTTTTGTAACAACCACTTTACTACTTCCTTTGCTTGTGTGGAGCGACAGGGAAAAGCTTCTGGCCATCCTGTAAAAGTATCAACCCCCACCAGAATGTATCAATACCCATTTTGCCTAGGTAGCTCTGAAAAATCTACTTGCCAATAATCTCCAGGTTCTGTACCAGATTTTATCTGACCCATTTGAACCTTTTTCCTGATTACTGGATTATTTTTGAAAGATACTTCACATTTTGCAGTTACTACTTTTGCCATCCCTAACATTTTAAGCGATACCACTTGTTTTTGCAAAGAAGTTACTAAGGCTTCTGCTCCCCAGTGACATTCCTGATGCTTTGTTTGAATTATTTCTCTCATCAGAAAGGGTGGAACTACTACCTGTCCTTTAGGTGTTACTCACCATCCGGCTAAGTTTTTCTTAGCATTTAATAATTGGCCTAACTTGTCATCCTCTTCTGAATATCTTGGTTTCTCCCTAGGAAGGGTTACTGTTTTGGAGGGAATTAGTGCCATTTGGAATGCTCGTTCCTTTGCTACCTTTCTTGCCGCTCTATCGGCAAAATTATTTCCAGCAATTTCCTTTGTATTTCCAATTTGGTGTGCTTTACAGTGCATGATTGCTACCTGATCTGGTTTTTGAACTGCCTGTAATAATCGTAAAATTTCATCTTGATGCTTGATATTTCATCCCTGAGAGGACAGCAATCCTCTTTCTTTCCACAATGCTCCATGGACATGTACCACTCCAAAGGCATACTTTGAGTCTGTCCAAATATTTACTTTCTTCTTTTCACTTAGTTCCAAAGCTCGAATCAAAGCAATAAGTTCTGCTTTCTGAGCTGAGGTATTACTTGTCAATGCTTTTGCTTCTATAACTGTGGTGTCTGTTGTTACCGCATATCCAGCGTATCGAACTCCTTGCTCCAAAAAGCTGCTACCATCTGTATACAATTCCCAGTCCGGTCTCTCCAAAGGTACATCCTTCAAATCTTCACGACTGGAATACACATACTCAATAGCAGCCAAGCAATCATGTTCCAATTGTCCTTCTTCCTGTATGGAACTTAAAAACACCGCTGGATTTATCAGGTTTGTTGGTTTTAAAATTACATCATCTTGTTGTGTTAATATTACCTGATACTTCATCATTCTGCTCGGAGATAGCCAGTGTCCCCCCTTTTGTTCTAGAACAGTTTTCACCATGTGTGGGACATAGACTGTTATTGTTTTTCCCAAAGTCAATTTCCGAGCTTCTTGTATGATCATTACCGTTGCAGCCACTGCGCGAAGGCATGTTGGCCATCCTTTACTCACTGTGTCCAGTTGTTTGGAGAAGTATCCGACCGGTCGTTTCCAGCTTCCCATCTTCTGGGTTAACACACCGAGTGCCAAGCGTTGTCTTTCATGAACAAACAGCTGAAAATCTTTAGTTAGGTCAGGAAGGCCTAAAGCAGGTGCAGACATCAAAGCACGTTTTAACTCTGTAAAGGCCCTTCGCTGTTTTGAACCCCACCCAAAGGAAGAGTTCTTTTGGGCCTCATACAACAGTTTAGCTATTAGACCGTAGTTCATGATCCAAAGACGACACCACCCTGCCATTCCCAGGAATGCTCTAAGTTCATGGATATTTTTCGGCTCAGGTATACTACAAATGGTTTCTTTGCGATCTTTTCCCAATTGTCGCTGCCCCTTTGAAATCTCAAAGCCCAGATATATCACAGTCTGACATGCTATTTGGGCTTTCTTCCTGGATACCTTGTACCCATTTAGTCCTAGAAAATTCAAGAGGTCAATGGTTACCTGTATGCAGGTGAATCTTTCTTCTGTAGCAATCAGGATGTCATCCACATATTGTAAAAGTAAATGTTCAGGCCTTGGCTTGTCCCGTTTCCAGATTTCAAGCTCTTTTGCCAGCTGGTTTCCAAAAATTGTCGGGCTATTTTTAAATTCTTGGGGTAATCTTGTCCATGTCAACTGCATCTTTCGCCCAGTTTGTGGATTTTCCCATTCAAAAGCAAACAACTTTCTGCTTTCTTTCTCCAAAGGTATACAAAAGAAAGCATCTTTTAAATCAAGCACTGTAAACCACTGATGAGTCTCCTTTAACGCTGTTAGCAATGTATAAGGATTTGCTACCACAGGATATATGTCCTTAGCTATTTGATTCACTGCTCTCAAATCTTGCACCAACCTATATTCACCTGAGGGTTTCTTGACTGGTAAAATAGGAGTATTATATTCTGACTCACATTCCTCCAAAATTTTGTACTCTAAAAATTTGTCAATCAACTTTTTCAGCTCCTGCCTAACTTCTGGTTTAATTGGATATTGTTTAATTTTTACTGTTCCTGCATCTTCCTTTAAATCTATTTTTACAGGTGCTGCTAATTTTGATTTACCAGGAATATCTGTTTCCCACACTGTAGGAATTACTGCAGAGTCCACCTCCGGTGGAATTTCCTGCTCCTCCACCTTCTATTGTATCATCAGGATTTCTCCTGTTTTTGACTCAGGTATTTTCAAAAAGAGTTCTCCTTCCTCAAACACAATTTGTGCATTTAATTTAGATAACAAATCCCTTCCTAACAAGGGTATCAGACATTCTGGTACATACAAAAATTCATGTGTAATTATTTTATCTCCAAACTTCAAATCCAGAGGTTGCAGGAATGGTCTGTTTTCTTCTTTCCCTTTTGCTCCTACTATGTTTGCTGTTTTTGTTCCAATTTTCCCTTTACAAGTATTTAATACCGAAAATGTCGCTCCTGTATCTACTAAAAATTTAACTTCTTTTTCTCCCAGCTTAATTATAACCAGAGGCTCAGCTGGGTTCCCCTCCAGTCCCCTTCATTCATCCAAAACCATCATTCTGGCTACCTTCTTCTAAATATTTCCTCCTGAACACTGCTCATTTTTAGGACAATCTCTTTTCCAATGTCCTTCCTCCCTACACAAAACACACTGATTCACTCCTAAGGGGGTGTTAAAATTTCGATTGCTAAAATTCATAAATCCTTCCCGTCCACTGACACCTCGTCCTCTTCCTCTACCTCATCCTCTGTCTGCTGTTCCTGTCATTATGGCCAGTAATCTATGTTCTCTGGTTTTCCTTTCCTCTTTTTCCCTGTTATTATATACTTTCCATGCTGCCTCCAGCATTTTATTCAAACTCCTTGAATCCTCTCCCTCTAGCTTCTGAAGTTTCTTTCTTATGTCTGGTGCCGACTGTCCCATGAAAATCAAAGCCAACTGTATCTGAGCCGCCTCTGTATCCACTCTTAAATCAGTATATTTTCCGGCAGCTTCCTTCAGTCTTTCCAGGAACGCTGAGGGAGATTCATTCTTATCTTGTCTCACCTCATATATTTTAGACCAATTCAGAGATTTAGGCATAGCATGTTTAACTTCATATAAAATCCATTTCTGATACCGACTCAGCCTTTCTCTATGTTCCACATTATTTGGATCCCACTGCGGATCCCCAGATGGAAAATTCTGCTCTAATATTCTACCTGTTGTCCCACTCAGTACAGCCACTTCTGCCTGTGCTTTGCCAGTCTTTAGTACCATCTGCTTTTCTGTATCATCCAACAAATTATCTAAGATCACCTGTAAATCGCTCCAATCCGGATTCTGCATTCTAATTATAGTATCCACCACTCTGCCTACTCTCTCAGGATCTTCTCTATATACTCCAGCTGCCTGCTTCCAAGCTATCAAATCTGTAATCGAAAGGGCACTTTTACATAAACCGGCCCATCGTTACCAACTCCCTGCCGCAGGGGAGCTATTGTTTGTGCCTACTAGTTAGCTTGCATTCTTTCTGTTAATCCCGTCTCTGCCTTAAGTAAAAGCATAAACCCACATATGATATTTCACTCCATTTCCCTTCTCTTCTACAAAACAACATTAACTGCAGAATGGTGTTATAATTCAGTGTCCCATTCATGTGCCACCTTTCCTGATCCTCCAACGTATACAGAGGCCACCAATGATTACAGTATTCAATCATCTGAAATCATCATGCAATTCACCCAATGTGCTAATAAACATCCTAATGGAAAAGTTTTTGGGATTTTTCCATCAGTGGACAAATTTCTCATACTCTTACTTTTAAATAATTTGGCCAATGCCATTATGTTTATACCCAATACCAAATATCTATTAGATATATATCAAATATCAAATATCAGAAGTCAATAATCAATTATCAAATGCCAACTGCCGAACCAAATATCAAATGCCAAGTATCTAGTATAAAACTTTAAATACCAAATATATATATATCAAATACCAGATATCAAATAAATGCAAATTACAATTGTTGCCAGGTAATGGAGTCCACCTGCTCGACTAGGGCACGGACAAAGCCGACTTCCCTAGGCAAGAGTCATAACCAATATCCCCTGGCAAATTATTAACCAACAAAATATATTCACTCTTTATAACTTCCAGCTTCAGTCAAAGCTGTACCATACAATATACAATCACTCAAATCTGTCTCTTCATTCTTTCTAACTCCACACTCGCTTTGTGCACGTCTCACATTTACAGCACTCACACTCACACCTTTCTCACAAAAATACACATATATTCTTAAAGATTCTTTAAAATTGGGACTCAAACCCAAAGTTTCCAAAATGCTTTTGAAGCTGGGACTCTAACCCAGAATCCTCAAAAGTTGTGGGACTCTAACCCACTCCAAAATGCTTTTGAAGCTGGGACTCTAACCCAGAATCCTCAAAAGTTGTGGGACTCTAACCCACTCCAAAATGCTTTTGAAGCTGGGACTCTAACCCAGAATCCTCAAAAGTTGTGGGACTCTAACCCACTCCAAAATGCTTTTGAAGCTGGGACTCTAACCCAGAATCCTCAAAAGTTGTGGGACTCTAACCCACTCCCAAATTGTCCAACCCAGTAATAGCTTTCGCTTATGTCTTATGGGCAGGCGCCTAGGCTTCCACTTCCTTCAGGATCCTTCAGTCCAACCCTGCGCAGCTTTCGCCGCGTCTGACAGGCAGACGATACGGTGGGACTCTAACCCACCGGTGGGACTCTAACCCACTTTAGTGGGACTCTAACCCACTTTCTTTAATATATCAGAAGAAGTGTCTTACCAAAATCCAGGGGACGTCGCAAAGAGCCTTATGGATCGGGGATCGATGGGTATCCCCGAGAAATCCTCGGCGCCGGCTGGAACCGATCAGGTCCCCGACTCCTCCGGTCTCTCTCAGCGAGGTCCCATCTGGGTCGCCAAAAACTGTTACCGAAAATTCGGAGTAAAGAACTTATCAACACCAATTTAGTGTAGATAAGCAGACACTTCTTTATTGACGGCCGGGTGCGCGGATGAGTCCTCTCACGAACCACGCATACCGAACACCAAAATCATACACCTTATATTAAACTTATTCATTCATATTCATTAGATTTCCAATAAATGTTATACATATCCATTAGATTTCTGAGAAGTCATTAGCCTACTTTAACATATGTTAATGTCCCTTACACACGCGCATTGAAGGTCTCTGGTGGTCTTCTAGAGTCCTCTGGTGGTCTTTCATAGTCTTCCTCAGTTGTCCGCTTCTTGACCTCTTTCAGGTGATTCTGTGCAGTTTGGTCTTTGGCAGGTAACTAACTATTTCTTGGCAAATAACTACAAGTTGCTTCATTCGACTCTTATTAGTTCCCATTAATTTAAAATTCTGACATCTTCTCCATTCTTCTAGGTTGTTATAATATACTCCTACTGACAAACACTATATCAAAATCATCTTAAATCTCAAGCTTGTTACCTAAGTTCTATATGTTCCTATTACTTATTAGCTAAGTTCTAAATGTTCCTATTAAATGATTTTGGCCAATTCCTCCGGCCTTGGTACCGAGTTATACAGAAGGTTTCACAGCAGCTGTCGTTTGTGCAAATACAATAGAGATACCTTTGCTAAACTACTTCTTACCATTTTATATTCTTATTAAACATGCTTTATTCTAACTACTACCAAATCAATAATAAATCAAAGCTACTAACTAATCAATAACAAATCAATAACATAATCAATAACCAATCAGTAACAGCCACTCCTTTATTTAGTGCAAATCTTCCCAAGCCTATGCTGCACCCAGAATTATTAGTTTCTCATGGTATTCATCACAATGCTATCTCAGATTCCCATGAATAGGAATGGATTTATCTTGTGAGACAGTAAAATATTTTATTCCTGTTTTTAATGTATGAAAGGAAGGCACCAACAGAGGACAATTTGTGGAACATATCCATAATTCTGGGATCAAAACCAAATTGCTAAAGCTAAATTAATGATATTTTTAGTGCTTTCCTAAATTAGGACTCTCACTATTTTCTCTTCCTCTTCTTTGCCTTTACTTGTGGTTAAACACAAAGAGAAGAGAGAAAACACCTTGTGTTTGAAAAGTATTAGCATCCAAAGTGTATATTTGAAATACACCATGTTTACAGTAATAAAAAGGGGGCAGATAGGAGATACTGATTAAAATTTAATTTAAATAATAGTTTAGATGATATTCTGAAACTTAATAAAAACTGGGGACAAATTCTAGGATTGAATGGTCTACATTATTCCCTCCATTTACATAATTTGCTGTCTCCCAACTCCCATGTTGACAACAAGTTTGTTGGTATGGTTTTGAGTCAGGTCTACGGCTTTTGCCAGAATCAAACACTTATGTGTAGATGGTCTGGGGATATGCCAGGCTGTTGGAGCGGCGGAGGAATGCACATAAGTCGACCCAATATGAGTGATAGAAGTGATTCAACTTTATTTGCACGGATAGCTCATATTTATACAGTTTGTGATAATTATGCCTACTAGTCCTAATATGATTGGTACATTGCTAATGTTTATTCATTACTAAAACACACCCACTTGTGGTTGGCAGCTACGCGTGTTCAGTAACTTTCTCATGAGAACTTCTTCAAAAGTTACTTGTGAAGTTATGCCAAGGTCACACCGTCCCTGTCTTTCTCCTGATAACAGCGAGACCAGCTGTTGTTTTTCTCCCAATATCAGTAAAGCCAGCTATTTTCGGCCAAGGCCTAGTCTTGCTGCTCAAACTGACGTTCTTTCACACAGAACTCTGCTCGCACAACTTTTCCACAGGCCCATGTCCTTTTTCAGCAAGCCACTTCCCAACAATTCCCCCTTTTTCTTTTTGTGCGAGTAGAGCTTGGTGTGTCAGCTTTGAGACTCCTCTCATCATGTACCCATACACAATTCTAACTATTACACAGATTAATTTCAATATACCCAGCCATCGTAAGGCTTCCTTAATCAATGACATTAGTCATGGTGTTATCCCACCGAATATTGACTGTAACACCCCATCAAACCAATTAGTTTCTTGCTGGATCTTTGTGTATGTTTCTTCAGCCAATTTATCTGTTTGTGAATAGATTGAGGTAAAATTTTAACACCTGCTGTATTGCACTTTGCGAAGATCTGTGAACACAACTAATTAAGCACAGTAAAAACAACATTATACCTAATAAAATACATAAGCACACAAAACCAGATTTGATTAATAGCTTTAGCTAGTGACACCCAAACATTCTTACTGTCCCATGGCGTTAACCGATGTGGATCAATCACCAGTGTCACTGTCATGCTGCTTACAACAGTCAGTGTGTTCCATATCAATCTCAGCATAAGGTTTCAAATTTATGGGTAAATCAGGAACGTATCTGCCAGACATGGAGGATGTGACTTCTTTTTTTTTGTCCAATTGCTGCCAAGGCTTGCCATCCCGGTGCACTTAGTTGTCTTGTAGAAGTTAAGCTATCGCTGCCCCTCAATAAATCCAGCAGCGGCTGTAAGTCTGTATTTGTAATACCAAAACAAGGTTGAATCCACTGTAGGTCTCTGTTTAAATCTTTCTCCCTCTTTTTGTTTTTGAGCAATCCAGGCTTGCTTAATAACTTGGGATGCCATTTTCCTTAATAAGCTGAACAAGGTAAAACTATTACAATAGCTACAATCACAGTAACTACAATAATGCCCATAATTCTTTGAGCCAACCTGTTACCCCTAATGACCCAGACCATGAGGACTATGAGGAAAATGAACCATCCATACATTCTTGTGCCATCTTGCTCCACAAACTCAGCCCAGCAATCGGTAGGTGCCAGCTTTCCGTGGGCGTCCCCACAGAGGCAACGATGGCCTCACCGTACACCAGCCCGATGCTCTTCGGAAAATCCCGGTATTTATACATTTGCAGAGGAACGGGTTTTAGCACACGTGGCCAGCGGGTGCCAAAAGTCCGCCTCGCTTGCAATCTATGACGCATGTGCTCGCTGGCCAGGCGCGCTGCACGAGTCATAGCCATCTTGTCTAATTGGTTCGTGGGCTTTACGATACAGTTGCGATGCACAGAGAATCTTGACCTGTTATGTTAGCCAAGGTGACCTATACATTAGGTTTTGGCTGAGGTAGTATTCATATTGCCACATCATCTATGATGCTCCAGATGATGATGGTCGTGCAAACCGAACAGGAGTCCATCGTGGGCCTGTATCTGTGGAAACACAATCAAACTCGTTTCCAGGTTATTAATGGAAATAGACCTTACCCCTAATTTTGGCTTTAACTAACTTTTACATTTACCCCACACTGTCTTCCCGTAATCACGCTATGTTTAATCAAGTTATGCTTAACACACTTTTTACCTAAAGCAAGTTCTATATACAATAAGGCACGCTGTTCTAAAAACCTGTCTGAAGGACTCAGTGTCCGCTAGTAATACTCTATTAGTTAGAATCTGTCGCATCAGTGGCTTCAGCACCCGCCGGTGCCGTGTCAGTTGCCATTGGGACAATTCCGGGTCCAGCATCAGTGCGAAGCCATGGCTTGACCCACTTAGCTGGGATCTCCCAATAAGTTTTACTTCTGCTGATCCGCACCATTTCCCGGATTCTGGGTCCTTATACATTACCATGATTCCTGTACTTTGTTGCGTCCTTTCTGCCTGTAAAAGAACATGATGCACTACCATTGGTGGGTCTTTGTGATCACCTGTCAATCTAAGGTAATTTAGCACAAATAAGGCTTTAGCCAATTGTTCCTCTGGGAGTAAGCCCTGGGTTCCCCCCTTTTTGTTTTTGCAGCATGTTCTTTTAGGGTTTGGTTGGCCCATTCGACAATAGCCTGTCCTGTGGGAAGATGTGGAATACCAGTACCATGATGAATTCCCCACAAATTACAAAATCGAGCAAATCATGTGGAACCATAGGCTGGGCCGTTGTCCGTCTTAATTTCTTTAGGCACACCCAGTACTGCAAAAGAAGCGTGAAGATGTCATTCAATATGTAAGGCCTTCTCTCCAGTTCATGCCGTGGCCCACATGGCAGCAGGATAGGTATCAATACACACGTGCACAGAACGCTTTGCACCAAACCACGTGACATGGGTGACATCCATTTGCCACAACTGCAATGGCAAGAGACCTCATGGGTTAACCCCACAGCCCAAGCCCAGCCCTTCCTTTTGACAATCGGGGCATGCTTTAAAGATACCTTGGGCGTCAGTAAGTGGTAAGTCAAATTGCTTTGCTAACATCCTAGTGGGTTGGTGCAAGAACGCATGTGATTGCCGTGCTTTGTTGAAAACGATTCCCTGGAGGAGGCTTCCGTGGCGCTGCAACCAATTGGTCAGCTCTGTCATTTCCCGTTTCTCATCTGCACAGTGTTCTCATACCCAAGAGTTCTACCAGAGGGGTCATATCGCCATTAGTGATACCGCAAAGATTCCGCACCCACTGGATATCTCCCACAAGCTTCTGGACATCATGTAACGTTGAAATTTCTCATGTTATTTGAACCTTCTGAGGTTTAACACTGCTTACATCTATGTGCCACCCCAAATACTTCCAAGGTGCTGCCTCTTGCACCTTTTCAGGAGTGATTATTACTCCGCGATGGCTTAAGATGTCCTGCAATTGAGTTAAAATCTCATCCTGTGGCAAGTTACTGAGGAAACTGCTTTCTTACAAGCTCTGATGCCCAGGCCACATACACCTGACACATCGTGGGGGAATTGCGCATTCATTGCGGTAACACGACCCAATGGTATCTCTTATAGGGATCTGCCTTGTTAATTGATGTTACCGAAAAGGCGAACCGTTCAGCGCCATCTGGGTGCAATCTTTTAAATTTATAATTAACAAATCCCATTCTTCTGGAAGCATAACTGGAGATGGCAAACCTGGCTGCAGGGCTCCCATACTGTCCATCACCGCATTCACAGCTCTGAGATCATGTAACAGTCTCCATTTCCCACTTTTCTTGGGAATGGTAAATATTGATGTATTCCATGGACTAGTAGAAGGAACAACATGTCCCGCTCTCAATTGGTCTTCAACTAACCCTTGTATTTTTAGCAGCCTTTCAGAATTTAGCAGCTACTGATCAATCCAAACAGGCTCATCTGTTTTCCAGTTAATTTTCAGAATCGGCTACCCCTCAGTGACCGCTCCTAAAAAGGATGCGTCACTAACATTGCCTTCATTTGGCTCAATAAATCATGGCCTACGAGGCCAAACAATTCAGTTGGGGTAGTCATGACATACGGACACGTCGTAATGTGTTCACCATCGGGGAACACAAATGTAATCGGTAGCTGACTTACTAAGGTGGCTTGTGTGCCCCCTATCCCAGCAATACCAAAATTCGGATTGATCGATGGCCATGATGGAGGCCAAATGCATCATAAAATAATCGTAACATCAGCTCCTGTATTGATTGTCATCGGTTTCTTGACGACAACTCCATTGGGCCCTTCCAATTGCACTACCTTTTCTGGTTTACCTCTTGTTGTGTCCATGGCAAAGTATACCTGCGGTTTCCCTGTGGAGCCGAATCCACCATCTCCACGTTGTACTTCACCCGGGTTCGGAACACACGACCTGAATGGAACTAATTGTGCTATTCTGGTACCTTTAGGAATAGAAACAGGAGGGATTACAACATGAATCATAATTTTCACAGTCCCACAATAATCTGCATCAATAAGCCCTGGGAGCACCAGAATTCCTCCTAGAGCTGTTGAAGATCACCCCATTAAAAATGCACTAAGTCCAAACCCCAATGGTCCCTTTATGTTGGATGTGTACTGCGGTTTCCACATCCACTCCGGAGCTTCCTGCGGTGGCCGATCTGGTGGTTGCGAGGCTGCCTGAGGGCTGGCAGCTCAAGCCCCTTGCATTCGTGTCGCCGCGTGAGGGGCCTTCACAGTCAGTGTAAAGTTTCCCTTCTTCCTGTATTCTTGGTGGTATGGTTATCTTTCTTACACTTGTTGCAGCACTTACTGTTAACAGTACCTGTACATTTGCTCCTAATGCGTCCACGTTTGCCACAGTTAGAACACTTGACCAAGGGTGTCTTACTGGCCTTGTGTTTCTTTGTAGCTCCTTGGAGAGCTGTGGAAGCATAGGCTACTTTCTGTGAGTCCACTGATCGATCCGTGTATTCTATCATATCAACGACGTCTGCATTTTTCGGCAAATTACACAATGCTTTGCGTGTCTTTTCAGTAGCATTTTCAAAAGCGAGTATTGAGGTATCAGCGTATCAGCAGAAAAAATGAATTGCAGTATTTGGTGAGTTAACGCAAATTTGATTCCGTAATGACTCACAGCATTCCTTAATTTCTCAATGACCTTCCAGTCAAACACCTCCCATTTTTTCTGTCCATTTGATGCAATAACTGGGAATGCTTGGAGCATAGTCCCTTCTATAATGGCATCTTTTATTACACCCCTCCAATGTCTCTGCCTTTCTTCTGCAGTGGCTATTACAAGCGGCTATTACAGGCGGCTCCGCATCTATCACGGGTGCGGTTGGTTTCCCCGTCTCTTTTCTGCATTTCCTTTAACAATTCTAACATTGTCTCTTTTTGTTCTATTATTAGAGTAGCCAAATCCTTGTTTGCATTATTTGAATCAGGGTGTATGCTAGGTATAATTTGTTCATGTTGAACGGTGGTATCTGGGGGCTGTGTTTTCGTAGGCAGATTTTTACTCACTCCCTGATTCTGTAGGGTTTCCTTTAATCGTACGGTTAGGGAGGCTTAGGAACTGTCGGATGGCTGATTAATATCGGCAGTCCCAGGGAGTGGAGCAGAAGTCAAGGGCACAAGAGCAGGCGAACAAGCTCCAAAAAGTCTCTCTCGCTGCATTATGTTTTTCTCCCCGCTTTTCCCTTTCGCTTGCGGTTGGAGAGAGAGAGCAGCAAAAGCAGACGCAGACGCTTTACGATCTGCTTTCATTTTTTACAGAGTTGTCTTAATCAATTTCCATAAAGTTGCAAGATCTTTAACTTCTTTAGACCCGTCACTGATTTCATCCCATAGGGAGGTTCCGGTAGCATTCCAGGTACTAAGCTCAAAAGCTGTACCCACACTAATTGAAAGGTTTCTGTCCTTGCTTCATTAGTTTTTTAGCTGATTTATCATCGTCAGTTACCATATCACATAATACGTCTCCTAATCTACGCCATTCACTCTCCTCAAATAATAAATCCGGATTCTTAAAGCATCCCTTAACACGACCTAAAGCAACTAATCCCAAAACTTGCTTAACGCAATTTACCCCCCGCTTTTCTAAAAAGCACTGTAATAATTTTAGGGCTACCTCTTGATCCATTGCCGGCCGGCTTCTTGATACTCCTGGGTGCTACCTTGATTAAGGCACCTCGGTTAAAAAGTCTTTGCAGCCTTTTTCCAGTAGCCCTCACTGACGGCGAACCCCTTTTGGACGGTCCAGGCACGAGAGTTAACACACCAACCAAGACGATCAGCGTTCGGTTAATCTTTTGCCCCCCGGTCGCTGCTACCGGTGCTTCTCAGTGTCCGTCGCTCCAATTCCCCTTTCCTCGGTCCCTGTTCGGGCGCCATTTGTTGGAGCGGCGGAGGAACGCACGTAAGTCGACCCAATATGAGTGATAGAAGTGATTCAACTTTATTTGCACGGATAGCTCATATTTATACAGTTTGTGATAATTATGCCTACTAGTCCTAATATGATTGGTACATTGCTAATGTTTATTCATTACTAAAACACACCCACTTGTGGTTGGCAGCTACGCGTGTTCAGTAACTTTCTCATGGGAACTTCTTCAAAAGTTACTTGTGAAGTTATGCCAAGGTCACACCGTCCCTGTCTTTCTCCTGATAACAGCGAGACCAGCTGTTGTTTTTCTCCCAATATCAGTAAAGCCAGCTATTTTCGGCCAAGGCCTAGTCTTGCTGCTCAAACTGACGTTCTTTCACACAGAACTCTGCTCGCACAACTTTTCCACAGGCCCATGTCCTTTTTCAGCAAGCCCCTTCCCAACACCAGGCTGAGACACACAAACCAGTTCTGAAAGAATTAACTTATTTATCAGAAGCCATTCACCCAGAATAGCAGCATAGCCCTCCACCTCGACTACTTAGCCAAAGAAAGAAGGTAGTAGTCTGTGAGAGAGTGAAACTGAAAGAATTAATGTTTCAAACATTGTGGTGGGGCAAGTTCTGCTTAACGAACTCTGCATAACAAGGAACTCTGCCTAGCAAGGAATCACAGGTGAAAAGAAGCCGATCAGCACCCATCAGCAACAGGACAGGGAGGGCCTGCTGGAGGGTGCACAGCTCCCCGTTCTGCTGTGCTGTTCTGATAAGCTAAGCAGGACAGCTCACCCTGCATGGCAAAAGATCATATCTGCAGGGAAGGGGAAGTTACTCCCCAAACGACCCCCAAGCCCAACAACCCATTTCCAAAAGGCTCACAAACTGCTCATGACGCCTAATTACCCTAATAAGTTCGAGTTCCCGCCCAAAGGAGGGGCAAGGATGATAAAAGGACACAAACTGAAGCCCCAGGCGTGCAAATCCACTGGAACTGGAGCCCTTGGCTGACTAGACCCATGCTGGACCCAGGACCAGTGAAGTCTTTCTCTTTCCCTTTTTCTCTCTCTGTCTTGTTCTCTCTTTCTTTTTCTTTTTCTATAATCCCTACACTTTATCCCTTTAGAAATAAGCTGTTGACCAAGTCCGGGACTAGGATTGGATCTAGCTGCACCTAGGCTCCTCTCTGAGAAGGAGTCTAGAATCAAGGGGGTCCACTCTGAACCTCGTGACTCAATGGGAGGCCTCTCCTTATTGTGACACGTGGACCAAACTTTACAACTCGGACAGTGAGTTATAAAGCATGCATGTTTATTCTGGTGCTTTGTGCAAGGGAATTTCTCCTCAAAGCTTGCACACTGTCTCAGCAAGCAGCCAGATATTTATTACACCAGGGCATACATATTCATAGGGTTACACAATACAAAATATACATATGTATAAGTTGGGGCGGGGTTAGTTCAAAAGCTTGTGTCAGCAGTTCTAAAATGTTTATGTCATAAACATACATGCTCCATGATACATGCTCCATGAGTAGGAATTTTCAAAGTATGTCACTTAGATACATGAACAGCCCCATGGAAGCCAATAAGGCTATTTATATATAATGTTAAGCATGTGTATAACTGTTTGCAGGCCTGAATTCTAAAAATGACATCTGATTTGATATTTAAGGGTCTAACATAAAGCCCATTGAAGGAAATGGAAAGGCTTTGTCTAATGAAGGTTTTGGATTAGAACCTAAATGCTGAATTCCATGCAATTATTCAGAGCAACAAATCTGTATCAATTCCCCCCTTCTCTTTCCCCTAAGCAAATTCTTTTGCTTTTAAAAGTGGTTCGTTATGTTTCATCATTATATATATTACAACAGTTGCCAAATTCATCCCTTTTAGATCCTCTCCCGCATTTCCCGTATACCCGAAATAAGCATTTGTCCAAGGTCACTCCCAAGCACTTATTAAGTTACAGTTCAGCAGAGTCATAAGAACCCTTATCATCGTTTTTGGATGCGAAGCTTCAATGGTCCCATAGGTGTCGATTCCCATTGTGGCTTAGGGGCTTTCTTCACTCTGGTGTGATATACCCATGAGGTCTGTTCTTTAATCTTGATCGCTGTATGGGATGTCAGCAGCACCTGGAAGGGGCCCTCCGACTTCGGTTCCAGAGGTGGATCTGTAAAGGACTTCACATACACATAATCACCAGGCTTAATATCACGCACTGGTCCATCAAGACCTTGGGCTCTGGTTCCTAAGACCAGTTTCTCTATCTCCCAAAGTTGTTTTTGCAGGCTTATTACATAATCAGACAACGTTTCATCCCCAGTCTGAGTTGATATTCCTGCCTGTACTATATAGGGCCTCCCGTACAATATTTCAAAAGGGCTCAACCCCTCTTTAGTTCTGGGCTTAGTTCTAATCCTCAGGACTGCCAAAGATAATGATTGTGGCCAAGATAATCCAGCCTCCTGCCCTAGTTTTACAATCTGTAACTTAAGTGATTCATCTTTTCCACTTGACCACTCGCTTGTGGCCTATATGAGGTATGAAACTGCCAATCTATTCCCAAGAGTTTACTAACTTGTTGAACAATTTTTGCAATAAAACGTGGTCCTCTATCCGAGGAGATTGTTGCAGGAATCCCAAATCTCGGTACTATTTCTTGTAGTAGTGCTTTAGTTACCTCCCTAGCCTTATTGGTTCGGCAAGGGAATGCTTCTGGCCAGCCTGAAAAGGTGTCTGTTAGAACCAACAGATATCGGGACCCCCCTTTTCTTGGGAGTTCTGAGAAATCAATTTGCCACTGCTGCCCTGGATAGTTTCCTTTCCCTATTTGTCCGGGTTGGGCTTTAGGGCTTACTTTAGGATTATTTTGCAAACATATTTCACACTGCTGTGTCACTTGTTTAACAGTGGTGTGGAGGTTCCGGGCAACTATACGCTGATTCAAGTATTTATACAATGCCTCAGCTCCCGAATGGGATTTTATGTGTTCTGCTATAACTATGGCCCACAATAACGCAAATGGGATTATTATTTTGCCCTGCGGAGTCTTTGCCCACCTACCCTTCTCTATTTCTCCACTTAAGTCTTCAACTAATTTCCGATCCTCTTTGGAATACCTGGGTTCACAATCAATTTGTATTTTACCATCTGGGACCAAAGACTGCACCTCTAATTCACCTCTCAGCTGCTTTTTGGCTTCACGATCCGCCATAGCATTGCCCAATTCCTGAGCAGTATTTCCTTTCTGATGAACCTTGCAATGCATGATAGCCACTTTTTCAGGTAACTGCACTGCTTCCAGGAGCCTAAGATTTTCTTCAGCATGTTTTATATGTTTCCCTTGGGTGCATAGGAGTCCCCTTTCTTTCCATATGGCTTCATGGGCATGGACTATCCCAAAAGCATATTTGGAGTCCGTCCAGATATTAATCTTCTTGTCTTTGGCTAGTTCCAACGCTCGGGTTAAAGCTATTATTTCTGCTTTTTGTGCCGAGGTATTCGGGGCAAGGGCTTTGGACTCTGTTACCTGATCTGCAGTGGTTACTGCATACCCTGCTCTGCAGACGCCTTGTCAAAGAAAGCTACTTCCGTCTGTGTACCAGGAATCTTCAGCATCTTCCAGTGGCTCCTCTTTCAGATCTGGTCAGCTGGAATAGACTGCTTCAATTGTTTCCAGGCAGTCATGTGATACTGGTTCTCCCGTGGTTCTGCTGAGGAAAGATGCAAGAGTCTCTAGTTATATATCCATAGGCGACACCATCCTGTCATCCCTAAAAACGTGTGGAGTTCTTTAGCTGTCTGCGGTCGAGGAGTCTGACAGATGGCCTCCTTTCTTGCTGTTCCTAGGGTTCTTTGGCCAACAGTTATCTCGTATCCGAGGTAAGTTACCTGCTGCTGAGCCACTTGGGCTTTCTGTGGAGAGACTCCATAACCATTAAGTCCAAGGAAATTTAGCAGACCGACTGTCCATACTATACATAGTTCTTTCATTTCAGTGGCTATCAATAGGTCATCTACATATTGTAATACTACCCCAGTTCCATATGGTCGCTCCCACTGTTCCAAGTCTTTGGCTAGTTGGTTTCCAAAAAGAGTGGGGCTATTCTTTAACCCCTGTGGTAACACAGTCCATGTTAGTTGTGTCTTTCTTCTGGAGTCTGGGTTTTCCCATTCAAATGCAAACAGCAGCTGGCTTTCTGGGCTCAAGGGTAGGCAAAAGAAAGCATCTTTCAGGTCCAATATGGTAAACCAGGCCAATTCAAGTGTCAATTTAGTTAATAATGTGTATGGGTTTGCTACGACAGGGTGCAGATCTTCAACAATTCTAGTAATAGCTCTGCGATCCTGTACTATTTGATAATTACCATCCGACTTTTTGACAGGTAGAATGGGAGTGTTATATTCCGATTCACATTCTGTTTGCAGCCCATATTTGATAAACCGGTTGATTATTGGTCGGGTTCCTTCCCTATCTTCTGTTCTAAGGGGATATTACCTAATTCTTACAGGCCGCGCCCCTGATTTGAGCCTGACCATTATTGGGGAGGCATTTTTCGCATTTCCTGGTATCTCTGAGGCCCATACCCCTGGATATACTTGGTTCTGGATTTCCTCAGGTACGCCTGAGCTAACAGGAGTATCTATGAGGGCCAGACTCAGAAGTTCAATTAGTTGGTCATCCCCCACTCGAAGTTCTACTTTTCCTTTCTCAAATTTTATTTCTGCTTTTAGTTGTTCTAATAAGTCTCGCCCTAATAGAGGTTTTGGCGAGTTAGGCATATATAAGAATTTGTGTATTCCCAATTGTTTTCTCAATTTAAATTTAAGAGGTTTTAAAAAGTATGCCTTTTCACTTTGGCCGGTAGCTCCTTTTACTGTTACAAAATCATCATCCGTAGGTGTTAAAGCTTGGTTTAAAACCGAAAATGTTGCCCCGGTATCAACTAGGAATTCTATATTCTGTTGTTGTTTCCCTAGCCTCAATATAACCAGTGGATCCGCTAGGGTAGATTCCCCAGGTCCCCGTCAATCTTCTTTGACGTGGGACTGTATTCTCCCTTTCCGTCTCTCTGGACATTCATTTTTCCAATGTCCCCTTTGTTTACACCACGCAGACTGGTCTTTTCCCAAAGGTCTCCTAGGTCCCATACCTCTAGATCCCTTACTCTCTTGCACCGCCGCTACCAATGCCCGTTTATCCTTCCTCTGATCCTCCTCTTCTCTATTGCTAAACACTCTCTAAGCTTCATCTAATAGAGTCTCCAAATTTCTGCTTTCTGTCAGTCTCAATTTCTGCAGCTTTCTCCGAATATCACTTGCTGACTGTGATGCAGAGACTGACACTCGGCCTAGTAGATGTAGAAATAGAACGTATGTTTAGACTCAGTGTATTGCTAAATAAAAGACTCAGGAATTTGTTAGAAGGTTAACAACTGCCTCCGTAAGTTGATTTACGTAGACAAGCCAAGGACATAAAGCACAAGATTCTTGTGTCTGTAATATAAGACAAAATAACATGCTCTGTTTGAGGAGGTATTCTGCTTGATAAGAAAGTATGTTCTGTCTCTTGTGATGACTGAGCCAAAAGCTAGGTGATAAGCAGAGAAGTTGTTTGTGGGGCCCAGAAGGGGATCGTACTGCGCAAACTCATACAACAAAGTTCAAACAGCGGACAAGTGAGGAAGACTATGGAAGACCACCAGAGGACTCCAGAAGACCACCGAGGACCTTCAACACGCATGCATAAAGAACATTTACATATGCTAATGACTTCTCGGAAAATCAATGAATATGTATATTATTTCTCGGAAATTTTATGAATATGTATGTAAGACATGTATTTAACCTATACGATTAGTCCCAGCCAGGAAGCACGTTTGGAGGAGCGATCCCCCGTGCTTCCAGCGCTGCAATAAAGAATACTTAACTCCATCACCGCATACTCATTTCGAGAAACAATCTGGCACCCCAGATGGGACCCGCTCTGCTCGGCTGCAGGACCCGCTGAGAACAGGACTCCCTAGGGTACCCCCGGGATTTTCCCAGAGGGACTCCTTGCCTCACTCGGATCACTGCGGGAGCAGAGAAGGACACCATCTAAAGGAGTTTGAGGTATTCTTTATTTTGTGTCTTTGGGTTTGGGACCGGTCATTTGTAAAGCTATCCATAAGTCATAAGAGTAACTTATGCAGGATGGTGTATGCCAGGTAGCCGATGCTCTTGGTATACATTTGTTTTGATACGTGTTTGGGCACTTTTGGTTCAGTATACTCTGTATGCTGTTGTGCACTTTGTGTGCTTTTGGTTTGGTGCCCATTCACGTACTTTGGTTCTGAATTTGATTTTGGTTTTTTTATGCTGACTGAATGTGGTAAAGGACCATTGGAATCGGATTACGGATACCGTTTGTGAGTTCTGAATTAAAACTGTGTCGGAACGGCGAATTGAATGAGTGAGTGAGTGAGAAGCAGCTGCAGAGTGCATGTGAAATTCCGATCCGCAGTTCGTAACTCCGTAGGAGGTACGGCCGGAGACAAATGAGGTGTGACTGACTCACTGATGATTTGGGATGTGAACTCGTACATTATTATTATAGTTATAAGTTTGAGTTTGACTGTCTTACTTGTCTTGTGTTGTTGTTGTTGTTGTAAGAAGTTCCCTGTTTGGTGTATTATATAAATGTGGGTATATGAATGGTGTCTTTTGCATCCGGGAAACGAGTGTAAACCTATATATATCTTAGAGTGTGTGTGGTGTAAACAAAGGTTGCAAATAGGTTGTGGAAAGGATGTTGAATGCCCTAAGTGTCGAGTTTGGACTTCCTGGGACAAGAGGGAGAGAGCTACGTATATAGTGGAAATAATTTGTGGTTGGGCAGATAGAAATCAGAGCAAGTAATATGGGAGGGAAACAGAGCGGTGGAATATTGAAAAAGAGCCCCTTAGGCTGTATCCTGGCACATTGGAAGGAAATCAGGGGACCTCCAGGCGGAAGCGTAGATAAAAAGACCTTAATTAAATATTGTAACCAGTGGTGGCCTTTATATAGACTGGACAGTGGCGAAGTGTGGCCTTATAATGGAACTTTGAAGTATAACACATTGCTACAGCTGATGTTATTTTTAAGGCGGGAGGGAAAATGGGATGAAGTTGTATATGCGGATGTGTTTTTCACTTTGAGAAATCATCCAGAATGGCAAAGAGAGTGCGGAGTTAATATAGCTCCGCAAGACCCACTTGTGCTAGCAATGGAAAAGGAAAAAAGAGATTCTGAGAAATTGAAGAGATGTTGTTCAGCCTGTAACATAGGGCAGAGGTGCTTAAAACTAAGAGAAATTGAGGAGAGAATGGAGGATTTTGTTTCCCCACCATTACCACCCCCAGTCCCGGCAATAATGGAAGGATGTCCTGAAGGAGAAGGAGAAGGGGCAGGGGTGAGTGCAGGTAATGGTAACACCAAACAGGACTCCGAAGACCGGGGTTCTACTCCGATTACAGCTCGTACTCGGAGTAAGACGAGACCGGTGCTTCTGGCCTCCTTAAGACAAGCAATGGGAACGGCAGGCCCCACTAGAATTAAAATACCTTTTACTATGAATGATTTGGATTCATGGAGAAAAGTGGTAAAAGGATACCGTGATGATCCTGAAGGGATTGCTAAAAGATTTGAACTGATTGTTAAAAATCAGGACCCAGATTGGAAAGACATAGATTTAATGTTGGGTGCTTTAACTGAGACCGAAAAACAACTAGTAATAAGAACAGCTCGAACACAGGTTCAGGTTCAAATCACTGCTGGAACCTTACCGGGCACAGTAGATAATCATGTGCCCAGGACGGATCCCAATTGGGACCCGAATGACAATACTGAATATCGGCTTTTGAAAAGACACCAAGAATGGATAAAATTAGGCATTGAAAATGCAATACCAAAAGCAGTGAATTGGTCGAATCTGTATGCCGTAAAACAGGGTCAGACCGAGACCCCAACGGAATTTTTGGATCGGTTAAGAGCAGCCATGTGAAAATTTACCACTCTAGACCCCTCATCTGATGTGGGGAGACAGCAATTAGTGTCCTTATTTCTTGGGCAATCCTCAGAGGACATAAGAAGAAAGCTCCAAAAATTAAAGGAGCCGGATATTAGAGACTTAGAGAAATTAATAGAGGAAGCCTGGAGAGCATATTGGAACAGGGAAAGGGATGAGAAACAGAAACTGGGGACGGCAATTGCCATAGCCACTGTGGCAGCATTGGGACGACAAGGCAACTTGCTCCGTGGGAGAGGTCGAGGAAATGGGAATCGAAGGGGTGCCCAACAGCCTCTAAAATCAGATTAATGTGCCTATTGTAAAGAAATGGGTCATTGGAAAGGAGAATGCCCTAAATTAGAGAATCGTACTGTCGTTGCCAATGTTAACTCCGAAGCATGAAGGGAACCGGAGGAATCCACCCTAGTGGACCCTCTGGTTAAAATTAAGCTAGGGATGGGGGAGCAAGAAATAGACTTTTTAATAGATACAGGGACAGCATACTCAGTGTTAAATCAAAAGTTAATACCAGAGGACACCGAATTTGTAACAGTAAGAGGGGCTACTGGACGACGAACAAAAGCATACTTTTTAAAACCACTCAAATACAAATTAGGTAAACAAATTGGAATACATAAATTTTTGTATTTACCAGAATCCCCACAGTCTCTATTGGGACGAGATCTATTAGAAAACCTAGACGCAAAAATCATCTTTGATAAAGGAAATATGGCCTTGAGAATTAAGGAAAATCAATTGATTGATGTTCTAAGTATAGCCCTGTTACAAGCCAAAGTGAAATGCGATACGAATTCTCCTCTGGAGATTGTAAATCAAGTATATCCTGGGGTATGGGCCTCTGAAGTCCCGGGAAGAGCAAAGAATGCAGCACCAATAGTGATAAGATTAAAGGGCGGAAAGGAACCTGTCAAGATTAAACAGTATCCTTTGAAACTGGAAGACAGAAAAGGGATAAAACCAATTGTAGACATTCGTCTGATCACCCTGTGGGACTCGGCACAGGGTCCACCATACCCTGGGCCACAGAGCACTGACACCAATATGAGGATGCTGCAAATGGCGTTTATTCAACTGCGTCACGCCCTTATATACTGTCTGTCGGTCATCCCGCCTCCTTTAACCCTTCTCTTTCCATACATCGCGAGATCTTCCGAGCGCCAATCCCTACAAGTCCCCCCTCACTATGGCGGATGACCGACGGTACAAACTGGCGTTACAGCTATAAGCGATCCCACCACCTCATGGTAATTCGTGTACTGGTGGGTACCCGCACTCTGTATAAAGAGTTTCCGCACGCAAACAGTCAGTGCTGGTATCCCACAACAAACCATAATAACCACCACCACCAAAAGGATTCCAAATAGGGTCAACGTTTTTCAGTCAATCAAAGACAGGAGCCATCGCCAGGTCGACGAGAGGAGATTGTCAAGCCACTGTCACCTGCCTCCTGTAATTGATTGGCTTTGTCTAAAGGCATATCATAGTCCCCTGCTTGCGGGGTACACACAGCGGTTGCTGTAAAGTGGATCTGCGGTGTTCAAAACATCGGTCACACCATTTTGATGCTCGGTTGGTGCGTCTCCAGAGTTGTTGTCCACAGCGGTCATACTTGATAAGCACCCAAGGGTCACAACGACCACAGTGCAGGTACTCAGATGATCTTTTGAACGGCATCCTGCAAAATAACTCACAACAAATCGTTATTGACTGAGGTCTGGTTTCACCCACCGTGCCGGCACCCAGCGCACGCGTGAGTCTGGGTGCTCTGATGATTGTACTGCAGTATACCCTCTTCCCTGTGTCACCAAGCGCCACCCACCTTCCCACTTTCCTGTTTCTGGGTCTTTCTTGTTGGGCCTCAACTAGTGCTGCTTGTAATCTGTTTGTCCAAGCTTCTTTCTAAATCAAGAAAAAGGTGTGAGTCAAAATCATACTACAAAACTGTCGCGAATCCCAGGGAGTCAGTGAACCTGAAAAAACCACATCTAAAAGAGAGCCTGTCATGGGATGTCCTAAGCCGTAATCATCCACGGTCTTCTTCACTTGTTGCAAAAGCTTGCTATCTAACGGAGACCACTCCACCCCTACACCGCCTGGACCAGCTCGGACTGGGCAAACTAAAGGGGGTCCTTCAAAACGTATGCCGTCCATAACACATTCCTTTGCTACAATTTTCCAGTCTGGCAACGTGACCTTCGGTGAATTGGGAACTCCTTTCTGTTCCCCAGCTGCTTGTAGCAGCTCCCACTGTTGCTTCACCTGCTCCTGCAACTCCTCTACTACTCGCTGCAGCATCTGCAGCGGATCTGTAGCTGGGTCGGGTGCAGGTGTTAAAGGCATAGGCGTTGCCTTTTCACTGGCTGCTGCCGACTGCGCCTTACAGCCGGAAATAGCCTTTTGTTTTATCGCTGCATGTGGCGGACGACAGCGGTTTCCGCCCACCAGTTGCCACGCCTCCTCTAACTGTTGAGCCGACCCCTCGATTGAGTCCGGCCCACTCTCTTCCTCTTCCGCTACGCGCGGAAGTGGGAGTGTCCTGACTTTCCTTCCTCCTTCCTTTGGCCGTGCTCCGCCTCTCCCGACTTCCGGAGAGACATCCGGGGAGAAAGCGGATGTCGCCGCCATCTTAGGGTGCGCTTGTGGCGCGGTTCGCAAAACACGTCCCGGCACCCAATCCTCCGGATCATACAGGGGAACCGGTCCCTCCTCTACCTGTTCCTTTTCTGATCCCTTCATCACAGCCCTCTCCGCCTCCTCTAGTCTCTGCCTCTCCTTCTCCCGTCTCCTTTGCTCAGCCACGGGTTCCTCTGCCTCCTGAATTAACTGTCGCTCTTTCTCCCGCTCCTCCTCTCTCGCCCGTTCACGCTCCCGTTCAAACTCCTCCCAAGGGTATCCCGGTGGTTCGGCCGGTGCTGACGGCTGCACTGGGAGCACCAGAGGCGCCTGCTCCGCTACCTCCGTCAGCCCTTCTGTCCGCGCCTCCCCATCCGCCTGCACGCCCCGCTCCGCCTGCGCGTGCATCAATCTCTTTGCTTCCTTCCATGTTAAGCCCTCCTCCCGCACTTTCCTGAAAATCGCCCTAATCCGCCCCCACGTCTTTAACTCCGGACCATGCTGCGTCGCCATAGCCCGTTCCGCTAAAGCCGCGGTGCATTTCGGCCAGCACTCAGGAGACAATATGTCCCCCGGGCGCTCTATCGCTTCCTCTTTCAGGAGCCGCTCTAGGCAAGCTTTCGCTTCTTTTTGTCCCATAGGGATTTTTACCTCTCTAGAGCACGAGTCCAACACCTTCAGGACTCCTTCCATGCCTGGCCAGGCCTTCGATTACGCCCCGCGTAATCCGCCGATGTCCAATCACGTCAGGGTCACCACTTGTAGACATTCGTCTGATCACCCTGTGGGACTCGGCACAGGGTCCACCATACCCTGGGCCACAGAGCACTGACACCAATATGAGGATGCTGCAAATGGCGTTTATTCAACTGCGTCACGCCCTTATATACTGTCTGTCGGTCATCCCGCCTCCTTTAACCCTTCTCTTTCCGTACATCGCGAGATCTTCCGAGCGCCAATCCCTACACCAATAATAGACAAATTCCTACTATATGGTCTGTTGATAGAATGTGAATCAGAATATAATACTCCAATATTACCAATTAAGAAAGCTGACGGAGAGAGTTACAGGCTAGTTCAGGATTTGAGGGCAATAAACAAAATTACTGAGGATATACATCCTGTGGTAGCAAATCCGTATACTTTACTAACAAAATTAAAAGCTAATCAAGTTTGGTTTACCATACTGGATTTGAAGGATGCCTTTTTTTGCCTGACCCTAGCCACTGAGAGCCAAAATTTGTTTGCTTTTGAATGGGAAAATCCAGAGTCAGGAAGGAAAACTCAATTAACATGGACAGTATTACCTCAGGGTTTTAAAAATAGCCCTACCATTTTTGGGAATCAATTGGCAAAGGAGCTCAAAACCTGGGAACCACCCAGCCAAGAAGGAGTCTTGTTGCAATATGTAGACGACCTCCTAGTAGCTACAGAAACTCGGGAAGATTGTATTCAGTGGACTGTAAGTCTTCTTAATTTCTTGGGTTTAAATGGATACCGAGTTTCTCAACAGAAAGCCCAGCTGGTCCAACAACGCGTGACCTACCTAGGACTGGAAATCTCCGGAGGGCAACGGGAACTTGGACCTGAATGGAAGGAGGCCATTTGTCGAACTCCAGAACCACAGACAGTAAAGGAATTGCGAACTTTTCTGGGAATGACAGGTTGGTGTCGGCTTTGGATATACAATTATGGATTGCTAGTCAAACCTCTGTATGAACTGATAAAAGGAAATCAGTCGAAATTGATTTGGACTAGTGAAGCACGAAATGCATTTAAACGGCTTAAACAAGAACTAATGAAGGCCCCCGCCCTAGGGTTACCAGATGTCTCCAAACCATTTTGGTTGTTCTCCCACGAGAGACAAGGAATTGCTTTAGGAGTATTGGCAAAGAGACTTGGTCCCTACAAACGAGCGGTGGCTTATTTCTCTAAACAATTAGATGAAGTAAGCAAAGGCTGGCCGAGCTGCCTTCGAGCTGTAGCAGCAGTCGTGATTAATATTCAAGAAGCCCGAAAGTTTACTATGGGCCAGAAAATAACAGTACTAGTCTCCCACACGGTATCAATGGTCCTGGAACAGAAAGGGAGCCATTGGCTCTCACCTCAAAGATTTCTGAAATATCAAGCAATGTTGGTAGAACAAGATGATATAGAAATTGTGGTTACTAATATTGTCAATCCAGCCTCTTTCCTCAGTGGAACCTTAGATGAGCCAGTGATACATGATTGTATTGAAACCATGGAAGCCACTTATTCAAGCCGACCAGACCTCAAGGAAGAACCTTTGGTGGATGCAGAGGACTCCTGGTACACAGACGGGAGCAGTTTCCTGCAACAAGGACAACGTAAGGCTGGGTATGCCATTACAACAACTCAACAGGTAATCGAATCACAACCGTTACCCCCAGGAACTTCGGCCCAAAAAGCTGAAATAATTGCTCTAACTCGGGCATTAGAGTTAGCAAAAGGGAAAAGGATAAACATCTGGACGGACTCTAAATATGCGTTTGGTGTAGTACGTGCTCACGGGGCTATTTGGAAAGAGCGAGGACTATTGACTGCCCAAGGAAAACAAGTAAAACATGCTGAAGAAATTCTAAGACTATTAGAGGCTGTACAACAACTGGAGAAAGTGGTCATTATGCATTGCCGAGGACATCAGAAAGGAAACGCTGACTCAGAAATTAGAAATCGTCTGGCTGATTATGAAGCCAGGAGAGTGGCGGAGTCAAGAGAAAAGGTTTTATCTTTAATACCAGACGGTAAAATCCAAACTGTAAGTACAAATCAAAAACCAATTTACTCAAAGGAAGATTTGAAGTTAATTGAAGATTTAAAAGGTAAAATGGAAGAAAATGAGTGGGTCTATATAGCGGATGGTCGGGTCATAATACCATCTAACTTATTATGGCCTACAGTTTTAATTGAACATAATAAAACACATTGGGGGTCAGATGCCTTGTATAAGAGCTTAAATCAGAAACTGATAGGACGAAATTTATATACTATAGTGAAGCAGGTGTTCCAACAATGTGAAACTTGCCTACGTAATAACCCCAACGTGACCAACAAAGTAAAATTGGGAACGATCAGCAGAGGAAATTATCCAGGACAACAGTGGCAGATTGATTTTTCAGAGCTCCCTAGAAAAGGGGGGTATCGATACCTATTAATTATGACTGACACATTTTCCGGCTGGCCAGAAGCCTTCCCTTGCCGAAAGAACAAGACGAGAGAAGTAACTAAAATATTATTGAATGAAATTATTCCTCGTTTTGGAATTCCTGCCACGATATCCTCTGATCGGGGTTCTCATTTTTGCACCAAAATAGTACAACAAGTAAGTACGATCCTAAAAATAGATTGGCAATTGCATACCCCATATAGACCTCAGGCAAGTGGGCAAGTGGAAAAAATGAATCATTTGATTAAACAACAAATAGCAAAAATCAGTCAAGAAACTAACCTAACATGGCCCCAGTCTCTCCCCTTGGCACTGCTTAGATTGAGGGTGAAACCAAAAACGAAGGACAATCTAAGTCCCTTTGAAATATTGTATGGAAGACCGTACTTGTTTCAGTTTACAGGGGAGGACATAACCCAGCAAGGTACGGGATATATACACAATTATATGATCTCCCTCCAAAAACAACTAGAGAAAATAAACAAGCAAGTTTTGGGAGCTAGAGTTAGAGGATTAGATCAACCGATTCATTCCTTTAAACCAGGTGATTATGTGTATATAAAGACTTTTTCAGGACAATCCTTGGAGGAGAAGTGGGAAGGACCTTATCAAGTCTTACTGACGACCTTCACTGCTATCAAGATCAAAGAACAACCTGCCTGGATCCACTATTCGAGAGTGAAGAAAGCACCCAAGAAATCATGGACGGTCGTCCCTACAGGGCCCACAAATCTGCGATTCTCCAAATCATGACGATACTGAAGGTATTACTTGGCTCAAATGGAGCTCGATGGAACTTAAATACACATTTCTCTTTAACCCAGAATATCTCTAGGATTCTGAATAAAACTGATTGTTGGGTATGTACTCACTTACCGGAATACGGAGGAAAAGGACTCCCTTTAATTGGTGTTCCGGTACCAAAAGATCATTCCTGGGCGAATCTTTGGGAAAATACTTCATGGAGTACTAACAATGATGAGATCTGGAGGTTAGAAATAACTAGTCCTGAGGCACTGGAACCTTACTGTACATGCATACGGAGATGTAATCCCCCTAAGGGACAAGGGAAAATTGACTGTATTGGTGGAATATATGTGGGGAATCATACAGTTTGTAATAAGACAATAGACATTGGGACTTCAATTTCTGTTAATACTACAGCATGGCCAGTGCCGGAAGGAAGAGGGTGGTACTGGCTATGCAACGACACTGCTCGGAAAGTGTTACCTAGAAATTGGATGGGAACGTGTACCTTGGGAGCAGTGATTCCAAATATAACTATATATAGCTCCCCACTAAAGGGAACACCTCTCCAAAGGGCTAAACGAAATATTGAGAATCCTTTAGTAAGAAGGCCCACTGCTTTCCATAGTTTTGCCCGGTGGTTCCTTCCATGGCTAGGAGTAAGTGAGCTGGAAAAAGCCATTGTCAATATTTCAGCAGTAATAGAGAACATCGAAAATCGGACAATAGATGCGATAAAAGCAATACAACTAGAGGTATCCAGCCTGTCTCAGGTCGTGTTACAAAATAGAATGGCATTAGATATGTTGTTAGCCTCCCAAGGTGGAGTTTGTACAATTGTAAATGCTAGTTGTTGTATGTATATAGATCAAAGTGGAAGAATTTCTACAGATCTGGAGGAAATTAAGAAACAAACTACAGTTTTACACGAGGTAACGAAAGATGACCTAACATGGGGGTTTGAAGAGATGTGGAACAAATTAACATCATGGTTACCTAATTTTGGTTGGTTAAAGCAAATTTTTGTTACCATTATTGTCCTTTTGGTATTGGGAGTATTGATCTGTATCATGATGAAATGCTTTATGTGGCACTGTCAAAATACTGTAAAAAGCTATGAAGATTGGAAATGAAACAAAATAAGACACCAATTAGAAACAGGGAAATACTTTGAATCTTTTAAAGGAGATGAAAATCTGTGACAGGCGGAAGAATCCGCCTAAGTATAAACAAAAGGGGGGAATTGATGCAGAGACTGACACTCGGCCTAGTAGATGTAGAAATAGAACGTATGTTTAGACTCAGTGTATTGCTAAATAAAAGACTCAGGAATTTGTTAGAAGGTTAACAACTGCCTCCATAAGTTGATTTACGTAGACAAGCCAAGGACATAAAGCACAAGATTCTTGTGTCTGTAATATAAGACAAAATAACATGCTCTGTTTGAGGAGGTATTCTGCTTGATAAGAAAGTATGTTCTGTCTCTTGTGATGACTGAGCCAAAAGCTAGGTGATAAGCAGAGAAGTTGTTTGTGGGGCCCAGAAGGGGATCGTACTGCGCAAACTCATACAACAAAGTTCAAACAGCGGACAAGTGAGGAAGACTATGGAAGACCACCAGAGGACTCCAGAAGACCACCGAGGACCTTCAACACGCATGCATAAAGAACATTTACATATGCTAATGACTTCTCGGAAAATCAATGAATATGTATATTATTTCTCGGAAATTTTATGAATATGTATGTAAGACATGTATTTAACCTATACGATTAGTCCCAGCCAGGAAGCACGTTTGGAGGAGCGATCCCCCGTGCTTCCAGCGCTGCAATAAAGAATACTTAACTCCATCACCGAATGCTCATTTCGAGAAACAACTGTCCTATGAATAGAGACGCTAACTGCTGTATTCCTATTTCCCTTCTCTCCTCAAAACCAACATTAATTGCAACAAGGTATTATAATTCAAGGTTCCGTTGAAGTGCCATTTCTCCTCATCATCTAATTTATACAAAGGCCACCACTGATTGCAATATTTTATTAAAGACTTTCTGTTTACGCTTCCCCGGCAGCTCTCCTATCTCCTTCCAGTGAGCTAAAATACAGCCTAGAGGGCTCCTTTTCACTATTCCGCCACTTTGTTTACCTCCCATAATAAACACTCCGCAGGGGTTTATTCCTCAGCCTAAGAATACAACCTGATTAAATTGACAACAATAATACCTTATCCAAGGCAAAAGATGCAAGGGCGTACTCGCCCCACAGCGAATGCACCTAAATTCAAGACAATTGCTGAGACAAAACTCCTGTCTCCCATTGAAAGAAATAATGTATTTATGACATTCTAAACACTTAGCATGAACAAACAAGCAACACCGATGGCAACGCGGACAGGCACTCCTCCGTGCTCCACGCCAAATAAACCCGACACTACTGTGAAATATGTACATCTGATTCGTGTCAATATAAACAATGCTAGGGCCGCATAATAAAATGTGACCCTCACTGTATATGTAATCTTTAACCATTTTAACGGTCCTTGTATAACCGCAGGCCGGGAGAAGACAGATGATATGTATATAGTTCGGGGTTTCTTTTGCCAACCCAAACCCGGTTTTGTTGTTAACTGCACAGTGTTAAACAAGAGATCCTAGGGGAGAACTGAGGCATTTAGATGTATATTTAGCCTCAGAGACTGCAGTACTTAGGGTCTTGATGGTCAATTTGTTGTATGCATTTGTTGAGGGGGGAGGTGTCTGTTGTGAACTTGTTTGGGTTCTGGTGATTGCAGCTAGTGCTGTGCAAGGTGTCGGCTGTTACACAGGATGTCTGCTGTCTGGCACGAACAGTGGGGAGCCTGGTCAGAGATAAGTTTCTAAGCACCCACACAACCAGGAGATGGAGAAGAACACGCCTAGTATGAATATGTAACGAACGTTAGACTATAAAAGAAGCTGTCTTCTTTTTCACGGCGCACGTCTTGGTAGAGCAGAAGCTCCCTGCGTGCCCAGCGCTGTTTGCTTGCCTTTATTCATTTAATAAATTGTTAATTTTGTTTAGAATCCTGTTTGGGACTAAATTCATTTATAACACTACTCTGCTCTACATTTCCCCCCCATATACCAGCAGCATTCTTACTGATTCCTTATACCTTTTAAGTTCCCACAAAATACCTGTTTAAGCTGGCCTGAACGCTCAATCCTATCCCAGTTAGACCAGTTTCCTTGACACTCACTACACCAAAAATCGTCCCCCAAACCGTACTCCAACGTTCTGTTTACAACCAAAACATTCAAAAACATATATTGGGTCGCATGAAAAATCCTGATGTCTGTGTATAGGACAATAAGGGTTAACAATTGGTTCGACTAACACAGTCCCAAAGTCTGTCATATGCTTCGTCTGTCTCCGGCCGGTCTCCTGGCGGAGAACATGGAACCGCAGATCAGGACTCCGCTCCCACTCCGCAGTCCCACTGCATCTCACTCACTCAAACACTCACCCAACTTAAACAATATAAAACATTCATTGTACAATAAAACACTTATCACACAATACACGGTACCAGGCACAGAAACTTCTTAAATATACAGCTTGTAATGACTATCATAAAAATCCCGATTATAGCCACAATGATACAAATTTCAGTTACAATAGTTGGTACAAACAATAGCTATCCCACACTCCCGCAATTTCAGCGAAGAGCACCCAGTCCTTTACTTGCGTACTTCCCTTAATCAGGGATTCCCATGTTCCCCACTGCTGCATTCGAATCCTGATCACCCAGGGGCGAGCACCAATGCTCTTTACCTCATGTAGGACGTCTCCTCACGACTTACAGGTTCCCCACCCTAAATTAACGTACCTGGTCCGCCGATGGTGCTTGTCTGTCCCTGCAGTGATCAGGCCAGCGAGGGAGGTCCTCTGAGAAATCTCGGGGTGCGCCAAGGACGTCCCACTCTCAGCCGGTCCCACAGCCGGGCAGAGAGGGTCCCATCTGGGTCACCAAATTGACATGCGAATCAAACTTTACAACTCGGAGAGTGAGTTATAAAGCAGGTATGTTCATTCTGGGTGCAAGGGGATTTCTCCTCAAAGCTTGCACACCGTCTCAGCAAGCAGCCAGATATTTATTACACTAAAGCATACATATTCATAGGGTTACACAATACAAAATATATATATATGTATAGGTTGGGGCGGAGTTAGTTCAAAAGCTTGTGTCAACAGTTCTAAAATGTTTATGTCATCTTGTGCAGGCTCAGATCTCTCTCTGGTGGTCCTTTACTTCTTCAAGGGTCTTATCTTCATCTTCTTCTTTTGTCCTCTAGTGAACTTCCATCATTCACACATGCTCTCTTCTTACTTGGTGATTTCAGCGGTTTTTAACAAGTCCTAACAAGTTCTGTGGTAAGACTAACATTGCAATTCCCCTTATCACTCCCTTTGTCTGGCATGTCAGTCCATGAGGAATACCAGTCCCTGATAAGCTTAGCCCTTGACAGAGGACACAGGCGCAAGGTCTTGGTAAGTGAGTTTTGAAAGAACAAACAAGGCTGTAGGGTTCAATTACATGGAACTTAGTTATCGGGCCTGAAAGTAGATCATGGTCACAAGAGTGTTATAGACGCTCGTGACAAATTGGAGGAGTCAATTCGTATTAAATAAAAAGATCGAATTTATTAGCAAGCGATAAGAGAGCAAAACAGCTCTGGGCGGCCGGGGAGTCCGCGCTCTGCCAACGGCTCGCAACTTTATGTTATAGTTACATTCCTTATATACAGTTCATGCACCCCTTTCTTGCAAGTCTCCGCCTTGTCCTGCTTCTTCTTTCTTCACTCGTGCAGGTTTGTTACTAGGCAGATTCGGTCGATCTTCTCAAGGATGAGTGTCTTTTGATGTAGAATGTCTTTTGATGTGGAGAAGTACAGTCTTGGCAGAATTAATCCCCTTATCTGGTAAACTGTAGCTGTTGTCTTTTCCCTCCTTAGCTAGTAAGTTATAGCTGTTGTTCTTTTCCCTCCTTATCTAGTAAGTTATAGCCCTTGCCCTCTTCCCGTGACCTTTATGCACCATTTAAGCAAGCCTTGTCATTTACACAAGGCATCTGCTAAATCTCAATATGTCTCTTCCCCCTTCCCGATTTCATGAACAAAGTTAACCCATTCATTACAATCCCCCCTTTTCTATTTTATCCTGATTTTGTTCATTAAATCGATCCATTACTTCTTTTGCCCGCCTGAGGATAGGAGTAATTCCTCTGTCCCCGATTTGTTCATATTGCTTTCGTAGCAGCATTAAATGTGCAGCTTCCAAGCGCCCTTTAACAATAGCGATCAACTTATTAAAAATGCATGGTCCAAAAGTCAAAAATAAGATCAACAAAATAAGAGGTCCTGCAATAGTTGACAATAGGGTGGTTAACCAGGGTGAATAATTAAACATGGGCTCATACCAGCTCTGTTGTACTTCCCAGTCTTTTTTTTTTTTTCTTTTTTTTCTAACCCCTCCCGTAGCTTGGCCATTGTATCTCTAACTACTCCAGTATGGTCAACATATACACAACACTCCTCCCGTAGGGCTGCACATAACCCCCCCTGCTGCATGAACATTAAGTCTAAGCCCCATCTGTTTTGTAATACTACTTCTGATAAAGACCTAACAGACTGTTCTAGGGCTGTCATGGCCTCTTCTGTCCTAGCCAAATCCTCGTCGACTGCTACCCTTAAGGATTGAAATTTTTTATTTTGTTGTACGAGGGAGGTTATTCTTGTACCAGCTCCAGCAGCTCCGACTGCCATGAGGGTTGCCACAGTGAGGGCTGTAAAGGGCTCACGTTTTTGTATGTGATGGGCCTGAGTAGTTTGATAGTCATAAACGAAATCTTCGGGATGGTAAATAAGCCTAGGTATCACAGCTACTTGTATACAATATTCAGTTGTCCAATTAAAGACCTTTAGGGATATACAAGGTGTAACCCTAGTTTGGGAACAAATCCACTTAGTATTATCTGCAGGAATTAACCACTCAGCTGTTATTTCTCCTGATTTGCGAGTTGTGTTACACAGGTGTCGTTTGTCCTTTGGGACATTTCCTATACACTTTCCTTTTCCCGATTGGTATGTAAGCCTTATTGTCTTTTTTTAATTCAACACGAATTACACAATGTCAGGGAATAATTTGGTTCCCTGTCAATTACAGTCCCCCGTTTTCCTTTTTGGTACCAGCATTAATTCGTGTTTCCAATCTAATAAGAGTCCTTTTAATTGGAGTCATTTCTGATTCAATTTCTTTTACTTCATCTAAGTTATTATATTGTTGCCTCAATAGCATTAACCGGATTGATTCTATCCTGCTTTGAACAAGGGCTATAACTTTATTTAAATACATGGACCAAAAGTTAAGGTTAGCAGTAAGACTATTAGGGGTAATTGTGGAATCTCCCCATCTTGACAGAGTCCATTCGTATGGCTGATGGAGATTTTTCCCTTGTACTGAGCCCATCCATACCAAAACTATTAATTTTACATTTCTAAGGCCTAAAATTACATAAAGCAAAGACATTAGAGCTTGATCCCAACGTCTAGGGAACAGTGGTGGTATCCATGGACCATTGTGGGTATTATTTTTTCAACTTAATATATCATCGTAAGGTGTCTCTTTTATACCCTAAGATCCTTGCCTTTTTATGTCTTTAATTTTTAAATCCTTTAGGTCATTGTGGAGCGAGGTTGGGTCAGTGGGAAATGTTAGGGTGTTTTCAACTTGGTAGCGCTTACTATATGGGTCTGTAGCTTTATATTTAAGGCAGCTCGTCATCAACAGTCCCCACAGCAGTACATTTCTGCCTTTTCCGTCTACTCGGTTGCTTCGAGCAACGGGGTGTACCATCTTCTCAGCAGCAAATGTATTCTTCAGGGGAGCACTTGTTAGGCTGTTTGGCCTGTTTTATTTTGTAAGCACTCCAATTTTTATCTTTTCACTTCCCACAAGTAGCAACTCACTCTCACGACCGTTTTTCTACAATTTATGTCAGTTATTATTGTTATGTTAGGATAAGGTTCGTTGAATGATAACAATATCATTCGGGATGTATTCCTTTTACAAATATTTCCCACCACTCAGTGGAATCCTTCTCAATTTTTCCTATTAAAACCCCTAGGCGTAAGGCCTTGTTAGTCAATTGTTTTTCCTGATGGTGTCACTCCTGACAAACTCCTCTGGGGGAATACCTGTAACGCAATGGCTCCACCACTTTCCCTGACACACTATACACTTATACAAATGGATAGCAATTACAATCTAGATTTACACAGTTGATGATCACAGGTTTACTTATCGGTTCTTTCTCTTTAAAGTAACCTTCAAGTCCGCTGAGTTGTTAGCTACTTCCCAATGAGAAGTGTGGATCGGTCCCTTAACCCGAGTAGCATGGGTCTATCCCCTTTTCTGTCGTCGGGATGGCTGTATCTGTAGTCAAAAGAACAGGAAATGGACCTTCCCAGTGGGGGTTTAGAGATGTTGGGGGGGGGGGGGGGGGGGGTTTCACGTTTTTAACAGCACGTGGTTGCTAAGATTAATTTTATGAGCAGGAAATCCCAAGGGGAGTGTTTGCTCTATTATTCCTTTCTGGCAGTTGTTTCTCATGACCTTTGCTAAGGTAGTTATGTAGGCATGGATAGATGGATCTTCAACCTTGGGGTGTTGGATTGGTAACAAATTTGTTTTAACAAGCTCTGATCAGGTTTGTTGTTATCTCAACCCTTCGCGCCTCACGTTGTGTGTCAAAATGGACTGTCGTGGTTTAACCCCAGCCAGTAATTAAGCATTACGCAGCCGCTCACTCACTCCCCCCCATCCCACTGGATGGGGGAGAAAATCAGAAAAAAAAGTAAAACTCCTGGGTTGAGATAAGAACGGTTTAATAGAACAGAAGAGAAGAAACTAATAATGATAATGATAACACTAATAAAATGACAACAGTAGTAATAAAAGGATTGGAATGCACAAATGATGCGCAGGGCAATTGCCCACCACCCACCGACCAACACCCAGCCAGTCCCCACGCAGCGATTCCCCACCCCCACTTCCCAGTTCCTATACTAGATGGGACGTCCCATGCACGGAACACCCCGTCGGCCAGTCCGGGCCACCCGCCCCGGCCGCATCCCGTGTCAACCCCCCGTGCCCCTCCAGCCCTCTTGCCGGGCGGGAATGAGAAGCTGAAAAATCCCCGACTACAGTCCAAACACCACTGAGCAACAACTGAAAACATCAGCGCCATCAACATTCTTCGCATACTGAACTCAAAACACAGCACTGTATCAGCTACTAGGAAGACAGTTAACTCTATCCCAGCTGAAACCAGGACACTTGGGTAATTCAGTGAAATCAACTTGTATTTTCTCAAAAGGTCTATAAGCCGTTCTTCTCTTTCCTGTGGCTGCTTGTCAACTGATTTTTAAAATGTTATGAATGTTACTAGGGTTCAGTATATCTCTGCATATTAGCATTCTATATGTCATATTCCATAAGTAACTCTTCAATAGACACTGTCTCACATTCATTATTGACAAGTTAAGCAGCCTTGTGTATATATAAATTTTCATTTGTCTTTCTTAAGTTAAAAAATTTAATGAAATATTTTCAAGATATGTACTACAACTACCAAAGTATTTGAAAAAGATGCTGTTAGAAATACCTGTGAGACAACATATAACAGCTATACGAATTGGTTTTTACCCTAATCGCTTACAGTCCTTTTCCAAATCAAGTAAGAAGAAAGTAACTAGTTTGAAATAGTTATATATTTTTAACAACTTGAACTGAGTATTACTTTTTAGATAGCTAGTAAAGTCTTTTAATTTTGCCTATAAACACAATTAGGTATTAACACAGGACTGTATAGTGTTTATATTCTTATTAACCTGCCAATAAGAATAGTTTATTGGCAACCTTAAATATTCAGAGGCAAAACACAATTCCTTGGCACAGAGGCTTTACAGCAGAGCAACATATTTTACCCTTAGAACCATTATATAGGAACACAAAGAAAATTACTATGTTACTTTTGGTGACCTGAGTCCTCAGGGCTGCTTCCTGGGCCTCTCTATCTGACAAATTATTCCCTCTGATTCGGTAATCTAATCTCTTTTGATGTCCTCTCATATGTACTACTGCTATCTCCTTTGGTTTTCTTAATGCTCTTAAAATTTTTGCTATTAATTCCTGATGTATAAGATTCCTCCCTTGAGTATGAATGAAACCTTTTTCTTTCCAAATTTTTCCAAAAGTGTGAACTACTCCATTTGTATTTTTGTAATCTGTAAATATAGTCCCTTTTTTTTTTTTCTTTAATTAATTCTATGGCCCTATATAGGGCATACAGCTCACAAGCCTGAGCTGACCATGATGGGCTTAGAGGTCTTGATTCCACAGGTTTTAGGTCCTTATTAATTATTGTCTCACTTTAGTCTGGGTCTCAATTACCTCTAAGCAGTTATGTTGCAATTTCTCTGATGGTTTTCCAAACAAAATGTGCTGGACTCTGAGCAGAGGTTACCCTCAGTTCTAAATTAGGGGAGTCAATCAGTATTGCTTCATATTTTAGGATCCGGCTATCTGTTAGCCATTTTTCCACTTTCTGTTGTAAACACTTCTGACATTATGTGGAGTATACACTTTTAAAGGGGTACTAAAGGTAATCTTTCTAACTTTTTCCATTAATAACGCCCTAGTGACCAAAGCTTGGAGACAAATAGGCTATTCTCTACTTACTGGATCAAGTAACTTAGAACAATACCTCACGGGTTTCTTAATTCCTGCCCAGTCTTGAGCAAGGACTACTCACAAAAAAAAAGGTTCTTTGGGGTTTTTTTGTTTGGTTGGTTGTTTGTTTGTTTGGGTTTTTTTATATCTGTGAAGCTTAATACAGGTGCCTGTATTAATGCCCTTTTTATTCCCTCTAATTTCTGATCATCTGTAGACCATTTAAGTTGGTTATTAGTTAATTTCACCTTTTCACTGTAGCTTTCAAGCCATGGTCTACAATATCTTAGTAATCCCAATATTTGTCGAATTTCCTTTTTAGTTTGTGGGGGTTTAACAATTTAATAGTGGTTTCTCGGGTTCCTTCTTTAGTTTCTCCTGCTATTAATAGATCGTCTACATATTGTAATAACTTTACTTCTCTGGGTAGAAATGAAATTTTGTAAAATTTTCTCTAAGGTTTGTCCAAATAGATTTGGTGACTCTGTGAACCCACGTGGTAGCACAGTCCATCTTAATTGTTTTCATCGATAGCGATACAGCAGTCGCACAGAAAGCCCCACTCTCTTTGGTTGTTTATATAGTTGACTTCAATTATAGCCCCGCGGCGCGAGGAGAGGCGGCGGCCGCTGCCGAGGGGAGCTGCTCCCTCCGCTGCCGCCGCTGCTGCTGCTGCTGCTGCCGCGGCTGCAACAAAGGAGTTCGCCCGCTGCTGCTGCAGCGCCGGCTCCGCCGCGACCGCACGGAGCCGGACCCCTCTCCTCGACTTTGAATGCTTAACTTTAATTTCAAAATCAAATCCCTTCTTAATAAATTGTATTCTGCCTCAGGGAGCAAGAGTAAATCATTAAGGACTTTAAAAGGTTTCCCTTTTGAACCTACAATATTTATGGTGTTTTTAGTAAGGGTGCAACAGGAGGGTAGTTTTTGAACGGTGGATCTTTCGGCTCCTGTATTTACTAAAAATTCTACCTCCTCCTTTTGGGGACCTAACTTCAATTTTACTCGGAGCTCCGTAGATGTTTTAGTCCCCAATAAGTAGAGCCTCTGACACACACACACACACACACCCCCCCCATTCATTTTTAAACATCTGTTCATCCTGGGGGTTTTTTGTGTTTTGGTTTGGTTTTTTTTCAATTCCGCTTCAAGTGCCCTCTCTTCTCACAATAATAGCATTCAATTCCTGCTTCTTTATTTTCTGGTCTAATTGGCTTTCCTCATCTCTACGTACATATACCTTCTGAGCCTCTCTCAACAACTCGTCTAACCCTCTGTCCTGCCAGTCTTCTAACTTCTCTAATTTCTTTCTTAAATTCTCGGACGTCCCCAGAATTTATGGGTACCGATACAAATCCCACTCCACCTTGATTTCCCCTCATGGCAACTTCTCTTAGGGGCAATAAATGTGTCGCTTCCTGGTCTCTCCGCGTCCTACTTCGATTTTTCATCCCCTCTGTTTCTACCGGGGCAGAAGGGGTCGGGTGAGTGGGTAATTGAGGATATATTCGGGGTGGGGATGGAGGGGGTGATGGATTCGGGGATGGCGGGGGATTCCGAGCCGGGACATACGGGGGTGGGGAGGGTTGGTTAGTCGGGTCCCACTGTTCACGTGGGGGTCCCTTCGTCTTTTTCTTTTCAGTTAAGGCAAAAATATAACTTCTAGCCGAGGATATTATCCAGAGGCTGGCATATTCACTTTCTTCTAAACTAAAAGGTTCTTTTTGGTTCACATATACATTCAGAGCTTGACATACCCAATCCTCAGAAGACCCGAACACGGGCCAGAGTACATGAGGATTGCTGAGAGGTTTCCCCCCCCAAATCTCAATACAATAATTAATCATTTTTTCCTTAGACTTATCTTTTCTCTTTGGTGAACTGTCCCAATATCTTATCATCAGGCCTAAGGGACTATCAGGGGGTATGTCTGGTAATTTATTTTTTTTCTTCTTTATTTTTATGGGTCCAGAGGGCTTGCTTTTCCTCTGTCCCATCTTCTGAGGTGCCCTTTATCCACACACACACTCACTTCCCCTCGGTCATGACCTGCTCCCTCGCGGGCTACGAGAACTGCACTACTGGAGGGTCCGCACTCGTGTGATCTCAGAGAGACCTCTCACACAGTTGCACCTCGGGATAACCACCCCAACCAAACGGCTCACAACTTATATACTCACCCGCTCCTGGGGTCTTCGCTTGGTCTTCGTGCACAAAATTTAAGGGGTCCTGCAGGTTCTTTTGCTCAGTTATCGTAATTTAAAGGGGTTTGTGGGTCCAGGGTGTGGCGGTGGCACCTCCTCAAGACGGGGCTATCCGGGGATAGGGCGCCTCCCCGCTTGTGAGGGTCCGCACCAAAGAACCTGGACCCGAGTCACGGCACCAAGTTTGTTATAGACGCTCGTGACAAATTGGAGGAGTCAATTCGTATTAAATAAAAAGATCGAATTTATTAGCAAGCGATAAGAGAGCAAAACAGCTCTGGGCGGCCGGGGAGTCCGCGCTCTGCCAACGGCTCGCAACTTTATGTTATAGTTACATTCCTTATATACAGTTCATGCACCCCTTTCTTGCAAGTCTCTGCCTTGTCCTGCTTCTTCTTTCTTCACTCGTGCAGGTTTGTTACTAGGCAGATTCGGTCGATCTTCTCAAGGATGAGTGTCTTTTGATGTAGAATGTCTTTTGATGTGGAGAAGTACAGTCTTGGCAGAATTAATCCCCTTATCTGGTAAATTGTAGCTGTTGTCTTTTCCCTCCTTAGCTAGTAAGTTATAGCCGTTGCCCTCTTCCTGTGACCTTTATGCACCATTTAAGCAAGCCTTGTTATTTACACAAGGCATCTGCTAAATCTCAATATGTCTCTTCCCCCTTCCCGATTTCATGAACAAAGTTAACCCGTTCATTACAAGAGTGTTCCAGACGCCTTTAGAAGGCTTTGAACAGACTAAACAAGAAGATAGAAGAAGAAAGATCCCAAATAGAAAAACACAGGTGTACATTCCACGATAAAGGGAACTGGCACAAACAACCTCAATTCAGGGGCTTATCTTGGCCAATTGGACTGAGACAATCAGGGGCTTATCTTGGCCAATTGGACTGAGACAAGTTTCGCATGCTCTAGCTAACATAGCCAATTATGTCCTGTGTGTATGTGCGTGTACAGAGTGAGTATAACTAACTTTATCTTATGTTTATATGCATGGACAGTATCGATGTAAACAATCACCGCTTATGCTTGTGCGTGTGGACACCAAATGCTTGCATGCAGCAGCCAATCAAAGCTTCTAAACAACTTAGAGAATTGTATAAAAATGATCAGCTAAGCTCAATAAAGTGGCGACTTTAATCATCATATTGGTGTTCTATCGGCCGGGCCCCGCACGGAATAATCCCTAAACCCTACACAAGGCCAACAGAATTATTAAACAATATTTAAGTGGTCAAAAGGCACATGGTTATTTCTCTGTATCAATTGTCTTCCCTGAACTGATCTGAAAATAAGCGAGGCCTTTAGTATATGTTTGGTGATGTAGGGTTAGCATATGTTACATAGTTTACTGATGCCAATTTTTGTTGTGAGCATGCCAATTTTTGTGGTGAGCATGCCAATTCTTGTTTTGAATGAATAAAAGTTGAGTTTTGTGAGTTAAAGGATCCCTGGTGTCATTTCACCTTAATCCTGACCTGGGAATCAGCAAACCTGAGTTGTCATCCTGAGAAATTGGGACGTGACATTTTAATTGGTGTCACAGAGAGGATTCCCTGAGTTGAGGAGGATCGGATAGGAACACCGACGATCCACCCAATTTATGGGCAGGGAGAGTTGGCGAGTGACTTCTCAGCCATTGGCTGGGAGAGGTCCAAGCAGTGGCAAGCCATGGCTACCCAGGAAATGCTGGATCTTGACTGCTTTCCACTTTCTAAAAAAACTGGAGGAATATAAGGCGTGCCCCACTCCACCGGGGATGATATGGGCTCACAATAATTGGCATGATCCTAAATCAGTGGTAGAAAGAATTACGGTATTGGCAAAAGAGCAAGAACAGAGACCAGGAAAAGGAAAGGCAAAGTTATGGAGAGTGTTGGGAGCAACTCTAATGGCAGTCCAAGTGTCGTGGTTTAACCCCAACCAGCAACTAAGCACCATGCAGCCGCTCACTCATTTCCCCCCCACCCAATAGGATGGGGGAGAGAATTGGAAAAAAAAATTTAAAACTCGTGGGCTGAGATTGTGGTGGGTTGACCCTGGCTGGGCGCCAGGTGCCTACCAAAGCTGCTCTATCACTCCCCCTCCTCAGCTGGACAGGGGGGAGAAAATATAACAAAAGGCTTGTGGGTCAAGATAAGGACACTCTTGGGCACGAGCCACCTCCTCAGGTGATGCTCCAAAATTTCTGCCTTCTGGCCAGTCCATGATCTCTTCCAGAATTCCTGGGCAGTTAGATTTCCCCAGTCGAGCTCATTGCGTGATCAATGCTATCCACTTACTCCATGTAGCGCTGGTTGCATGATGTGTAGAGGGGATGTTTCCTTTGAACATCCAGTGTAGCACGGGCAATCGTGGTGCCAAGAGGAGATATGCTTCTGTACCAACAACTTCTGAAGCGGCTCAAACCCCCTCATATGCTGCTAGTATCTCTTTTTCAGTCGGGGTGTAGTGGGCTTCTGATCCTCGGTACCCCCGACTCCAAAACCCTAATGGTCGACCTCGGGTTTCTCCTGGTGTTTTCTGCCACAGGCTCCAGGTGAGACCATGCTCCCCAGCTGCAGTGTAGAGTACATTTTGCACATCTGGTCCTGTCCGGACAGGCCCAAGAGCTACTGCGCGAGCTATTTCCTGTCTGATATGCTCAAAGGCTTGCTGTTGCTCAGGGCCCCATTCAAAATAGTTCTTTTTCCACGTTACTTGCTAGAGAGGGCTCACAAGCTGACTATAACCTGGAATATGCATTCTCCAGAACCCCGCAAGGCC